>NC_062188.1:9603853-9688853 GCF_912470025.1 Vespa velutina
TGTTGACATTCCCTTACATGAAATATTCGAAATGTCCACCTGGTTGAATACAGGCCTCATTAAGTTCCGAATACACTCCCAAATTCCTAGAGTAATATGTATTGAAATCGTATCTTTGAATTTTGTTAGGTATTGTTGGAGTTTTACGTAGTGAATATCTATGTATTATTCATTCTATTATATTAATGAAACAATGTATACAAATGTATACAATGTATACAATGTATACAAATGAATGCATTCACGTCCACACATTTCGTTTATGGTTTGGCGGATTGCAATGTACTAATTGTAAGATTATATTCGGAAGTCTTATAACTCAGAAATTAAGCATTTCCGGATCCACGTTGATAGGACCTATTTTTCTTCTCTGCATATAAGGAATACATTCCAGAAGTTTTGACACAGTTTTATTATACTATGTATACACACACATTCTCAAGAAATTTAGCACGAGATCGAATGTGTTCGATCTCAGGGATATTAATTTATTTATTAAGTAATAATCTCTTGTGAAAGAAGGTATTTAATCTTACCATATTTATCTTCATTATAAGAAAAAATAAATAAATTAATTAATTACAAATATTTTGAATTTCTCTCTATATTTTTTCTGACATCAAACATGATACAATTATCAATAAATTGTAGAAAAAACCATATCTCTCTTTATCAATAAATTTCTTTTTATGTAAATTCGTAAATATTACGAAATTCTAATAGAAAAAAGAGCAGATTATATCTGTTATATAAAAATCTTTTTAATAAAGACTATATTAATATAAGTAAGGATAAATTTAGCATTATATATAAATTAAGGAAATAAGGAATAAGGACATTGTCTTCAAGAATAAAGAAATTAAGTTTAAAAAAGATCGCAAATTTTTTAAAAATATCTTATTTACGTGGATTTCTTTTTTCATACTAGGATATTTAAAAAAAAGTTAAAATATTACCAAAAGCTTGTAATGTTTGTGATAAAAATAAAATTGCCATATAAATTGACGTTATTCATGTTTAATTAATATCAATATCCGCTAAGGATCGACGATGTTGAAATGACCTTAAACAATCTGTAAAATAAAAGAAAACGAGGAAGAGGAGGGAGAGAGAGAGAGAGAGAGAGAAATATGTAGAATTCTTTCTAATTCAGTCAAACGAAAGTTCCACCCAAGTCTCGCGTAAAATTATATGTTGAGCTATAAGAAGTCTTGCATAAAACAATGCATACAAAGGTGTATTCACGATCATGAAAAAACAAACGTAGGATGCACTTCAACGCGATTAAAAAGAAAAAATGTTTAAGTACGTATAACTTGGAAAAGCGCATAGAAGCTATGAAAAAAAAAAAAAAAAGAAGAAAGAAAAAATAATAAAGAGAAAAGAAAAGAAAGGTAAGAGAAGTAAAGATTATTTGCTCTCTGAGTGAAAATCTACAAAAATAATAAAGGATTCTTTTTCTTTTTCTTTTTTTTTTTTTTTTTCAAGGACGCATAAAACGAAAGAGCGCAAAATTTTCTACGGAATAAACAAAGCATCACATAGATTAAGATTTTCTGCATGCGACGTCCTTCGTTTTTCTGCTTTTTTGTTGCAAAATACCACATTCTCTCTCATTCCTGTATTCTTTCTTCTCTTTCTTCTTTATCTTCTTTTTCTTATATCTTTTTTCTGTTCTTAAAAATCTAAAAAGAATCCACGAAGCAAACAAGGATTGCCTCCATGGAAATGTTACAAGAATCCATGAGTCGAGCAAAAACGAAGAAAATAATAACTACTCCAATTTCAGGGTATTCTTGACTTTCAAAATTTATAATTTTTCTCAACGTTACTAATACAATAAATATATTATTTATCTTTCGAATAATAAAATAAATTAATAATAGCAAAACAAAAAGCGAATTAAAAATGGAAAAGAAAGAACGAGTTCTTCAAAAATCATTTTAAGTAATATACTTTTTACTTTTAATCATTATTTCACGTTACAAGGCATTTATAATTTTTTTCTTTCTTTTTTTCTTCTCGCAAAATGTCAATAGGGATAAATTTAAATTACTAACGCGTTCTGTAAGAAGCTCGACAATCGGCACAACGTAAAAGCGACGATTTGTGGAGTATCTCGGTAAACAGTTTCATTGTTAAGAGTGTATACTTTCCAACTCGAAACGGGGAAAAAAAAAAGGGTCGTACGTACGTGGACTCGGTAACGAGAATTCACTCCTTCCCTGTCTGTCTCTCTCTTTATTTCTCTTTTTCCCTGTTTCCTTACTCTTCGTTTTTCCTTCGGATAAAATGAAGTCGAGTATTCTTAACTAAAATTTCACAACCGTGTAGTGACTAAGCATATTTCCTCAAATACTATTTTATAATATATTAATATCATGAAATAATATATTTTAAGAAAAAAAAATATTAAAATCTTTCCAAGTATATTATAAAGATTATAATAATTCTATATTGGCTTGTAATAAAATTTATAATATAATATTTTGCATATATATTATACTGTACGTATAATATCGTATGTACGAGTGTATATGCATATTATATACTGTACATATATATAAATAAAAGTAGTATTTTTTATTATCGAATTACTTTTGAAATACTTATGATGAATTCTATGTTCTGTCGTCTTTCTATTTACAGTAAAATGCCTATAAAAATATTCCTCCAAAATGGACATAGAGGTTTCACATTTGCACTTGGCCAAGTAGTCGAGAGAAGCCATATTGAATTGCAAAGTTTTCACAGATTTTCAAGTCCGTCGAGTCCTCGTGTTCACCGTCCACAAAGTTATAGACGTTGAAAAGGAAAGGAAAGGAAATAAGTAAGGGAGGAAGGAAGGCCTGACAATTGACTTGCTTCATTTTCCTTGAATCGTACCACTCGGGAAAATCCAGATTTTCCAAATCGAAATTCCTCTTGTTCGTGTATGCACGCGAGTGTGAGCGCGAACGCGAGCACAGACTTGCAAGACTTTCGAGAACGACAAGTTTGTTTCTCTCCGCTTCTTCCGCTCTCATACCTCCTACATCTCCTTTTTCTCCTCCTTCTCTTCTTCTTTCAGAAGCGCTTCTTATTTGACTTTGACATACGTTCAACTACGCGAGAAATAAAACAGCGAATAAACTTTAGTAAGAGGGAATGTTTCGCTTTTGAGGGCGGAAAATATACCCAATTTTTATCCTTCTGATATAAACGAATAAAATGAAATTTATTTTGTATGTGAAATAATTAAAATTAAACAAAGTCAGAATTAAGAAAAACTGAAAATTAATAATTAAAATAATTAATATAGAAAGCGGAGAATATTTTCGTTTTTTCATCCTTTCCGAGATAAACGAATGAGTGGAATTTATTGTATATGTGAGATAATTAAAATTAACGAATGTAAGAATGAAGAAAAATAAAAATTAATAATTAAAATAATTAAAATAATTAAAATAATTAAAATAATTAAAATAATAACAAATCTTGCCCTCTCATATCTTCATTAAATCAAAATTGTAACTAATTAAAAAAAAAATTAATAAATAAATAAATAATAATTACGTAACCATTTAAAACGATCAAGAATCTTCAAAGATCAATGTTGGCCGTAAGTCAAAAAAATCTACAAATTCGTTTGATTAAATTACCCGTCGTAAGACATTGAGTTCCTTACTTTCAAAATTTCAATAAAAGCTTCTTCATGATGTCGAAAATCTTTCCGCGTCAATTATGAAGCAGCCTACTAGTAGAAAAGAATTGTACTTTGTCGCAGATTTTTGATACAGTCAAGAATCCTCTCGATGTCAGGATTCATATCATAAAACTAAACACAAATAAGTCTCGTTGTTTCCTTTTTTATTTTTTTTCCTCTCTTTCCCAACATTTTGTAGTCACTCGTTTGCATTTCATCGAGACTTTATGCAACGACCGCAACCAGAATGTTCCGACGTCGTTCTTTCTTAAAATTCTTCGTTCCCTTCAACCACCGTTTCTCAATCCAAGATCCATCCATCGCTGAACTTTCATCGAATCGGAAACGAATCAGAGACGTCTTTCTCCAAAAAAAGAGAAAAAGAGAGAAATAGATATATATATATATATATATATATATATATATATATCTATTTCTCTCTTTTTCTCTTTATATATATATATATATATATATATATATATATAAAGAAAGAGAGAGAGAGAGATAATGATAAAAATAAAAATGTGATTTCGACGAACCACGCAAACAGGGTCAGCGATTTTAAATTGCTTCCTTACGTTGAATGACATCACGATTGAACGGGATCCTGAGGTTGAAGCGATTGATTTAAATATCGTTAGAAATTTGTAGAGAAAATGAAAATCTAAATTGACATTAAATCGAAAGAATACCACTCTATTTAAATAAATATCTTATATAATGAGTTAATTTTTTTTCTATTAATTTTTTTTATTTTTATTTTTATTTTTATTTTTCTTTATAAATTTATTCGATCTCAATTAATTTCAAGAAAATTATGTTAATCCGTGAAATTTAATACATAGAATTTTCTAATCGAAAAATAATTTTTTGATATCTCAATTCTTCAAATGGAAAATCGAAAAATGGTTTTCTCTTCGCGTTGTTCAGATAAAAATCACAGTCAAAAAGAAATCAAATGCAGTGAAATCATTTCCCATGTTAAATGAAGAGTCAAGGAGTCGTGAAGGAAAGCTTTCGCGCGTAACGCACAGCTTTCGTTCTGTAAAATCGGTCGAAAAGACGAATGAGGGAAGCAGAGAACGCGAGTATGGAAGAGAAAATTTATGGAGGCTCAGTTTATTAGCCATTAGGGTAGAAAGCCTTCTCGAATATTGTCCCGGCACATTCCAGCGACGGCTCAACATCGATTCCATGTTCACGTATACACGTACACACGTACACATGTACGCAACACGAACCCAGAGACCGAAGTAATCCCGATGCAAGCTGCAGTCTGCAGTCGAAAGATGGAAAATTGAAATTGAAGCTCCGGCATCGACTTAATATATTCCACCAACGAGATGGATTTGTTCCACGAGCTCGTTAAAATATTTTATATAGAATCAATACGAGCTGCTTTCGTTAAAATCCTACAAATTTTTACTCCATAATATTACATCAAGATACTTGTATCTTCAAACGATAATCTTATAAATATATTAGGTGAATCATATAAAATTAAAAACGTCAATATCTCTCACGATGATGAATAGAAAAATGAAATTGATATTATGATCATCAAATTCATCAAAGAAAGAAAGAACACTGAATATCTTTAATTAACTGAATATCTTTAATTAACTGAATATCTTTAATATCATAGACCTATCAATAAATTTTCAAGATTGATATTTTCGTTCACAGTTGTAACGATAATATATATTAATATTGTTTTGAATTTATCTTAATCTGCTTTAAAACTTTTATACCCGCAAAATAGCCAAGTTTTATATAAAAAAAAAAAAAAACATCGATAAACCCCATATTTTGGAAAATATAACTTTTAAATAAAAATTCATAATTTTACTATATCAGATTTTTCGAACCAAACATATTTGTTTTTTTTTTAACTTTGTTCTATTGACAGAATTAATCGAGATATTCACTATTTCCAGTAATAGATGACTCGTAGGGTATATCACTTCTTACATACAGTAATTTTATAATCAAATGAAACGAATATAAAAAGAAAAAAAAACTTGACAAAATTTCATTTTCTACAACACGTCTGCGTCTTTCGTAAAAACAACATAGTCCGTTTAATATATCCTATGATCGTGCATATAAGCGTGTTCGCAATTGAAGTCCAAGCATGGTGCAGCTTGTAGTCGAAGGGCGGAAAATTGAAATTGAAGTTGTCATACGCGAGTAATACAGCAGCAGTAGAAGCAGTAGCAACAGTAGCAACAACAGCAGCAACAGTAACAGTAAAGGCAGCAACAACAGCAGGAACAGCATTTTATTCTCAAACGTATTCGAACGTGGGGTATCAATTTGTCTTGCGTTATACGCGTCAAAGTATATCGTATTACAAGCTGGCAAGCTTAATCTACCGTGAACGATAAGGATTAATCCTCGCGATATTTCACGCTTCCGGCGCATTACTTCTTTATCTTTTTGAAAAATTTATTACCATACGAACGCATTTTTTCTTTCTCCTGTCGATTTGTACATACAAGTCTGGCATAATAAATGGTGAGAAAAAAAAAATAAATTCAATAAATAAAAAGCAACTTATATATGTGTGTGTGTGTGTGTGCGCGTGTGTGTGCGTGTGTGTGTGCGTGTGTGTGCGTGTGTGTGCGTGTGTGCGTGTAAATAAATCAAATGTTTTTTGTTTTTCTTTCTCTTTTTTATTTTCTCCTATAATTAGAAGTTAACAAAAACGTAATGCCTGATTGTTTTTTTTCAAAAGAATAACAAAAAAGAAAAAAAGAATGAAAACAAATATATGAAAAGTATCTTCGTGTAGATTATTATTGTTGTATATTATAATATATAGACGGTGATCACTTTGATCGAATTTATCGAATCGCTCGAAGATTAAATAATAAGATGAACGCTCGAAATAAGCTTTATCGTATTTCATTTGTTCTGACACGCCTTGTTTCTCGGTGTGACATTGCTCGTTCTCTGAGAGATAGAAAAGAAGAAGAAACAGAAAAGAGGAGGAGAAAAGGAGAGAGACCGAGAGAAAAGAGGAAGAGAATAGGAAAAACGGCGACAAAATCAATATTGGCTGTTCCTGATATTTGTTTGGGATGCGACCAGGGAGGGTTTGGATTCTACGTGAGTATGGTGGCAGAATGAAAAGGACATGGTCACAATCGCTTCGGGATAGGATCCTTTCATTAAATCGAAAACGTCTTTCATGGCGGTAAGGAATCAGTATAAAGGATCTAAAATGACCAGAGGCAGAAAGATAGAGAGAGATAGAAGTAGAAAGATAAAGAGAGAAAGAGAGAGAGAGAGAAAGAGAGAGAGGAAGAGATAGAGAGACAAAGCTGTACCATTTATTCCAGACTGGAAGTAGAAATTCTGATCGAACCAATTTCTATGTTCCTTCGTTTTCAAAATCGAACCGCTCTTATTCTACGAGATTTACGTTTCTATACTTATTTTCTTAATCTAATAATCTTTCATCTGAATCATCATCTTCATTTTTTGTCTCTAATTTTCTAAATAACAGACTTTCAATTTGTAATTAATTATATAATTAATCTTATTTTTAGATACATCTATTAGATCTTCGTTAATCTATAGATTGAATTGACGATTAAATGAAAATCAGATAATTAAAGAAAAAAGAATAAAGAATGATTATTAAATGTATATATATATATATAATAATTATCTGATATTTAATAATGAGAAAAGACATAATATTGTGTTCATTATACCATGTAACATTCTAACAAACATCAGTACACATTTTTAAAACTTTAGCTTGCCAAGTTAAAGTGCGATTTAAAGTTTTTAAGCTTCTCTAAATAATGGTGAAATTCTAGTGAAATTCTAAATGCGTTTGCTTTTAAAAGCTAAACTATCATGAAAGGAATTCATTTGTCGAGAAAGCACTAAAATATTTGTTTTCAAAATACGAGAAACTTATCGTGTAAAATATCGATTAATAAATTGATCAATAAATAAATGTAGATTAATTTCGAGAAATAAATGTAGATTAGAAAACCGAACGCATTCAATGACTAAAGATCGAAACAATTATGAATTCGAAAAGAATTTTGAATGAAGGAGGTAATTCGTTGCTTCGTGATCATTTACTAAAAGAATAGAAGGAAAAAAGGAACGAGAATATAAAGAAAAAAAAGAGAGAGAGAATAACATAGTTGAAAATACATTCATAAACGAGGTTGGTGGTTAATGAAATTGCGTAAGTAACGACCGCACGTATAACGTATCCTTTCGTATAAAGTGCGCTCTTAAAGATCTTTATTATTATGCAAATTCGAAACAACGGTTCTCGAAACAATTTTCAAAAGATTGTGACTGGAAAATTAACCATCTAATTTTAATTTAGATTGTTATCAATTTCTCTTTCTTTCGCATCGACTACGCATTAAACTCTCATCATTTCTCTCTCTCTCTCTCTCTCTCTCTCTCTCTCTCTCTCTCTCTCTCTCTCTCTCTTTCTCTCTCTTCCCCTCTTTCTCTTTCTAATCACATACGCAAATACGAATGCGCAACACGATGAATACGTGTTAGAGAAGTTAGATTCTATGCATCAGATTATATTCATTTACAAGGTCATTATAAAGTTCCGAATCCAAGGTTACACGCATTGTTTCATCCCTATTGTTTAAACTTTATGAATAACAAAACTGAGAAAAAATTCTTTCTTTTATCTCTTAGATAAATAAGACTAGTCAAATAAATTATTACTCAAATTTTTGAATAATAGTTTAATATAGATTAAAGTAAGAAAAAAATATTTTCAATTTTAATATCTCGCGATTTCTTTTCAACATCGTACACGGTTTATCACTTAATTAATTATCTAATTTGCGAGATGTTTCCTGACGATAGTAACCAATATTCCTCTACTTTCAATTGCTCGAAAATCCGGTGAAAGCTTTGAATTATTTTTATTCGAAAATAAAAGTATCCTCGTAGACGATTCGGAAATATCACGAAGAAAGGTGACTTGGCAAAGTATCGTGACTTTATTTTGTCCCTTCCTTTCCTTCGATGAAATCATTTAATAGCTCGTTTTCCAATTTCAATGCCAGCCATCAAAAAGACATAACGACATTGTGTCTCTCTCGACTGTTCTACAATTTCTTTTCGAAATATAAAATTAAATATTCGATATTTTTATGACCTACTACTACTTTTTTGTCAGAAAAAGGAAAATGAACAAAAAAACAAAAATAGAAAGAAAATTGAAAGAACTTCATAACTAATACATTTTAATCGATTCGATAATAGAGATATTATTAAAACATCGCAAAATATTTTCACAAACGAACGTCGAAGAAGTAATTGTTTGAAATTAATTTTGAAGAACTTCATTTCTTATAATTAATAATTTCAATGTTCGACGTATAATCGCATAAAATAGAATATCGCTTATATAAGAAACTGGAATAACGGTATAAATCACGGAATAGGAGAAAACTTAAATAAATTCAATGAAATCAATGAAATCTCAGCAACTGTAAAAGGTCATAATGCCAATTAAATACGCGAATTATCTCGCAGTCGATCACGTATTCCCGGTTTTCTTCTTTTTAATCATCAGGATTCACGAAGAAATCCAGCACGATTCTGAAGATCACGAGGCGCCATAAAATGTGACTTTAGTGAGATTCAATGACCGAATAAAGCGTACACCGACATTGCTGGCACGCTCGTATAACTACTCTTGGCACAAGAGACCAAAATGAAACGGGGCGTGACCGAGAAGAGAAATCACATTTGCCAAAGAAGCCGATACTCTACGAACCCTTACTTCCCATCTTCACGAAAATGCAACGATATATTTAACATCTAAATTATTTTTAATATTACGTTATTCATTTTGTTATACTGTTATAGTCTAATAATTTTTAATCACATCTTTGAACTACGTGAAAGAATATGTTTATTTTAAAGAAGAGAATTACTAAAATATAACATATAATACACAATAAAAGAACACTTATCTTACTTATTCCTCAACCATTTCGTCTTTAAGTTTCCTTGTTTTGTTTCTTTCCTTCATTGAATTTCTATATATACATATGTATGTATGTATGTATGTATGTATATATGTATGTATGTATGTATGTATGTTTGTATGTATGTATATATACATATGTGTGTATGTGTATATATGTGTAATATAATTTTCTATAATAAAATAACTTGAAATTTTACAAGAAAAGATATCCAAACTGGAAATTTAGAAAATTATGAAACTTTGTGGATATGTAGAGATATATATATATACGTATATGTATTACACAATTCTCTTTTGCTGTTCAAATTCATTCTAAGGAATAAAATCGATATTTGAAAATTCAGCCATTTTCCGATAATTAGCAAATTTTAAAAGATAGAAAAAAGTGTCTTCTTTTATTTAGGACTATCATTTGATAAAAGATTTGTCAATTGTTCATAAAATTAACAAAAAGTTGTATTCTTTATATAACTTACATAACTATGGAGCAGCGTAATATTTTTTTTTTAATACAAATACAAAGTTTATTGTAATGTATGAATTTTGTTTATTAACAATCAAAAAACTTTTGGATTTGTATCATATGTTTACTATTTTGTAAATAATTTATTATAAAATTGTACGAATTATAAATTGAAAAAATAAAATAATTTATTTAAGAATTGGTTCACAAGCAAAAAAAAATTGAGTATCCCCAAAGTTTTATAATTTTCTAAATTTAGGAATTGGTGATCCTTCCTTATTAAAACTACAAAAGAGTTCTTTTCAATAGTTTAAGTTCCTTCTGTATTTCCCTAAATCTTGTTAAGAACCCTTAACATCTTAAGCCCTTCTTTTCCCTTTCCCAATTCAAATATAAGAATAACTTGCACTATCGATTTCAAGTTCCAAGATATTTTCAAATCTATATTAACGCATAATAATTCACTTAGAATATCTTATGAATACGAACAAAAACATAACGAACTAATATATTTCCTGAATTTTAACTTAATAAACAAAATAATGACTCAACGTTATTGTTTAAGATTATTGATCGTTATCTCTTATGATCGTTATCTCTTATGATCGTTAAACGAAATATCGTTGCTTGCAATTAACTCGAATTTTATTTATCTAACGACCGGTTAAAATTAATGGCTCGGAACAGAAAGCTGGGGATTAGATTTAATATGAGAATATAAAGTGTACAAGTGGTAAGAGACATTTTTCAGCTTACCATAAGCTTCCTCGGTTGTTAAAGTCTGTTAGAATGAATCGAGAGAGGTCATCTACTCGTATATTAATACATACAAAAGTATTTACATAGATATGTATGTACGCTGATAAAAGCTTAGTCATTAATAATCTTTGCGCAGATGTTTCTGCACTGATCTTCGTACTGTCTATGAGTCGTTTATATATAGTATTACCTACGTATAAAAAAGAATTTACAACGTTTCTTTATAATACTTTACATTAGGATAACTTAGGTATCAACATTATTGAAATCAATAAATAAAAGAAGAAATCTTAACTGCATTTGTCAGTCTCTCATTGTATATCGTAAGTCGCTAAAGGAAGTTATACAGTAACAACATCGATACATGATCGATTAAAAGATTACATGTGACTTCATTCCGTCTTGTTACGGAGAAAGCAGTTGGTATAAAAAATTTTCTATGGTAACTAAATATATTGGAAAGATACAGATCAATCAAAAATTATATCAGTAAAGTCGGTTCTTGCAAAAAATACGAATTATAACACTATAGAAAATATTTATTTTCATTGAAATATTTATAATTTATATTTAAATGAAATATCAATATTTCATTTTTTAATAGAATAAAAAATATAAGTCGTGCCTTGAAAAACAAGTCTTTACATGTATCTAGTAGATCAATCACGATCTTTACATGGTTATAAGACAAAGTAATAAAAAGTATATTCATCAATCCGAAGAATATTTTGATTTGACAATCACGAAAAAGTTATTTGAAAATTCATGCTAGTCTCTTTTTTATTTCATTTAATATTACAGCAGAATTTGTATGAACTTGCAATTAAAACAACACAATATGTAGATATATGGGTACGTGTGCACTTTAAAGATTCTCACGTAGAAGCTACTTATCATTAAAAAATTTCTGATTTATGTTCGTAGAAGATACATACGTACTTTTCGTAGAAGATACATAGAACTATATTGGCATACAAACACGTATGCGTACAAATGTATAATACATATGTATATATCAAAACGACAAATCATACGGTTGCTAGATGCTTGTTTAACTTTTCCACGTGCTCAAAATGTATTTTGTATGAGATTCATAAATGAATGTAAATCATAAATGAGAACTCGAAGCAACCCTTTCACCACTGAAGTGTTGATCCAATTATGAAATTATATGTTTTAAACTTGAGGTTAACCTACGAAATGTGTCTCCTCTCACTCTCTCTCTCCCCCCCCTCCTCTCTTTCTCCCCCTCTCTCCACCACGATAATTGAAAAGTTGTCACGATTTTCTACGAAATAAAACGATTACTATTTTCGAATACTTCAGCGTGACTAAAATCTTAACTAAATCTTCGTAAATTTGCTACGAAAACATTATCTAACTATCGCAAAATAATAAAGCATAACGGAAATAATATCGCGTTTAAAGAATGCATTATAATCGCACTTCCCGTCTGAATAAAGAATAACGGGCGAGTGACTCTGAGATAGCATCGATAAAGCCATAAAACTTTGTACCCCTTACATACATATTTCTTTGTCACTTATCCCGCAACCGCATTCGTGAGATCTTTATTCGAACATACATACACTTGACTATAACTTATCATTTTTACGATAGACTTACGATGGGTTAGTTTTATTATTCATAGTATTATATTATTAGAAATTATTATTTAAATTAATTTATTTATTACCTATACTTATTATTATCTTATCAAAAAATATGAAGATCTAATACGTGATTAAAAAATTTCTTGCACGGTCCTTTATCAATAGATACAAATAAATCTTTCAAGTAACGATAATAAAATTGTCTATTTAAAGGTATCTAACTTGAGTAATACATAGAGAAATCGATTAAATATCATACATAAATCTGATAAAGGGATTTAGTTTATCATTGCAAGATTTACTTCATTGAAATGTACGGAATGAACCATAACTCTTGAAGAGACAGATAGACAGACAGACAGACCGAGAGAGAGAGAGAGAGAGAGAGAGAAAGAGAGAGATATGTAAGCTGGTCATAGTTATTACTCGAGTGCACATCTCGAACGATGGATTCTCGTAAGTTACCAGTCGGAGGATATTAACATAGCGACTCTCTATATGCAGTAATCGTGCAAGTATAACAAACTGGCCTTTCAATAGAGAGAACTAATAGCAGAACTCGACAGAGTTTCGGCGACACGAGGCAGCACCTACCCTCAGGGAGTTTCTACGTACATAACATTGGTGTCTCCATAATTCATGTACCTAGGAATCGAGTATAGAGGCGTCTCGCTCTCCAACCGAATCTCAACGTAAATAATATCTTTCAACGAGTACGACGAAACCGACGTGGCATACTCATAAATCAACATCCACGATACTGTCCTTGAACAGGAAGACCAACTACTATCAAAATCTTTCATACCAAGAAAGAGTAACATCGTTCATAAATCATTTCTAGAACAATCGATGCAATCAATGCAATCAATGCCATTGTGATACTTTTTTATGAATTTATGTTTATGTAGTTTTTTCAATTTGATTTTATAAATTTTTTAAAAAGAACTTCTGATCGTACTAATGCTTCAATTTGAATAGAGATATTAATTTAGAATCTGTGATATTTTGAAATAATACAATTTTTTATCATAACTTGACCTATGTAAAAAGCAAATATAGATAAATAAATATGTACTTTATAAAATAATGCTTTTTATAAAATTAAATACGCTAATTAAATACGTGCTTTGGAAAATTTTCAAAGTAATATTTTCTTTAAAATTTTTTCATATCCATTAGAGTGATTCTTCGAGTTTTCTGTTTTTATTTATTTTTATTCCTCTTTTTTATAGACTATTTATGGTCGCTACAACATCAATGGTTTTTGATAATCATATTAGTTAATACTAACATCAATAATGTCTTAATCTGTGATCTTTTTCCTATTTCATTCGATTTATTTAAACATTCTTTAAGTCTGAAAGACATATTAAATCTTAATTTAATCTTAAATCATTTAATTAATCAGATTTTATGAACAAATGATATTTAACAAAAATGAATTCATTAAAATTTTAAAATAATTCAATAAATATTTTATCCTATTAAAGGTCATCTCATATGTTTTATGTCATTGATCGCACTAAAATATAACATTATATTTTCCAATAGAAACAAGTTAGCACGTTTATGCAATTCTGACAGTTTATTTACCACCATTTCCATGACGCTATGAATTTATGAAATCCCTACTGGGATTTATACCACACGAATCGATCAAAATCGTGAGTATCGCGTTGACCATACATGACAAGCGAAAAATGATAATGAGTGTGCGGTTATCCGAGAGATAAATGAAAATTTATGACAAAGTCACGGAGATTCAGATGGTAACCAACCCTGTTCCCGATTGTTGTTCATGTCTATTTTACGTCCGATGGAAATGGACAAACGATGAAATTTGTGGCTGCGCGTGCTCGAACCGGCAGTCAAACGAATCAGCAGATAGGAAGGAGTTATTGCGTGACACCTATCGAATAGTTTACGCTCAAAGTTTCAACGCAGAATTTCGTTGACGGTAACGGGATACGTCGTTTGAAATGACTAGAGCGGAATCAAACGGATCGCGTTTTACCTAGCGATTGAACGATTCTTCTCTTTGTTTCTCTCTCTCTCTCTCTCTCTCTCTCTCTCTCTCTCTCTCTCTCTCTCTCTCTCTTTCTCTCTATTTTTCTATCTATCTATCTCTATCTCTCTCTTTCTTTCCTTGTCTCTTTTTGTTCATACATTCTATTCTTTGTCCTTGTTGCTCGACAAAAATTGTATAATAGAATGAATTAAAACGTGAATACATTTCTGAGTACCAGCCTGATGTGAGTTGTTCATTATTTTAAAATTGTGAGTCAAACATAATCAAAATTTAGAATAAAACTTTGTTAAACCATAATTGTATTTTGGTAAAAATTTTGAGACGATCTATACAATCATATAGGACAACATTTCTTAATCTGCGGATAGCGTTAAATATTCAATGGGTCCTGATACAATAGTTGCTACATTACGTCAAAGCGAGGTAAGTGATTAATTTGTAAAAAATTTCGAGAAAGTTTTCACAAAATTTTCTTGCAAATACACGAAAATACCACAATAATATTCGTATCTTTAAAATAATATATAACGACTCCAATTTATCAGATTTTTAAAAATTTTATTTTATAAACGTTTGAGTAGTAGTACCATTACGAACAAATGTATTAGACCACACGACAAAAAGGTTGAGAAAAATTGATTTATATTAAACAACAATATATTTCATTCAATCTACAAATTTTGAATAGATTACTCTGATAAAAAAGTTATTAACTGACATTATGTTCATGTGTTTCAAAGTTTGAAATATTTCGATCATACATGTATATGGAATTTGTTATGGATTGTTTAATCTTTGAATCATTTTGATATCGAAAATCAGATCGAGTTAAAATTATTCGTAGATCTTTGTGACATGCAACATGATTTTTAGTATAAATTTTAAGTCAATCCATCCAATCATTTTGATGCTAAAGTGGATAGACACGTACATACATACATATATATATACACGCATCGATCGTACATTTCGAGTGTGATATTGGATTTTTCCGACAAGTTCTTGCATACGAGTTTTAACGAGAAATTTACCTTGACAAGACTTACATACATGTGCTGTCTACATAGCACTACGTTGCACTTCTCTTCTTTTAAAATTGTTTGCAAATTTGCATTCTAAATTTTAACTAAAAAGAAAACTATTTGTGTTAAAACTTATGAAAACATTATGTCAGAAAGAAATAATTTTATTTTCCAACGAGAAAGAACAAGTACAAAAAGAAAAGAAATACAATTGAATAAATATGTAAAAGAAATTTTATATCTTTAATCTGTTAACGAATTAATTCTTCACGATAATTTAATCTCTTTCGTTATAAAAGAATAAATAATTTATTTGCTTCTATTAAAAAGGCATTAAAATTTCCGATTCTTCTTCTTCTTATGATTCATCAATTTATTTAAAGCTGCCCTTCTTCATTCATAACATTTTATTTTTAATAATAGTTGTATATTTTGCTATTATATTTTAAGTTTCAATAGATTGAATATCGTGGGTGTTACCGATGGTCTGCAAAATCGATTCTAATATTTTTAAGATTATTTTTGTGACGTTTTGGAAACTATAAGTATACTTTCTAATGTATAAATAATAAAGTCTCCTATAAAAGATATATATAACAAATTTTTTCTATATCTCATATCTACAAAAAGTTACGGAAAATATTACATAAATATATAAAATCGATTCGACACTCAACATGTTTTAATAATATTATAATATTTTCTATATAATCAAATAAATTTCACATACATTCATGTTCATTTATTGAAAATCTCCTCGATAAAAAGATTAAATTTGAACAACGTCAAAATAAAAAAGCAAAGTAATTATTACGAAAACGCTATGTGAATATTACAAACCACAAGAATAAATTTTTTATCAGAACAAATTCCTTGTTAAAACATGGATGCCAAGACTTGATGGATGATGTACGAGAAAAAAGAAAAATATATATGCACATTATTTAGAATCCTCTTTCAAGTGCTCGAACAATTTTTTTGAACAATTTTCTGGTTGAAAGATATAAGTGTAAACCAAAAACAGGATTAAAGGGCCTAACGATTCCCAATCCTAGGGAGATTTCGACTAATGGGAATAAACGTGCGAGAATGTAATGTATGCGTGTAAGCACACTATAAATGACAGTAGTCGCGATACGGGCGATATAATCGTGGAAACGAGAAAATTTGTGGTCGCCGTGCGATCGGCTCGAACGTCGAGTGGCTCATACGTGTTCGACTGGCAAAAATCCGCGACCGAGCCCGCATTGCCAACGATCGTCACCAAAATTTAGCACCCGCGTCGACGAAGCACCTACCATTATCCTTAACTTCAGTTTGATACGACATTTTATTTGGGAGTTTGGTATTTTTAAAATAGTGAATAAAAGTAATAAAAAAATGAGAATCAAAAAAGTTGATTTCATTGATTCAATTCAAATTCAAATTGAAAAACGTGACATTTTGAACAAAATATATTTGTAACAATTATTGTTAACTCTGATAACTTTTATTATTAAAAATATACTTTTATTTATTATAGTTGTTATATTTTTTTTTATTAGTATAGTCAACCATGACGGACAATTAAGATTTAAAAAAATATTTTTGTACTTAAGCATTCGTCAGATTATATGTGACGTTCTATGATTCGAAAGGTGAAATAAACATTTTTTCATTCGCTCTATCATCGATTTTTTGGGAAAGCGTAAAAAATTGCTTCAAATATCATTCATATATCAGAAGATCGAGAAACATCGGAATTTACGAAATAAAATTTTTTTCCATAACCCAATTTTGAATTATACTTTTATTATTTGTATTATTTATTACAGTTATAGAATTATTCATTTGAGAAAAAATATATTTCATATATAATAAATAAATACTTATATATACATATACTAAGATATGTATAAATTAAACTATTTTACATAAATAAAAAAAGAATAAAAATAAATATTTCATTATTCCATTAAGATCAACTATCTTATTGTATATTTTTTTTTTTATAACTTCTAGCTAATCCATAATATATATAATATATAAATCGAATTTTAATATCTTTCAAAAATTAACACCACTATACTATCTTATTAAAACCACTTATCTTAAGATATACATTATGCAGAAATATCTTATTGAAAGATATTTCTATAATGACTTCTGGCTAATCTATTTATATCATTACGAAGTTAAAAATACAAATCCGTAAAAAAAAAGAATACATCTTTTCTTATCTTTTGAGCAGCTATAAAAGAAAAAAGAAAAGAAAAGAAAATAAAAGAAAATAAAAAAAGAACTAACGAACTCAAACGACCGATACGAATCGTAATTTGTTCTAAGGCTCGTTAATCCGTAAATGAGAGAAACCAGCGTATAACATCGTAGTCACGAACGTAATCGAGCGTTAAAAGTTTCGTAGCGTCTCCGTGATGAGATAGAAACGAGCAGCCACGCGCGCAAAACGGTTCAATTTGTCCAACTTGATTCTACTGCCCCTTCTTCGCGTTCGCAACGAAGCTATGCACAGCTTTCAAGCCAATTTCGAACTGGGAGAAACGGGCTAGCTAGGCTGGCGCAAAACGGGCACTACTATTGTTATTCAAATCATCAGAAGGAGATGAACAACCACGAGCGACGATTTTCCGGCCGAAAATGCTAATAACCTAGACGCAACGTTGGACAAATATTTGACGACCAGGACTCTCGGATTAATGCGCCGTGTTAATGCCAATTTTCGATAATTCGATAATAACGTCGTATCGTTATTACACGTTGCATTTGAATATTGTTCGAAAACTTTAAATGGCTATTTAACGATTTGATATTCTTCTTTTTTTCATAAATTCACAAATCCCATCGCTCTTTTTCTCTTATCATTTTCCCATTTCACAACATTTATACATTAAACTTATATTTTTAGTTGTACTAACCGAGCTTTCCAAGACTTTAAAGATGCTTTTTAAACTTCGGAGCGACTCTTTAAGATTTCATGATTTTAAAAACTCTCAAGAATGGTCTTTTCGCGATCAGAACAGCATTCCCTTTTCTCTCTCCCTCTCTCTCTCTCTCTCTTAATTTCACTTCATTCACAAAAAAAGTTTTCTATTTCTTACTGGAAAGAAGAAAAGTAATTCTTGCTAAAGTAATAAATATTATAAATGTTAAAAGACAGTTATCCCTTTAAAGCTCGAGAAATAACTTTTATTATAAAAGATAATAAAAATTGAAATGAATCGATAATCATATTACATATAGAATCTATGGTATCGTCTATCGTGTCAATTTTATCAGACGAATTCGTTACATAAGCTTCAACATTCAAGATTATTTAGATACCGCGATATTAAACCTAAAATTATAAAAATATATTTATAATCGATAATGTTATCGCAACATTTATATCCATTTCATTATTAACTTGATTTAAAATGTTACAAGAAATACAGTGTACGATCGTAATCCAAAGAAATCATCATTGATCTTAAATCTACCATGTTTTCTTGTTCAGTTAATTTGTTAACAAACAAGAAGATCATGTTACCAAAGATTACGATGATGTGATAAAATGAGAAGAAATAAAAAGAGATACAGAATGAAAAAGAAAGAAAGGGAGAGGGAAAATCAGACAATCGAAACGTATGCTCCTGCGATCGTAAGTTATCGGTTAGGTATCAAGCGTAACACCTTCCGTTGTGCAATAATTTATCGAGGGTGTATCGGCGAGCACACAATGTACCAATTTGGTACATATAATACTACTCTCGCGCGCTTGAGGTAGCAATAAATACGGGGAGAGTAGTAATAAATTATGGTGCAGGTAAAGGACGATTAGAAGACAGGCTATAAATTAACGCGGATATATACTGCAGCCTACGATGCGATATCTTATATGTAGGTATATACCAGCTCAATAACCTAAGGAATAAAATCTTTTTTCTTAATATTTCCTTTTTTCAGTAAAATATCCAATAAATAATCACTACTAATCGAACTTTCGATCCTTATTAAAAATTATCAAATTTAATAAAATTTTATAATAATTATATAAAAATAATCAAATATTATTTAATATATATGCCGATTATGTATTATAATTATTAATAATCATCCTAAATAACATGATTATATGTAATTTTAAATAAATTATAATATATATATATATATACATATTGTGAATGAAACTTTTTAAAAATCTAAGATCAATATGCATCGATAAATGCTTCACAAATCGATCGATAAATTTCCAAGTAAAAACACATTATTATCATACCAGATGTAACCCCTTATTAAGTGATCATGCAAATGAAATGCCACGTTATCGCTCACATTGCGGAGATAACTGCATCTAATATGCCTACATTCTTCCAGGTGGCAGCAACTATTGGATATGCAATCGTGAAAAGTCGTATAACACATGGTAATATTTGTTAAATAAATATGTGAAAATAGGGAAGTATCGTAGTTATTTTCTTTAAAACTATTTATTTTTTTTTTTTTTTAAGTATTATTATTTTGTGAAATATGCATTTTATCGACTATAATCGATTTTATAAAAAATAAATACAAGTAATATTTAAAAATGTTTATGAATAAATAAAACGCTTGATCACTTGAATGATATATGAAAAATATTTGAGTATTCAGAAAAAAAAAGTTTCCTTCGAGCCGGATTTGAACCAGCGACCTATGGATGTCTCTCTTAAGTTTAATACCAACTACAGTCCACCGCTCTACCAACTGAGCTATCGAAGGAGTTATGAAGACGAGGAAATTTAATCAATATATGTCAAATTAGATTATTCTTATTAATTTATTGCATCTTGCATTTAACACACGACAAAATTCTTATATAAACAAAAATAAATAAAGTAATACTATTCTTTTATATATACTTTATAATCAAGATTTATCGAATAGATATTATTTGAAAGAGAAAACTAGCATGATTTCTAAAGAATCAAAACTTTTTTCAGTCATTGTCCTTGAATATAAATGTAAAAGTTATATTGAGCGTACTATATGAGCGCGTTCTCACTCTCTCTCTCCCTCTCTCTCTCTCTCTCTCTCCCTCTCTCCCTCTCTCTCCCTCTCTCCCTCTCTCTCCCTCTCTCTCTTGCGGTATTAAGTACTTCTTTTGATTCTTAATGGTTTCAAATTTTACGAATTTTTTCTATAATATTTCACAAATATTCATCAAATTTTACTTATTTGCTTTTTTAAATTTTATTCGACTATCGTATCGTATTACAACAAAATTCATACATCGTCACGTACTACATCACGAATTAAGAAAAGACTAAGGATATTCTCGTCTTATTTTGACCATTATTATTTAAAAAATAACAAATATATAAAAATTGGTATCATTTTCTCAAATAATATTAATAATTCAATTGTATAGAAAATGATATATATACTTTCTACTTGAAAAAAAAATTATAAAAATAAATTCGAAGTACAGGGTTCGACGAGTATATGTATAGCGTTTCATCAAGGGAAGGATAGGTACGACGTTTTCTCGAACAGCTGATCAATTCGATAACTCGTCGACTTTAAACAATGATAAATCGTCTAACTTATAAACCATGTTGATTAAAAAGAAAACAATAGTACTAATTATGTGACAATTGTCTCGGAACATACTAAATTGGTATCTTAATTCGTAAAGATGCAAAAACGAAAGTGATAACCTAAAAAATACTCACCGGAGATGTAGGTTATTATAAAATGTCAATTAGCTTTTGTTCCAAGGCGCTGCTCGACGTCGAACTCGCGACGATCTTCAGATTGGACAGACATGAGTCAACTCTTGATTACGTCACCTTTGTAAAACGATTCGTCGTAACTTGATGAAGCTTTGTTTACACGCACTGTTCATCGTTCTGAAAAAAAGAAACAACGTGTGACACGCACGAACGGAGACATCTACATTGATCTTATACCGATTGAGAACAATGTAGAAAAAGAAAAACATGCCACCAAACGGTATATTACCGATGTGCATTTCAATTCGAAGATGGCTACAAACAAATTCCTATCGAAAAAATTTAATTCTTTAAATTCATTTAAAAATTCTTTACGATAATACATTCATTTTTTCTCTCTATTCAATAATATATAAGCTAATACTAAAACAATTTATCTTAAGGTTTTCCTTAAAATAATGTTAATACTAATAATGTTAATACTATAAATACTAACAAATTATTCCATGAAAAGTTGTTTTAAAAAATAAAAGAAGCGCCATATTAAATTTGTCGATGCTAACGATCTAAGGACAAATAAAAATCGATGAATCAGACAAAAACAAATCGCAAGTTGTGTTATTACTGTTGATAACTTAAAAGAAATATTATTGATGAAAATAGTATTATTGAATAATTTGGTTTTTGATTGTAATATATTGACAAATTTAATCTCACAAAAATCAACTGCAGAATGAAACGAATTCAAAATGTATAGTTAAATTATGATCATTGTACAAAACTTTGTTAAAAAGCAATATATTAGATAAAGAATAGAAATAAAATGTATACGAAAGCACAATATTAACAAGTGCGAAGGCAAATTAACGGAGAACATACAATCCCATACCATTTCGTTCGAAGACTCTCGAGTACTGCCGAATATTATCGAATTTTTGAGCAAGATCACTTCGCTCCTCTAGCGGCACATCAACTAACGACAATGCTATGAATTATTTTCTAAATAATCTTGTAAATATACATATTTTCAAACTCATGATATTTATTATTTTAAGAATACTAATGATATTTATTATTTTTAAATCTAATTTTATTTATATAATAAATTGTATAATTAAAAGATGCAAGGTAATATATAATTCAAACGATCAAGGATAAATTAAATTCATACGACCTCGATTAGCATCTAATGCTAATTATACATTAAATTAGAAAGACAAGAAAAAACAAAATTTTATTTCTACTAGAATTTACATTTCTGTTTATGAAATAAAATAGATCTAATTATATTACCTGGAAATGAATCTAAATTAGATTTTCAATGTTAAAATGAATAGTCTTCGTTAATATAAATGACGTTTATATATAGAAGTTGTATATGTGATATACGATATTCTTTTTGCATGTAGATTCGTATTAATTTACTTTGTAATCAGTACAATGGCACAAAAAACTACTGTATTTAGAAGATTTAAAGAAATATCCTGATTATCGCTATAATGCAATTTAAAACATAATTCAATAAAACATAACCTAAAATGTAATTAAATAATAGTAAAAGAGAAAGGATAACATTACAGTTTCCTCCATTTATTTATATCTCTGAATTTAATTTTGATAAAAAATGAAGTCTTCAATAAAAATTAAGAGATATGAAAGAATGAATTACATTAAATAAAACAGGTTAGAATGTTTTTATATGATGTCTACAAACAATTTTAAATGTGCATTATTTTAAACAATGGAAGATACAATAGATCAAAACTTAGCACAAATAGATCCATTAGCAGAGCCTCTCACAAGAAAGGAAATGGAATGGTTTGAGAATAATAAGCAAGTGGAATTAAACCAACAACAACCACAAACCCAATCGTCTTATTGTAAATATGAAAATAATATATATACATATACAAATATCTCTATGTCTATCTTAATAGATTTATTTTATTTTGTATTACAAATTTTTGTTTGAATTAGTTCAATCTGCTAATTTTACTGAGACAACAAGCAATGCACAATGGTGGAAAAATTCTCCTATTACCTCAATAGATCTACTGTCAGAACACCAAGAGATGTCATCTACAACAACCTTTCCATTACTGAGTATAAAATATTTTAAGATTGATATAATTACAGAATATTATAAATTTTATATAATCATTTTACATTCATTTGTAATGAAACGTATTTTAGATGATATACCATCACCTTCACATGTTGTACAAGACCTAGAACATAACAATAAAAAGCCTATGAAATCTAAAGAATCGAAAACAGAAAAAAGGAATAAAAATAATATACAACGAGCTAAACACCCAGAAAGATGGAAAGTAAATATTAAAAAGAATGCGAGATTAAGAGGAGAACAGTATGTTGGAGTTGGAGGTAATTATACATAATTGATATTATAAATTATAATGTACAAGAGAATTGATAAGTTTTTTATCATGCGTAGGAAAGATAGTGCCAGCTAAAACAATGGGACCACCATGCAATTGTCGTATGCATTGCAGTAAAAAAATAGACGAACAAGCACGAGAAGAATTGCATAAAGTATTTTGGAAAACATGTACATGGGAACAAAGAAAGCAATACATTGCACTTTCTGTAAAAGAATCACCTAAACAAAGAACTCGTTGTCGTGGAACTATTAAAGCAGAAGAACGTAGACAAGTTACATTTACCTACTCCCTACTTTTAAAAGGTGATTTTATAACAGTTTGTAAATGTATGTTTTTAAGTACATTCTCGGTATCTGAAAAATTCGTACGACATGCAATGGATAAAAAAAGATCTTCTCCTGGTGGTATTATTGGACCTGATCAAAGAGGAAGACATACGCCAAAGACAAAAAAAAGTGAAGCTGTTAAAGAAAGAATTCGTGAACATATCAAATCATTCCCAATAGAAAGATCAATAAATCCTAAGGACGGAAATGAAAAAAGTTATCTAGATTCTAGATTGAGTATTGCTACAATGCATAAATCATATGTTTTAAAGTGTCAGGAAGAAGGTGTTCCAGAAAGTGATATTGTAAAAGAAAGTTATTACAGAGAAATGTTTAAAACAGAATTTGATCTATGTTTTAAACGTACCAAAACAAAAGATAAAAAATTTATTCCTGATATTACTGATAGTAAAACGAAAATAGATAATTAAGATTTATATGTTTTATATAATAAAATGTTTTTTACTTTAAAAAAAACATTTCATTCTTCTCTTATTATTATAATGCAACAAATTCATTAAAAAGATCACATACGAAAATATTTTAAGAAAAAAAATTGTTAACAAATTTATTTTTTTACCAATTTAAAAAAAGAGTAATAGTAAATACTTCAAATACTGCCAATGTAACAAATATTAGATCTCTTCCAAAATAAATCAAAATACATGTAAATAAATGTAAATAATATAATAAATACGTGCCTGCAACATCAAATAAAATTTATACTCTATTATTAAATAAGTAAAATGATCTATTAGTTTATTTTTTCTTTTTTTAATTGGCCTTAATTATATGTAATTATTGGCCTTACTATAATTATAAAATTATAATAATTGTAAACAATATTGTAAGGAAAGTATTATATATTTGTTACATAAAATGTCTAAGTAACTAAAATCCACTTGTTATCAAATATAATAGTTGTATATTTATTATCTATAATAAAATATCTATAAACATATATTAATGAAATCATAATAATATACTGTTTTCAAAAGTGGATGCTTTGGATGCGATACCATGAAAGTAATATATTATTCTTCCAAAGAGATTCGTTTATTTAATATTATGATCTCAATAAAACTTCTTTTATTATAAAAGATCGCAGTCTATTTTTTCTGTATAGTTCTCATAACAATTATATAAAATTGTATATAATTTTATTTATATTATGTTATTATATTAACTTGTATAAGAGAATGTCAATGAATACAATTAAATAAAATATAATCTGACACATTATAACAGACGTAATCATGAAAATAATATTTCATATATTCATATATGAATATTTGGTAATTTTATATTTGTGCGAGTTGATAGTCAAAATAATTGTTAAAATAAACTTTATTTAGGAAAAATTCACTAAAATGGGTTTTTTTTTCATAAATGTAGTATTTAGTCGCCTATGCACAATTATTTATAGGAAAAAGTCGTTCTACATTAATATGAACTATATATAAATAATCAAAGTGCATACAAAGAAAAATTAGAAGAGAACTTAACAACCAATTTTTAATAGAAATAATAAAAGTCGTTCAATTGTAAAAAGTGTTCAAAAGTGTTGAAAAATGCCAATTGTACAAAATTTTTAATTGTAAGAGTTCACAGAGTAAAAGGACTTCATAACTATAAATGTTAAAACTTTGATAAATCCTTAAAAAGAGTTACAAGATTTATCTATACATCTCGATTGTATATATTTCTTGGTTCTCAATTTTCTAATATTGCTTAGTAATTTAACTCAATTACTATTTTGCCTTCTCCAAAATTAAGTTAATTTCTTTACATCGATGCGTCGCCGCTTCTATGGCACCAATAAGTGCAGCCCTTAATCCATGTTTCTCTAACTGATGAATTGCTGTTATTGTGGATCCTACAAAAACGATATAAAACAATTTGGTATTATAGATTTTAAACGATTATTAATTTATCGTGAGTATTTTGATCGAAATATGATATCAATTATTTTAATTCAATCAAATTTTCAAACCTGCAGGTGAGGCTACGTCATCTTTGAGCTGACCCGGATGAATGTTTGTTTCACGAACCATAGTACCAGCACCAAGGACAGTCTGAGCCGCTAGTTTATATGCTAGATCTCTCATTAACCCCATTTTTACAGCACCATCTGCCAGAGCTTCAATCATCATGAATACCTATCGTATACGTTAACACATAATACACCTATCTGTTTATTACGAGTCTCATTGCAATTCTAATATTGTGACTTACATATGCTGGACCAGATCCGGCTAAAGCAGTGACTGGATCTATCATGTTCTCGGATACTTCCTCGCAAAAACCGACAGCGGAAAATAATTTCTTAACAATTTCTGCCTCTTTATCCCCTGCATGTGTACCACGACTAAATACTGTAGCACCACAACCAACGAGAGCAGGTGTATTAGGCATTACTCGTATCACTGGAGTTCCGCTTGGCAAAGCCTTTATTTGTGCAAATTTTTTTATTTAATATCTATGGTATCAATTAATCTTTCGTTAATCAGTAATGATCTCTCTTTACCTTTTCTAATTTCGAGGTTGGAATGCCCATAGCTATAGAAAGTAATAACTTTGAACAATTCTTTAATTCTGGTAATATTATCGGTACTACTTGCGGCTTCACGGCTAAAATTAAAATTTCGCCGTGATCGATTATAGCTGAATTATTGAATACAGTTTTTGATCCTATATCCTACAATAATAAATTATTTTTAGCTTGGATATAAGAAAGTTAGATTAGATAAAAGACTAAGTAAATAAATATTGATGATTTAGAGAATCTTAAGAATTATAAATATGTTCTTAATTGCGCGCATTAGAACTGTATCTCTTTATACAGGATGTTTTACTTAAAACAGATTACCTAAATATCTCCTCTGTCTGTGATAATACGAAAAATAGTTCTTATGTAATTTAAATGATTTCAAAAGATAAATGTCATTTTTTAATGATTTTTGTCAAGGTCACTTACATAAACACGTCTTTTAATGTATTCATTCTTTCATATTTTCTGTCGTTATAAGTCATTATTTAAATGTTCCTCACAAAAAAAATCAAGAGGTGTGAGATGAAACCTGATATATCACTGAAAATAAATTCCACACTAATTTTACAATTCTGAAATCCAAGGTCATTTCAAAATCATATTATTAAACATAGATGAATCCACGGTAATGTTAGCTATAATATACAACAAAAAAATGTAAAAAAAAAACATGGATTGTCTTGAAAAAAATGACATTTATAAAAAATAATTTTCTTCCGTTTGATTCGTCTTTTGAAAAGATTTAAATTACGTAAGAAATGTTTCTTGTATTATTACATATAGAGAAGATAATTAGACTTATCTTAAATGAAACACACTATATAAATAATAAATGAACATAATATTTTGCATGAATTGAAGTGTTTATCGCAGCCAAGTTTGTGATAAGCGATTGTAATGGACATTGGTTCGTGAATAATAACATACATAACTGTACATGTCCATAATTCTTACGTATTTCGTTTCTATGATATTATATTAAACATTAAAAAAAAAAAGAAAACAGAAAAAAGAAAAATATCAAATACCTTGAAATTTTCGATACTGCCTACATCATTCGGAAGACAACTAGCAAGTATCATATCACCTTTACTTAAACCTATTAATACAATTATTATTATTATTAAAAGAATTCCAATTAAAGAGAAAATGATATTTACCAGCTCTAATAAAACCCTTGGCCAATGCTTGAGCCATTTTTCCTGCACCAAAAAAACCAATTTTAAACATCTTATCGATCTTCTTCTTTTTTTCTTCAATCCCAGCAGAATGTTGATCGCTTACTGAGAATAAAACCAAAAATATCGAAAATAAATAAAATTGGAAGTCTCTGTTTAGTCACTGATTATTTCCGGCACTGACTGTCTTATCCTACACTTTTATTAAAGAACTGTTAAAAATTGAAATATATCTTAGTCATAGATAAAACTGTCTAAAGTTTGATTTTGAATCGACGGAGAATATGAAAGAATGACGACCACCGCACGATTGCGTTATTTACAAGTAAATCTCCTCTTCCGAGTCTTCTTCGACTTCTCATCCTCATCGCTCCCTCGACCGTCGAGATGCACTATATATTTTTTTGTTTATATAATCATCAAAGAGATAACGCACGAGCTTGTGTGTGAGCTTTAACACCGCACGTTTCATATAAAGTGACACGTACTTTAGTATCGTAATAAAACGTACTATAATTCGTGGTTGAACATAGTGATTTAAATACATTCTAAACGTGTACCGATCGGACAAAGTACGTCATAGATGAGGTGGCCATATCCTTGAAAACGTAAATCAAGCTTCATTTGACAGATATTTCACAATACTATACATACATATCTAATTGTAAGCCATTGAGATTAGATGTAGTTACATATTTTTAAACCATATGCATCTAGTTGATTATATCGAGTTGAATAAATAGTAGAGCAATAATGAGCGATAAGAGAACTTTGAGTAATAACCTACGATAATATTTAATTCCTTACTTAATACCTTCTCAATATTGTATATACAAACATATATATATATATATATATATATATATATATGTGTGTGTACAGAGTGCCCAGAATAACTGGGAAATATTTGAGGGGTAGTTTCAGCTCTTAAAAAAATCAAAACAATTCAAAAAGAATTCATATAAATATATATACTATTTAACTTTGTTTCCGACTTATTGCAAATTTAATATTACAATACTTCTTTTGTTATATAGATCTATTGTATACAAAAAGCTAATTGACAGTATTAAAACTCTTTGTGAAAGAATTGAAGAAAATTTCAAACAAATCCGAGCAACATCTAAACATACGGAGAAAGTAAGAGAGCCATTGATAGAATTATAAAAGAATCATTGATTATTACGATTAAAATCAAATCCGCTGTAACTCGAAAACAATCAAAATCAACAAGTCAAACAGGATATACGTTTATATGAAATTTTCTTTTTTTGTTTAAACGTGCTGAAATACCCATCAAATATTTCCCACTTGTTCTAAGACACCCTGTACATATCGCAAAGTCAGTTAATACAATCATATAATCTTCAGATCAAAGAATAATGTTAATATCTAACATGAGATAATCTTGAATAAAAACAGAGAATAGCCTTGTCTTGATAGTGGGAAACTTTTCGACTTATTCTCATTATATACTTGTTTACATCTTACGATTAATCCTGTTACGATAAAGAATGACATTTTATTTATTCAAGATGTAAAGTAAATATCGAATGATTGATTAAATTCTTAGATTATAATCAATCACATTGTGACGAAAGTTTATTAAAAACAGCACATACGATATTTGGCCGGTCACTAGAAAAGAAGCATTTGCATTATCGTTTCACGTTATCGTGATATTTATATTTTGCTCGAGTTGTAAGTAATTGTTTCCTTATCTAATAATCTTACCATTTCTAACGTTTAATCGCCGTTGAACTCGGCGTGTTGCTTTAACAAAGTTCATCGTTCGCAATATAATGGTCAATTTCATTTCGGCGATAGACAAAGAATTTTTATAAAATTTATTGGAAGAGATCTTTATCAGACTTATATCAAGAAGTATAGAGTAGAATTAGATCGTTGTTTGTACTGATTTATCAGGAAATTCTTTCGTAATGTCACTCTGTTCGAAGCTCTAGTAATCTAAAAAAACAAAGTATACTGTTAGATATCATGGACTATTAAACGGTCGATAGATAGAAATATAATATATATAATATATAATATATATATAAATATAATATATAATATATAATAGAAATATAATATATATATAATACTTACATTCATTAGTTAGAAGTATTATATAAAAATATGTTCGTTGTGTAAAAGGGATTTATTTATAATGATTTATATAAATACACATATTACTTACCAATTACGTATACTGACGATGTATAATAACGAATTTGTTATAAATAATGTATTGATTGCAATACGATTTACATAATCTTCAATTGAAATTAATGCACTATTAACGACTACCGATCAGAATACAAATTAATTAAATGATCAGGCCGATGTTACTTTTGATTCTGCGTGTGTTTTATTTGAACGCTTATTTATATACTCTGGTTGCATCGCTTAAAGCTTAAAGGTGACTGTTGATCGGTAATTATCTGACATAGAAAGCTACCTATGATTAGTACTACTACCGATCGGAAGTCAAATATATGTAATAATGTCTCTTCCTTTTTTAAAGATGTGTAATGCATTTATTAATCTCTTGCGAATAAAAATCATAATTAGCTATGATTAATTACGTTGAATGATTTATAATCAGTTCTTCATCCTGTTCTATATCGTAATTTTGAGTTACAATAATATTATTATAAATGTTCCACGTACGTCATGTTTCTGTAACAAAGATATTATATTCACATAAATAATATTCTAAGAGCATAAAGATATGTCTCTAAGGATTCGATCATCACCTAAATTAGTAATTAAATTTTTATGTTTCTCTAGATGTTTTATTGCCCCTACAAAAAAAATTCTTTATAGGAAATAGAACAATTTGAAATTTTAAGCAATTTCAAGAAAATTGTCATGCAGATAGCCGTTTTTAAAGCATTTCAAAGCTAAATTTGTTCTTCCGAGGATATCAAAAGAAAATTTATGGAAATAATTTGGAAAAAGTCAATACTATTCCCATAATTCTTATTTCGAAAGTTTCTTTATGTTAGATTTTGTTATATAAGAAGTCCTATTGTTAAATTAAAATTTCTTGTATTTAATTAACAAAATAATTAATTTAATAAATGGAATAAATAATTAATTTCTCGTCTTTAAGTAAAATGATAATTAATGTAATTAAAATGTCTTATATTTAGTTAATGTGATAATTTATTTAATTAATGCCTCATCTTCCATTAATATAGCAATTAATTTAATTAAAATGTCTCATATTTAATTAATATAATAATTAGTTCGATTAATTTTTTTTTAATTATAATAGGATATAATTACCTGGAAGAGAAAATTTAATAACTGAGTTTCTCGTATATCATTCATTGAAACATCTGTAAATACATATACACTTAATTTTCTTTTAAACAAATATTTATCGATCATATCAGAACAAATTCGCGAAGTCAGAAATATATTTTACAAAAAAGAAAGGAAACATTTACGAGCCTTAAACTGCATTTTTTCACCTTTACGGTAAACTCTATACACAGTTCAAAAATGATGCAACCATTACAGCATGAAAGTGTGCATTATCCGTGTGAAGTCAAGATTGGATTTCACAGAAGTATAAATACATAAGAATATTGGATATAATTATATAATTATATATAATAGTATTATAAATTATATAATACTATTACAAATTTTATATAAATATATGAATTGTCGAAAAGATTTAAATTTCTTTGTAAAAAATATTACCTTTTTGTAATCAACATTTAATAATTCGATTGGAAAATTGTAACTGATTAAAACTAATGAACTCTAATACATTACCGATATAACAATATTTTACTGTACCCTTTTTACTATTTATCTATGCTAAAAGCTTGTTTTTATTGTCGATAGATAACACTATTACGGTCCTAGGTACAAAATTTACTCTCTTGTCGATAATTCTATAATCTACAGAAATACTTTTGCATTTTTCCACTAGATAGCACCACAGAAGTGTAAAAGGACAGTAGGGGTAACAAAATCGATACTAAAAAGGTAATTTATTTTATAGTTTTTTATAATTTTATAGTTTTCTTTTATCAAAAAAATTACTGTATAAGTATCAACCCGTAAACTAAGTCTCTGTTTTAATTTTCTATGAAAGGGGTCCGTGCAATTTTGATTTATTTTAACTCCATTAAAAATATACAATTCTGTATAAATTTTTTAATCGGTTTAATTTAATTGCTATAAATTTTAAGTTCAACTATAAAACAATCTAAACGATAAGTGACATATACATAACAAATGCATACACAAATATATACATTTAGATTTTTATATGATACGTTAAGGCTTTTCACTACTTTTTGTTCAAAGCGTGTATGACTTCAGCGACAAGTATGGACAAAATATAAACTACGAATACAAGTGGGAAACGCTGTCCCCACCATGCTTCTATTATATCAATGTATAATCTTATTTATACATTGTTTAGTTATTCCCCTCTCGTGCGACATAATAATTGGTTTTGTGTGGGTAGAGTAAGTAAGTTAGTAGGCTATGACACACTTTTCAATCTTTCAGATGCATATCTTTCTTTGATGATAGTATGAATTGCAGTAATCCATGTTGGATACGATGTTGGTACACATTTGTTTACGATAAATGCATAGAAAATAAATATAATTGAATATGAATAATTCTTATATGAAATGAAACATATAAGAATTAGTATATAAATCTGCGGCAAAAATAAGAATTTGTCCAATATTTTCTTAAAAATAATTAATGAATATTTATATATTATATTATTTTAATACAAATTAAAACATGAATTCATTTCCTACACTACTTATGAAGTAGAAATTCTAACGCTTTTTTTCTTACGTAGTTGCTCCTGTAGGACTACTAGTCCATTCTATACAATTTCGACTATTACTACTATTACTACTAATAATAATAATATAATATAATATAATATAATATAATAATAATAATAAAAATGTACTTAAATATTATTTATATACATCTAGATATTATTTAATATATTTTATATTATTTTTAATAGTAAAGAAAATTAACTTCGATTAATCATGAGTAAGAAACAATGTGAAAACAAATGCATTACGATAATAAGATAGTAAGACAAAAAGAAACAATAGTGGACAAAAACAAAAGAAACATTTTGTATTTTTTTTCATATGTCGTTTGTATTAGATAAGCGGTCATGTGTCGAAATTATCAAGAACACAATTTGTCGAGAATTCGTGCGTCAAACCACCATGAAAAACGATATACTTTTCCTTTTTTTTGTTATAATAAATTATCGTCATCATATGCGTCACAATGCATATAATATAAGTAAATTCTTCTGTTTCTTCTTATTATTACTGATTTTATTACATTACACATTATTATTACTATATTATTACATTACACATTATTATTATAGTAATAGTAGTAGTATAGTAATAATATGAAGTAAACTCCTTCAGAGGAAACTACAAAAAAGTAGCGCTAAAAAAGAAATCTCATAGATAATGTGGAAAAGAATTCGTGTTTCGATCTTTATTAAAAATAATATATAATATATATGTTCACTAATTATTAATTTTGAACAAATAATCGACAAATGTATATATACGTTATATGCATTTGTCAGCGAATAAAATTATATTACTGTTGTATCCTATCTGCACAGATCACCATGAAATTCACATCAGCCATCAGTAGAAAAAATAAATATGAGATTGGATAATTTTTTGGATAATAACACCTAAATTATCATAAATAAGGAAAACAGAGTGAATTAATTTATTATTTTCGTTTACATTGATACAATAAAAAAAAAACATCGGAATCGTTTAGCCTTAAGAACTTATGATTTCCTGTATTACGAATCTAGATGCTTCCCAATATACTACACATTACTTATAAAATCTTTATCTTTTTAGTCTATAAAATCTGAAAGGTACTACAAATTTTTCAAAAATTTAACAATATTTTAGAAATCCAGATCCCTTGGCATAAACGATTGGATACGTATTTATTTATTTTTGCTATAGAATCATCCGGCCAAAACTCATTAAAATGATCGAGTTTGTTACCATAGCTTTTCCGTGCGAGCTTCATGAAAACCATTTCTTTGCGTTTGTAATATTTAAAAAATATGAGTATCAGCTATTTACACAAACAACCAAGCAGACAATCGTTACTTCGCGGGCATAAACATACATCATTCAAGTGTGATATGAAAATCAGTAGTGGGGGTACGAGCTTCATCTCTTTTACCGCAAATTTCGAAGGGCGCCACAGTAGTAAACGTTTTCTTCGCGAAAACTGTCGAAAACAGTATTTGTGTTCTCAAGGAGAACAGAAATAAGTTTCGATTAATTTTGATGAACTTTTAATGAACAGTGGCCTTTTTAAAAAGCTTTTTATTTGTGCATAAGCCATTCTTGAAAAATACTATTTTTTAATACGATTATTTAAAAAAAAAATAAAGCTTTTTCAAAAATCTTCCAAAAAAGCGCCGTAGATTAAACCTTCATCTTTAAAATGAGACCTCGTTCGTCAAAATCGGTCGAGAATTACGCTTGTTCTCATTGATGGTGTAAAAAAAACCAAGGTTGATGAACAGCTTTAAGATTTCAATGTATTCATAGATGTCTCAAATAATTTCAGAAATAATGATGTTACATATTTTGTTATATCGAAAGTATAAGCTCTGCATTTATATTTAAAAAGAGTAAAGATTATATGAAATACAGAATAGAAATGACTTTAGGATCAAGATATACGAATAGATTAAAATATTACATAATATTAAGCTCTATTCTATACATGTTTGCAATACAAATATATTTTAATGCGTTGGCCTTGAATATATTTTAATGCGTTGGCCTTGAATATAAATATATTGTATTCACAATTAAGAACGTATCAATGTTCTGTTGCATTAATTTACATTTGGTAATGACGAATAATATACGTACTTTGTAAAAATACTGATAACAAACATTTTCTGTATATATATATATATATAGAAAAACTTTAAAAATAAAAAATAATTGGTGCGTTTAAAATATTTTCTTGCGACATTATATATTTATTTTTGCTTATTTTAGATTTTTTCAACTGTTATTATTGCAATGTAAAATTTTTTTCTTGAAATGCATAGAAACAACCATTTCTTATATCATACACGACAAAAACGCACATTGGACTTCTTATTATCAAGACTAATATATTAAAGAATTTTTCATTTGCAAGTTACTTTTACATTATGTTGGAAACTATGAAACGGGCGCTTTTGTTTAGTTTATTTTCAACGCCCGTTTCATAGTTTCCAACCTAATACATTATGTAATATATTATAAGTATTAGATTAGAAACTATGAAACTTTGTTTAGTTTTTATTTTCATTCAACGCCCGTTTCATAGTTTCCAACCTAATACATATATTTTAGTACACATACACAATTATTTCATGATTAGAGTTCCAGATTTTATAACTGCTAGTAGTGCCAACATAATATATAGGATGTCTCATTTTAAACTATATGGCCAAATATCTTCAATCATATTGGTTTTATAAACATATTTGATTTCATATCATAATTGGTTTTATAAAAAAATATTTCAAATAAAAGTTTTGAAGAAGAAATAAACCTTTCCTTCGATATCTCATCGAATATTTCGATGATTTGACATATTTAACGGACTGGGCAATTATGTAAGAGATTATATAAAAATACCATATTTCGGACTTTGAAAACGTTTAGTCATATTAATATTAATATTCTTGAAATAACTTGATATAACTAAGCTTTCATTAGCAGTAAAATGATACTGGACATAGATTTTGAATTTATTCAAAACATGGACATAACGTGAATTGAAACTGTAATCAATGTCATCTGTCATTCAACTCTTTTTCTTTATAATAAAAACATGTTTTGTTTACTTTTCTCATTCCAAAAATGTATAATTTCATCTCATATGAAGTGCAAAGATCTTAATTTTAATTTTTGATGAACATAACAATTTTGAGAAATAAACAATTTATTTATATTAAATAAAAGTATTTTGTAATATTTTATATAACCAAATCAATTAATTATCATACATTAAATATTTCTATCTGTTGCTTTTGTCATATATCTGTAAATTATACTTAAATAATCTGATCATTTTTAAAGCTAACAATGTTAACAATAGTTAATTAAGATAATCATATTTATAGCATTCTTCATTAGTCATTTTTTACTACTAGTTTCTATGTTAATGCGTTGAATAACAATTTCATAATTCAATAAATAAAAAAATATATTTTCGCTAATAAATAGATCATCGAACATATAAATAAACAAGTAAAAAAATAAAAAAATAAAATAAAAAATATTGAATTGAATATGTATATTCCTTTCTGTTTTATTTCTTTTGAGAGGATTATGTGTAGTTCAAATGTTAGAATAAAAATAAATGATATAAATTTGTAGAAAGAACAAAATGACATTTATTACACATATGTAAACGTATAAAAAAACAATTAGATTAATTAATGTAATAAACACGTATGCCTGAATTAACGAATATAAAATCTAAGCAAAATTAATAATTAAATTACATAATACATTCGTCTAATTTTAAAAGAAAAATAAATTATTGATCAAAAATCGCACTGTTAGTAGAAAACCGTTAATAGATATATGATTATTAGATTATTATCGTTTTTCCGAAAAGATTCCAATAACCTATAAACGAGTAAATTTTATTTTTTTATCTTATCAAATTTAAATGATTATATTCAAAAAATTCACAATACATTATAACTCGAATATTGCATTCACACAATTTCGATGTTTTGTTCAATTACGCTCAGCAGACATCGGTTCTAATTAATCTTTTCAATCTTTGATAAATGTGAACGTACCTTAAGAAAACACACTTATTTGTTGGACACGGATGCCAACTTCAATTTGTATTAAAGCGATAGTTAATATAATTGCGTTCTTCGGTTCACAAGCACTCAGAAGTTTGTAAAGAGCGCAGAAAGTATGTTATGTCTTCGTTAACCGCGCGTTTCAAGAATTATTTAAGTTAGTTCTCGAACCAAATTGCACCTATCAATGGAAAACCGTTTTGTGTCGAAATTTTACATTTTGCAAAAGTAATAACAAGCAATATGATTCCATCGAAATATTTTTAATTTACTATTGTCTTTCATAATATATACAAAAAAAAAAAAAAAAAAAGAATTTTGGAAAGACCTATATATGATTTTCTATGTTAAATTTATAAATCCTTCGTTTTATATATAATCGTAGCATGTTTTTAACAAAATTCTCTATTCCACGTAAGCAAAGTGTAGTTAAATAGAGAAGCACCAAATAGAAGAATCGACCGTGTATTAAAACAAATTACAATTGAATGATTGAAATAGATAAACGAGAAAAAGAAAGTAGAAAAGAAGACCAAAAATGCCTGCCAATCTCAGTAAATTTATTAAAACAAGCTGTAAGGAATACACACATTGGTGGACAAATTCGTGTATTTCTGCATCGATGGGCCTCGGCTTAGACTGTTTGCAAGAATCTCTGAAAATTTATTCGATAGTATATATCGTATGTATCTATTCTTTTTCATTTTCATTCTTTTTATCTATATCGATATGTACTTTGCTCTCTGCGATATTCAATGTCATTATATATAATAGGCATAAAAGAAATAATAAATGTCTTCTATTATCATTCTTTTTTATCTGTTATCATTTGATATTCATATTTTTTATCCTAATGTATTTACACTATTTTTCGGTCACGATTGTTAAATTATTTAAAATATTTAAGATTCGCATTTAAATATAAGAATATAACATTTCGAGATTGTGATTCTGAAGAGACTCGTAAATATCGATTTTATTGCGCGTAATTTGAATTAAAACAACAATAGTTTGTATAAAAACAAACAAATAAAAATGTGTTCGCTGGACACATTCGTAAGAATTTAATTGATATGTAATTTATGATAGGTTACTTTATTGATGAAACGAAAGAAACCAACAAAAGATATCATTATACAAACGATATTAGGAATTCTTCAATCTTCAGCATTTCTTTCTTGGAGTGCATTTAATTATTCCCTGAATATTTGTGGTCTAAGGTAATATAATTTACAAATAAATATTTACATTTTATTTAATATACTTTAGGTAAAAACAGTTCTTTTATCTTAAACTGTATTTCAGGAGGGTGCTAGGATGTATGAATATTATTACAGTATCTTTTTTACCTTCATTTCTATCTAATATAGCTGCTATTTTAATAGAAAAACCTTCTAGGCGTACTTTATTATGTCTCTATGTGTCAAATGTTGTAAGTACATGACAGCATATAATATTTCCAATAGATCATATATAATTGGAGCATATTAAAAATATCAAGACATTTTTGTTAGGCAACAGAAACCTTATTTAATATGGGCATTTGGAGAGGATATTATCGAAGCATTCCATATGGACAAGTTTATATTTTTGCTTTAAGCATAGCTATGTTACTTTACTTTTATCGATCTAAACCTGTCAAGCAAGATTCTATATACAAACTTATTAGGTAATATACATTATATTGTTTTTAGCAGTTTGTTAATATAGTATTTATATATGTACATAATCTACTGTAGGTTTATCATTGGTCCATATGAACAGACTGAATATTTTGGCAAAAGAATTGAAAATTTTCAAACCACTTCTTCCACTCAACCTTCAGAATTAAGAACCTTTAACCTTTTAGAAAGAAGATCCAAACGTCATACCTTTGATATTATTTGGAAGTCTTTTGAAGTTTACAAACAGATCATAAATAATTTAAAAAATAAAAGTAAACATTTGTCTTGTCCACACCCTTACAGCTGTGCTCATTATGTATTAATGGTAAAAATCCAAATTTATTAAATATGTATGTTTTAAAAAGTTTATTTATCAACAGATATGTGTAAATTATTTTTTGTTTATAGAGCGGAGCACAATTATTCAGTTATGGATATGGTATACAAGTAGCCATACAATTGATCTTTCATTATAGACAAATTTTTACAAAATCAAAGAATATAAAAAAAATATTATTTAAGAGAGAATATTTCAAGTTCGCTGCATTTCTAGGGGGATTTACTACACTTTACAAAGTATATTCTTTTATATAACTTTTTTAAAATGCTTCATTTTTATGTAATTAATGTTTCAGTTCACATCATGTTTACTACGAAGAACATATAATAAAGATTCTCCAAAGTTTGCTATACCTGCTGGTTTGGTTGCCAGTATTGCATTTATTGCGTTTCCAAATAATACTTTAGCTTTATACCTTATGTGGAAAGTACTACATGTAATGTTATATTAAAAAATAAATATTTACAAATTATATTTATGATACTAAAATAACAATTATTTTATTTTTATTATAGTTAATCTGTGTCGATGGAGTAGAAAAAGGAATACTGCCTGATGTTAAATGGTTTGTTATTTTTCTATATAGCTTCTCTACAGCAGTACTTTTTCATGCAGGTATTTTAGAACCACAAAATTTAAGAACCTCTTACTGGAAATTTCTGTATAATGTATCTGGTGGAAGGTAATTTTTTTTTACTAATATCAATTCTAAGTCTTATAAATTATAATTCTTAATGTTTTAATTTAATTATTACAGAATAGCATCAATATCACGTCTTCCTTTAGAACCTTTTGGTCTTAATAGTTCAAAATCATTGCAAGAAGTACTTGCACGAACTAATACTACTGATAAACATATATATTCATTTTAATTAGTTCAATAAAATTGAAAACAAACATGTATTCTATTTTTGTATATTAAAATATTAAAACAATTGTTTAACCAAAGAGTAAAAAATGTATTTCATAATTGTGAAAGAATCTGAATACACTACAAAATATACTGATAATACAATCATGGTTTGGTATATATCTTGCTATTTTTAGCATATATAAAATAATTGTATTTTAGAATTATACAGTGATAAAACGGTGCCTGGATTTTGTAACTTTGTATAAAATAAAATTATACTTTTGTAAATAAATAGTTTATAAAACAACATTCCCAAATCCAAATTATGAATATAAATATAAATGATAAATACAGAAGATGAAAATGTGTAGAAACTGTGTGTGTATATATAAGATACAAATTGTATTGTTATATATAGTTATTGTTATCTTATACTAAAAATAGGTATATATTAATTTCCAATAAATGTGATTTATGTACATGATGATATAATTTATATTGTAAAATATATCTCTAAATATTTTTATTTCTTTTTTGTTTATATTTTTACATTTTTCTTTATTTTTTATTGACTGTTCCTAAATACAACAATCCAAAAATAAATAACATGAATTATTTTCGTTTTTTAACAGTTTCTATCGCTTTATATATTATGTCAGCTTCTTTTTGTTGTTTTCTCTTCAATCTTCTCTTTTTTCTCAATACATTATCCCAAATAATTTGACTTTGCATTCTCAAATTTGTTTTATCAACAATACCAGGTATGATATCAGATACAAATATTGGAATAGGGACATTGGAGTTGGTTGCTGTTATCTTAATAGGTTGTAAATATTGTAAAGAGTCAATTTGCCAAGGTAATATACCAATTGGACATTCTGTCCAACAATATTGTACTATAAAAATAGAATTTTTTGTGTATATATAATGCAAAAATTATTATATTATTTGTATTATTATATATAACTGACATTTTTGAACTTACCATGTGTTAATTTCCATTGATTATTACGAATATTTTGATCTGCTAATGTTGTCTTTCTTAATTGTTCTTCTTTTCTTTTGAGTTCATCATTATGTTCAGAATTTAGTTTAATAATATCTTCAATTGTAAATATCTCTTCATTAATTTTATTACTAAGTCCATCAAATTTACTATTAAATTCATTTTGCGTATAAATTTGTATTAACTTTAATAAGTGTTCTTTTTGATCTATGTCAAGTTTTGGTATAACGAGTTGTAGAAGAGGTGATATAAATTTACTAGTGAATATATTTGCATTTAATATAATATCTATGAGAAAATGAATATCAGTTAGAAAACGTGGAAGTGTATTTGATATGTTTAAAAAAAGTACATTTTTCAAATTTAGATGGTTCTTATTTATTTCCTCTTCAACTTTGAGACTTAATATTTTTTGAGATATTGTTTTATTAATTTTTCGTAATTTATGTTCTAAAGTGCAAAACATTTGTTGAGCAATAGTTAATTTAACAAAACCGTAAGCAATAGTATTTATCCATAAAGCTGCCATGTGTCTTTTATATTCTGGCTCTTGTTCATTTTTTACTAATGTAAGTAACTTTAAGATTAAAGCTTCCAACATATTTACATCTTGTAATAAAATAATAACATCTTGCCAAAATTGTATTATGCTTATGGGTAACTGCTCTTCTTGGTTAGTTTCAATGTCATCGTTTTCAGAAAAGATAGTAAAAATATCTGCAGTTAATAAAAATGCTTCATTTTCTAATAATGCATTCAGAACTATATTTTCTTTATTAACAATCTGATTGTTTTTTCCAAGATATCTGGATATTTCAGCTAGGAGAATAGCACGTGCTGCTGATAAACTATATTTTTTTTTTATTTTAACATTCTTCAATTCTACTATATGTTCAGATTCTTCCTCACTGCCCTCATTTTGCTGTGTTAATTTTACTGCATACATGCGTAAATCATATAAAGTTTCTCTACAATACAATATATAATTTATAAAATCATATATAGAGAATCATCATTTATAATTAATACTTACTGTAATTGTACATCTGGTATAGAATCCACTAGATCATAACCAGCACGAATATATAAACCAATAGCTACCCAAAGTTCAATTAAATCTGTAAATCCTTCAGTGTCTTCTGTTTCATTTATTTCTATTATTTCTGCCTTTTTAGCATAATATTTTTCCAAAGCTTTAGCCTCAGCTATCCAATATTCTTCCTTAAAAAAAAATTTTAATTTTTATTCCATTTCTATATAATTCTATATCTATATAATTATGAATGATTATAATTAAATATAAAAAAACGATATACTGGTTAAAAAACATACATGTAACCATGTCAGCAATAAATTACCAGCTATCCTCAGAACATCGATAGACGGTAATTCATGTCCATGGGCAGCATCATGTCTTAAATTTACAATCCATTCTGGAATATTAAGTTGTTTAGCAATGTGAAATAAAGATGTTTGCTTGGTGTGTCCAATATTAGAAATATGATTTAAAAATCTCATTATGGCAGTAGAATACATTAAACACAAATCATTCTCATAGTGTATAGGTAATTCAGCATTGTCAATTTTAGGACTCCATTCACGATCTCTTAAACAAACTTGAATAATAGAAAGAGTACAATCCACTCCAACAGGTAGTTTTGGCATCCTAAAAATCCTCTGTTGTTTCATGATTTTACAACATTTATGTACAGCAATTTTTGTTTATATCTTACCTAGCCTTCCATGCTAAAAGCGTTTCATATGCTTCAGTCTGTTCATCATTATTGTTTGAGTAAATTTGTTTATATACTTGATGCCATTCCGTCCTTTTAAATTATTAAAAATCATGGTATGATATATATATATATATATATGTATATATATATTAATGAGTTATTTAATTTATTAATTACTTACGGTGAAAACCAAGGTACTAATTTTAGATCTTCACGTTTGCCGAATAACGCCATTATACATCACATGCAATACCCGCTTTACTGGTCACGAAAGAAAAAGCCGGTATACAGTTTATGTTCTTATACTAATAATTACATTCTTTAAATCATAATATCAAAAAAAAGTTACTTTCAACAATATTAAATTATATCTTTTGTGTTTTATCTATCTATAAAGTATAATATTCGAAAGAATTATCATATTAATCCAGTTTAAATATATAATTAATTTTTACGTTTTGGGCGAGTTTTCAAGCTTAAAACTTTGTAAATGATCTTCACTTAAAATTAATCTTATTCGTTGTTATATTTACCAATGAATGTAAGTATTAATGAAAATTTGTTACTAAATATATATATATAATAATAAACAAAGTAATAAAATATAAAAAATTTGTTTAAATTCAATATCGAATAGTTTTAAGATCAATCTTAAGAATTTGATTAAATATTTTCTTTCTAAGTATCATATTTCTTAAATATCATTTCGAAACATTTATTTTCTCTCGATTTAAATTATCTTTCGATGATTTTATTCCTTAAAAAAATGATCAAAATTCTAGACAGTGGCGAAACTATGAGAAACATAGTATAAGAAAGACCAATGGCTTCCTACTTGGCTTATCCTAGAATCCTTTAATGGACGTATATCAAAAGCAAAACAGGCAAAAAGCAATGGCGGCCATTGACTGAGAAATTGATAATTACAATTTGGAAAACTTTAAAAACATGTAATCTACGTGCTTCGATAAATAAAACGATTAGAGGTATACCTTCAAAATTATTTCAAAATGTTTTATAACTTAGGTTTATTCCACTTGTAACGAATAAATGAAAATACAAGTTCGAAACGGATAGAGATTAGATATTAATTTGTTAAACAAACTCTATTCCTTTAAATATTCGTTTTTAAAAGTTATTTGATACATCTTAAGGCAAATAATGCAAATATAAATTATTTAAGCTTCGATTATACGCGTGCATTTATTATACGATTTTATTCAACGTTCATAAGATAACATATAATGATACTGTAATAAAGTTGCAAGTTGACAGATTATGAACTTATAGGTTATATTACGTGATTTATAATATATATTCAATTATAAACTTCAAATCGTTAGTTTATTACAATATTAATAAATGTAAACGAATATATGTTATATTATTATTAACTTGTTCTTTATTATTTATATTTTTAGAATCAAATGTGTACTTGAACAAAATAATAGTGAAACAGAAAAATCATTGTATTTTGTCTTTAATTACAGGTTTTAATAAGAAGTCTTAACACATAAGCATGTTATTACAAAAAATTTTGAAACAACGCGTTGACCTATGCGTTGATCACTGGTACACGGATTTAACCAATTATATCCAACTATATCCTATATCAATCATTAAATTTTTGCATCAAATAAATGCAAGCGTATTGTATAAAATTTGAAAAATAGTTCATAAGGTTAGCATAAACTAGTATGTAAGGTATGAACACTGCTTTAGCTTTAAAAAACACTATCTTGTTGCTATAAAAAATTATTTTTTTTATGCTAACTTATTTATGCTGCATTTTGGTGGTAAATCTTAATTCATATGCATTTAACATGTAAAGGAATATGCTTTATTTATCGTGTTATTTATTATAAAAAATATAGTTTTAATGTTTAAAATAAATATAACTTGCTGTAGGTGTGCCCTGAGGGTGGGGAACAGATATTGCCTGCAAGTATAGAAATGGCACGCAGTATTTGCAGGCAATGGCGGACAAACGAATGGATCAGCATCTAAATCGGTCAAACATTGAGTGGTGGTTGTTGGCAGATGAAGTAGAAAGGAAACACGGCAGGCAGGAAGGAGCAAACTAACGAGCGCGTCTAAGTAATGAGCGAGACTCGGCATCATCTTCGCTCGGTTTCGGACTTATACGCAGCCGACGAAATAGAGGTGCTTCTTTTGGAAGAAATTCGTGACTTGGAACCGCCACCCTCTGCATATTCTAAACCTGAGGATATTCAAGACTTCGAAATCGGTATAAAAAACATTCATACTCAATAAACATTCATGGATATATTTGTACTGAATATGTATAAGTATACTATTATATTGTTTGCACATGGTTATGATACTATGTTAATAGCAGGTAGTAGAACAGGGGGGCGAGTTAGCTCCCAATCATCGGAACTGGATTCACCAGGAATCCATTCCACAGTCCATTCCTGGGACTCGCACGCAAACTATCATGATCATTATGGCCATAATGACCATCATAGACATGGCCCTTCCTCAAATACACTGCCGTGGCCACGAACTAGTCATTTGGTTTTTTACTGCGACATACAGGGTCATCTTAAAACAGCTACTGGTGCTGTTCGACTCCTACTACTTGTGAGTAAAATTATAGAAAAGAAATCTAATTATAACAATATTAATTAAAATAATAGAGCAAATATTATAAATAAGAATATTAAAATATCAAAGAACCAAAAGTGATACATAATGTTTTCTGTTAGACTGACATATATTTGATATATATGTTACAGATATCATCCGCAGCTTGTTTGGTTACTTTATGCAGTTCTGGTACTGCCAAAGTCAGTCTTTTTATGCTGCCTCTACCCGGACGTTTGAGATTCATGATATTTGTCGCTGTTCTCTGTTTCTTGATAACTGCATTACTTCTTTTTCTTGATATTTCGCACGTTATTTATGTATTTCCTTTCAATTGGTCCAGATTGGTAAGTTATCATAAATAAACTCTATTATTAGTAATATTATTAGAAGATTTTCAAATATATTTTATATTTTGTCTTATTATTATTTAAAATAAAAAATTTTGTCTTCACAGAATACGTGGGTATTCACTGGTATAGGCTTATCTTACTCATTAAGCAGTGCGCTATTGGCATACTCCATATGGGAATACCACAGCGGAGGTTGGGTACCGCGACGCACACGTTCCCAATTATCTGCCGCTGCAGCACTTGGTCTCTCATGTGCTGTTTTAGCATTTGTACTTTCTCTAATACAAAGTCGCAGTGGGTCAAATTATGAGACTCAGGATATTCACAATCACACACCAACGCCACTTTACAAGCCCGTTGACAACTCCTCCTCTTCCGGGGTGAGTAATAGTAAATAACATGTTCAATATAAATAAGAATAACAAACATCAGGATGGAGCATGTTTTATATTAATTTCTGTTTCATAAAATATATTTTATAATGTTACACCTCTATGGTTCCTTTTTGTAATAATTATTTCAAAGATATGTTAACAGACTGTTATTATTTATAATGTAAAGACAGATATTAAAACAGCTATACAATTATTATTTTTATCAATAATATACAAATTAAAATGCAAATATAATTTTTTTATTATATTACCTTTTTAATTATTTTTGATTATACGTTTAACAAACAGATCTGTAAAAGGACACTATTATATTAAGAAATAGACAATAGTATGTAGTGTATTCTGCTACAACAATGTGTGAGTCGTCTGGTAGTATTATAAGAATGTGTATACGTATCAAAAGCACCTTCATTTGGTAGCTGGAAATATACAGGATGTTCCTGAAATGTGTTCTAAATACATAATATTCATTTCCATAACCCAAATAAATAAAAATAAAAAAAAATTTTATAATGTCATTACAATGATAAACTTGTAAGACCTTTGTTAAATTTGCAGTACAAAAATAATAACAATTATCAGACTGAAGTAGTGTTATAATGTACGAAGATTATATTAAAGTCAAGAATGATTATCCATCTAGCTGATGTATCCATTGTGCAGGGATAATTAATAACATGCTTTAAATTTAAGTAGAAGGCAAGGACATGGTATTTTCTGAGCCCTGTTATATAAAGTTTTTCGATTATAGAAATATGTAAGGCTATTAGTTGAAATTTATATTAGATCAACCGACATTGTAACGAACGAATTTATTTTATTATTTACAGCATGCGTTCAACGCGTTTACATTTAACGCGGGGAAAATTAAATAAATGTAAATGATGTCGTTAGACCTATTTCTCAAACGCGACTCAAGGAACGAGATCTGGGTTACCCTTTGACTGACTGACCATATGTTACTGCATGATTAACTTCACGAAAAGCACTGCTGCCACTGGTTGTTATAATAAAACCCTCGACATATTTAATATAACGGTCGTTCCTACGTTCGTTCTACGTGCTGTGAATACTTCACTTTGATTGCCTTCAAAATAAAATATTAATATTTATTGATCTACTAACTGCGTATACATCAAATTAAAATATGTTATTGTTTTTAAGTATATTTAATTTACATGCATAATATCGAATAAGTTATACGTTGACACACACGTAAATCGAACGTTATGTAGTCTTCGAACCCACCAAAGTAAACGCTGTCATGTAACACGTACAGACACATATATACAACATACATAAACACATAATATATCAATTGTCGCATATTCATTGCTCGATTTACATCACAAAAAGAGTGTTAGTTATTATATTAAACTAATTGTATTATTTTTCAACGATGTATCAGTGTAGAATGAATTTAAATTCTGCAAAAAAAGACTTGCAGTAATATCAGAAAAATACAGATAGAAGTAATAAAACAATTAGATGATGGAAAAAAACTTAAAAGGATGTTGCTTCATTTCTAGCCCGCGCATTGTGTGTGAATGATTGGAAACATGATTGAATGGAAATTAAAACTATTTTTCTGGAGATGTGATATAAGCCATAATTGGATTTACGTAAGTATAAGGTACAATAGAATATATATATATATTTTATTTATATACATATATATATATATATATATATATATATATATATATATATATAATAAAATTTCAAATTTAATTGATTTAATATAGTTTTATCGAATTAACTGGACAGAATTATAATTAACAACCGTGTACTATTCGATATAATAATAAATATTCATTTTTGTCAATTAACATTTAATATAAAGTTCTATACAATGTAATTTTTAAGAAGCTTCAATTATTAAAACATGCCAAAATTACTCTTATATTGTCCAGAGAAAAATTGTATTAAAAGAAAACGTGTATATATACGATTATTAGGTAGGATCAGTTTAATTTTAACAATACTGAAATGCAAATTAATGATAAAGAAAATAGCAATTTCAGTTAAATTTTTATATTATTTTAATATTCAAAGGCCAGTCTGCCTTATATTTATATTGATTATGTTTATTATGTTTAGAGAATATTTATAATCAAATTTAAGTTAGTACTTTAAATTAAAATTTTAAATCTGTTATGATACCAAAAATGTAGTGAAAAAAAATATTAGTATAATTTATTTATTTTCATAATGAAGAAGCATAAACTTGTAATGTTTTGTATAATTTTTCAGGTATGGTAAGATGGTACAGTATTCAGGATAAATTACTATAATGGTTATCATTTAATAATCCTAATAAATATACATGAACTCTTTAGTGATAATCATTTTTTTCTTTCTAAGAATTGTAATTTATATTTTTAATTCGTTGTACATTATATGTAGCATAGTGTTATAGAAGTTTTGTTAGATTAAATTATCAATTTTTTCATCAACAGCATTAAAATTTTTCCTTTATAGTTTACATTTTCTAATGAATGGGGAACAAAAATAGAAAAAAGCTGAGAATGTAATAAAATAATGATTGATTTTTCTTCAAATTCAATAAAAATATAATTATAACAATATGAAATCATTACTCATTTTAATTTATGTAAAATTATTTATATATTTTCATGTAGTTTTATATTATGTATGAGCATATGTGATATATTTGATTGCATTATATACTTTATTGCATATTTCCAAAAACTGCAATTATTCGTCGATGTGTTCATGTTATTTACGAGAAAAAAAGAATAGCATGTAAGACTCGACACAAGATTATAATTATAAGAAAATTTATCGCATAATAAATATATAAATCATTTTTGTAATAAAAATATCTTTACAATACTATTGTTTATATCCTTTTTATTTATTTCATAAAGTTTGACTGTTATTCCAAAATAATGTAAATAACTAGTTATCGAGTTTTACATTAAATGAATTCTTTGAGAATATGTATACCACAAAGATAATTGAAATTGCAACAAGGAAACATGTAATTTATATGATATTATATATTTATTGAATATTGTATATGAGATTGTGTATAAAAACAGTTTAATGATTATTGTTAAATGATAATTTCTAAGGATTAAGATGTTACAATGTACTGTAATATGCCAATGGAATAATATCTTAAAATATGGTTACCTGTTTTTCTCCTTCAATGAATATTTATTGTATAAAATATTAATATTGTATACAATTAGCTCCTAAACGTTTACTAAATAAATATAATCACTATAATGTTGAAAACTTGTGTATAATAGATGATTAAGAGTAAATTTTTCACAATTTTTATTGCATAAGTAACATATATATATTACTTTCAAGTTGTTTGACGATATCAATATGCAAAGTGATTGCAATATTTTATTTGATATAACTGCACCAAAAATTTTAAGAATTACGACATTATACGAAGTATTTTTTATATTACCAAAAGTTTTATAATGACCAAATTATTAGATATATAATCAACATTAAAAATTATCCATTATCTTAAATTCACAAAAAGAATGGTGATTATGATCTATAAACATGTACAAAGAATATTAAATTTGAAATAACAAATATATACTGTCACAACCGTTTTGATAATGACAGTATCTGTTACATAGATTAATACAGGAAATGAAAGAGTTAAAAAAAAAAAAAAATAAATAAAAAATTACATATTTCACAATCAGTACAAATTTAGATAAGTCTGTATTATATAAAAAAGAATTAGTATAATACTGTTACACTCACTTTACTTATAATAAGATAAATAATTTTATATTTTATTAATTCACATTTATTAATTTTATGAAGTTTTCATCAAATTTGCATACGTAATAAAGTTTATTGACTTTTTTTATTTGATCTATAAAGGCAATGACTTAATGTTAAGTTAAAGTATCTAAAGTATGTTTTCGGACACATTGAAATTACCAATTCAATTAATTACTAAATATTTTCTTTACTAGAAAACTAGAAAAAGCAATATTTTTACTACATAACACGAACGAAAATCTAATTTTCGATTTTTTTTATATCGTATACTATTTGTACAATTTCAAAACACGCAAGATATAACTTAGTAAATTATAAATTGTAATATTACTACTTATTAAGAATTAATGCATTAATATATTCGATATAATTCCGTAGTCATAATGTGATTGCAATGTGGATATAAATTAAAATTATTATAAGTAGGACTATACGTATCAATGTAGTTTGCTCGAAAATAAAAATATATTAACTTACATGTTCCAATGATTATTTGTGAACAACCAAAATAGAGATGAATATATGTATGAATATTATAAAATATTTATTCTAGAAAGCGTAACGTGTACGTATATCTTCTAATTTTTTCGACACCTCAGACGGTGTTCGTTCAAGATCACTTGCAATACTTTTCTGTTTTGAAGGTTCAATCGAGTTGAATTGTTCACAAAGATCGCCATCTATAACGTTTTTCACAGGATAATAATATGATCTGAAAGAAAGGTGATCTCTTCCACAAAGCGGCGGATGTTCCGAACGCATGTGCATCTCGAGATGTTGAAAGAAATCATGATCCTCATGACTGGTAAAAGGTACAAGTACTCCTACCGTACCGTTCAATGTCGTGTATACTAAACTTTCAGAACCACCAGGAATAAGAGTAGCTTTTTGTAAAGACATAACAGTTTCACCAACGTGGAAACATGCGACAGTGTCAGCTTTTTGACTAGCGCCATTTAATAAACCTCTGTCCCAAAGTGCTTTATTACCAGTTGGATCTTCATCTACATCATCGTTAATACCACTAGCAAGTCGTATCTATTAAAAAAGTATCATACTTGTTATAATGTTTATATTATAATAACGATATTCAGATTGACTTTACGATTTTAACTTACCACTGCAATGTTTCCAAATTTATCAGCTGTAGCTACGGTATCGTAATCTAGTACACAAGTTGCCGTGATCCATCTCGGATGTGTATCATCAGCGAAAACGATTAGTTGATTTTCTTGGCGTTTATATCTAACAGCATAAACTGATTCTTGTACATCACTGACATATATACGTTGTCCGACAGCGTTGATAGAAACAACAGCATTTGGAATGTGTTTGTTTTCACATTTTCGTAATAGTTTTTTTTTACCCATATCATAAAGACGTAACATTCTGCCAACACCAACCAGCACTCTTCCTTGGTATGGACAAATTGCTAACGGAACTTCATCCAAGACAGTCTTATGTAATAATTCGACGCTTGTACATTCCGCATTTACTCTGGAGAAAAGAAAATACAATTTTCAACAATGCATTACGATGTAGAATAGTACAAAAATATATATACTTGTATATCAGCACTGCAGGAATATCATCAAAAAATACAGCTATTATGCTTATCATCATGTACATGTATTATTATATATGGTATATACATATAAAATAAAATACTGGAAAGAGATTACACTAACTTGTAAGTATAAAGGAAGCCTCCATTACTGACTCTAGGATTAAGTTGAAATTCTTTTGCAACGCCGACAATGAGGAATAATTGATCGCCTTGATTACTAAATTTAACCAAACCTAAACTGTAACAAAGAATAGTATAACACATACATAAAACTCTGTTCTTTTGTATTTAATAATAAATTTATAATTTTATAAAAGCAATATAAGTTACCATAATGCGGCTAGATTTTGTTCTAATCTGTGTACTTCGAATGTATGTCCAGTTGTAGGTGCTATAATTCTTACAAGTGATGCCCAAAGACCAGGTCCTGCTCTTGGCGCACCAAAAACAGTTTCATTAGGTTCTTCCGACAGAAATGCTTCTGCCAATTCTCTAGCAACTGCAGCTTCTTCGGCACCTGCTGCTTCTTGCATTTCTTCTGCCATTTGTAACCTTCTTTGCTGTTTGGTTTCTTCTGTATACGCATTATGCTCGGTCTCTATGATTACTATATGTGCAGAATTGGTATGAATAGCAAATTTTCTTGGAGTATATTCCAATGGAAAACTGACTTGATTGAAAACTGCTCCTAATTTTTCTAGAGCCAAAATTCTAAGTGTATTTGTTGATATAGCAACGATACCCTCTGGACATTGTTCAGAACTGAAGCCAGAGGCAAATTCTAAACTTTCATAAGATAAGGGTGTTAAATGGAAACGATTTTGGTAGTAATAACTAAGCCATGACCTGCTGCTCATAGCTAGCACTGCTTGATTACCCTGCATTTTTATTCTAAATAGTTTCACAGGTCGAGATCCTAAATATCGAGTACGTGTATCTGCAAGATCTCCAGAAATAGGATCTAATACAGTCCTTAATAAAACACCATTTTGCAAACCTATACAATAAACATTAATATTATAATTTTGTATTATTAAAATTACTTATAGAATCGTGCTTTTTATAAAAATATTTTTACCTATATTTAAATAAAGACTGAATTGTTGTGGTGTTGCATCCTCAGAATTATCGATATCTTTAACACCCATTTCTACGATACATAAACTTTCAGCTGCTGCAGGTAGAGCTTGCATACTTCTAGGTGCTAAACAATCTGATGGATCCAATGAAATAATTCTCACAGTGTTATCTTGAAGACCAACAGCTAAAAACCATGAACGTTGCTCTCCAACAGCTACATTTCCGAGCGCCATGCACATTACTTCAGATGGCATCTTCTTTCTTTCTGTATATTCATTCAGTTGACCAGTCTGCAAATTAATAAATTGCAATTAACGTTTAAATTTTTATGTAAATTCAAAATGTCCACTTTTCAATGCCATATCGAATGCAAATATACGATAATTGAATAGAAAAGCGGTATATTTTTCGCACGATCTACATCTTTGACATATTTAAGACCATTCAAAGAGAACAATTTGTGCGTTTATATGAATATATTTCATACTAGAATTAATAGTATTATACATACAGGATCCATTTCAAAGTAGACCAATTCTCCACCAGTAAGAGCTATTACCACTTGACGTTGATTTACTGCACACTTCACGATTGTTTTCTTACCCGGTGCTTTCCATTCATTCACGCGCTTATCGGCTCTAATATGACGTATACCATCCGGATATACCTGCAAGAAATATAGAACTATCACTTAGAATATAGAATACAGAAATTATATTGCTCTTATAAATATGTAAAATATATGAATCTATCACTTTTTGAAACATTTATATTTTTGTTGGACATATAATACCAAGAACATTTAGTAGTTGTCTAAGTGTTCCAACAATGCCGTCAGTCCTAATTTTACTTTCGCACTAGAAAATGACGACCGACACGTGGTAAACCAGGTGTCGGAGATACCATAGTGCAGTTAAAAAATATTATTATTTACATTAATATCAAAAGTACTTACCTGTACTAAAGCATCTTCTCCCAAAGCGGAACAACTGAGTGTAGGAGTAGTGCCAAGAAAGCCTGAATCAGTCACTTCTTCAACAGTTTCTCCAATACTAAGCACAAGAGTAGCATTCACGAAGGACACTATGATGTATGCATCATATTCCTCTGCAATCAAAATCAAAAAGATAATCTAGATTATGAAATAAAATTATGTTACTGAATGAATATTGAAGCGATTAATGTCTTCAATCGTGGTTGTGCACGCTCTTCTTTTTGGCACACAAAGAGTGGATGGGCTATTTGGAGCAAATCAACTCTCATCCGTGCCAGTTTCGAAGTCCTTACCTTTTGGTCATTCTGTGTTCTGTGGCTCAACCATTAGCGTGCAGGCAGCCTGTAAGAGAGAACTGGTGTTTGATAAGAGTGTATCAAGACACCAGGTTTATTAATATCGTTTATTTAAATTTTTTCTTATTTACTTTTATTTACATTATCAAATTCGCAATACTAACGTTGATGTATCTGTCCTTTTTTTGTTCAAAGAAGTTATTTATTTTTTATGATTCTACGTAAAATGATCATAAATATTTCTATAACCATTCCAGTTATGATATCTATCTATATACATTTATTTTATATTATAGGAAAAACAGATAATAAAAGAATAAACAAAATTTTCAATTAATCTTGATCTTGCATAATTATAAATTTAAAAGATTATACTTCATAAATAAAGGAATCATAACTGAAAAGTTAATAAATAAAATAAAGTGCGTCTATATTTGAAAAGTGAAAATATAATCATAAGACCTATCATTGATACATAAGCAATAAGTAGTAACATGCAAAGAAATCGTAAATCAATTTATTCATAGACTGACCATCAACTCTTCTTTTAACAGTCCACACTGCATTTGGATTGCCAGGAAGTTCACTGACTGCCATTTCTGATACTTCTAAACCGTGACGCAATACACGGAAAGTAGATCGTGGTCCTCTGCCACATGAAATGTACAATTGTGGAGTATCTTCATTTGCTAAATCAGCAACCTGAGAAATAAAAATAGTATACAATTTATCAGACTTCATTCAAATAGCTATATTAATGAATATATGTAATTCTTAGGTTTCACTTCAATTTGCAAATACAAATTAAAGGCGACTAAGAATAATTTTTATTTTGCACCATTCCACAGAGAAGAAACAACTGTTATGCCACTTCTCTACTTAATGGTGCATGCATAAATAATTATAAAATAATATAAATATTATAATAATAATATAAAAAATTATTTATTAACCTGACAAGCCATAATTGGTGATAAACTGTCCATTTCATCTACTAATACTAGATTGCGAAGTGGTCTAGGTGCAAAGAAAAATGTGTCTCCTTCTTCTAAAGGCATTGCTGAACTAAATTCTGGTTCATCATCATCATCTCCAAGATGAGCAATTTGATAAAGGTAACTGAAAAAGAATTAGATTTTCTATTATAATATTCACTATAAATATTAATTAAAAATATTTAAACATAGCAAATTACTACTTACTGATTTCCAAATTCAGATGCAACAAATAAGAATCCTGTTTTTAATACACACATACTTGTTGCTACAGGTACAGTATCAAAATATTTCAACTTTATTTCAGTAACCATATCTTCATCAGTTTCCAAAGTAATTTTGAATATATCTCCTTGTTCAGTTTGTGCCAAAAAGAAGAACATACTTTTTGTTTTGTGCGTTGCAGAGCATACAAATATCATGCCTCTTTCTGGATCATCGAGATCATTTCTTCTTCTTGGTATGGGACAACGAATATCATGCTGATCACCTAAATTCTTATAAGTTAAATAATTTTCAGAACAAATAAGCACACCACTGGGACCATCATTACCACCGGGTACAGACACTAAAAAATTAGCATGTTCTTCCAATGGTTCACTATATTTACGAACAACGTGATTCAAACCAAGATCAAGTTCATATAAAGTTAATGTTTGTTGTGTTTTAACAGCTGCATCTCCTGTAGGATCACTGTCTGCTTCCTATAAATAGAAGATTATATAGTAAAACTATAGAATTGACACTATATTTAAATATATGGCCATTGCAACTGAGCTAATAATATATACACGTACCTCATAATCAATTTCTAAACAAGCAAACATAGGGTTTTCAAAACCTACATCCACACCAACTGTATGGTATACCAAAGTATTACTTTTATGTGCTTCTAAAGGAGAAGAAATAGTGAGACGAGCTTCAGGATCTCTGTTCAAAATATACACAAGCTTTTGTTTTTCAATGGCGCCTACAAAATTAATTGTATATTATTTTTCCGAATATTTAATTCTTCATATAACATTTTTATTTAAAATACCATCATTAAAAATGTTTGTAATCAATGTAATTCAGTTGAAACACGGATTAAAGAAGTAATCATTTGGCTATAAAATTATATATAATGGCTTAATCTATGAATTTCTATATTATGTACCTATCATAACAGCTCTGCCTTTGGGATCTATTGCTAGATATTGTCCAGGAACAATTCGTCTACAACCACTTTTACCAAATGTTTCTTGATGTACTTTCTCAAAAATATTTTTGGCAGGAATATATTCTAAAATCACAATGCGTCCTGAATCAGAACCTATGACTATATAATCTTTTGTTCCGCCTGTAAGCCTAAAGGCCATTAATGATCTTATAATTCCAAAAACTTCAACAGTTAGTAATGTATGAACTTTTCCAGTATTAGGATCTGGTCTTAAAAGTTCTAAGGACTTTCCACGTGAAACAAGGATTTCTTGCATTTTGCTTCCAGAAAAGTTTCCATGCACAGCATGTGTAATGCCGGTGGCACGTTGCAATGTTAAATTATAGAGAAACATCGTCCTGGTTGGTTTCTATCAAGATATATATTCAAAAGATGCAAATTTTCTTATATTTACAGAGAACCATACCAATTTCCCATTCTGAAACATTATATATGATACAATTTATTATATAATATATACATAAATATATAAAATAATGTTATAACTTGTGCATTTATTTTTAACTTCTTTAAATAAAAAAAATCTCGATATTATTTTTACTTTTTACAATTAATACTTTATAGTAAAATCTACTGTAAAAGTTGTAAAAGTATATGGTACATATCTTAATATATTATTATATTATTACTATATTATAAGTATATAAAGAAAATAGAATACACATACAATTATACATAAATAATAATATTTTACCTTTTATACAAAAATATGCTCGAGGCATTTGTCGATGCTTCGAGATCTTTTTTATCTTAAAAGTTCAATACCATACCGCTTCTTCGTAAGCTGTAACGGAAATAGAGTTATGCGGACGATTTTTGGACTCAATGTAGCATCAGACGCTTTTCTTCGTAGTGCCCCCTAGTTAATAAAAATTATGATTACGTATTTCAAACACTTCTAATATTAATTAAAATATTGTTTAGTATAATAATCATGATTTTTTCAGAATTTAACAAATTGACACAAAAGTTATAAATATTAATATATTTCTATTTATAAATGAAGCTATTATTTTTTATAAAATTTTGTAACAAAAGCTTACGTAGTAGTACTGTGATTGGTGGATTTTGTCGCAACGTATCTATTAGTACATGCCTATTATTACAAAAGTAATAGATGGCGCTAGATCTTTTTATAAAATTTGTGAATATTTATATTTATAAATTACGTATATAGTAATGATCTTAGGTAATCATAATGATAATTAATAACCTTCAAATTCATTTTCAAGACATTACAAAATAATGATGCAGAATCAACATTATAACCTAGTCTATATTAAGTTGTTACATATAAAATATTCGATTTTATAATATGAATACAATATGAGAAAAAGGATGTTTCATATGTAACAATGTAATAAAATAAATGTAAATAATTTTTTCTTATTTTAGAATATGAATATTCTAACTATAGATCAAATCATAAGGTGGTTTAATATATTCTTTTATTTTTATTAATATTTTTAACTTTCTACAATGTTAATTTTTTGAAACATATTAGAATATATCATGTAACAATCACTTTGGATTACCTGTTAACAAAATAATTTTTAACAGGGATTTGTGGTTTTAAAAACTTAAAGAATAAGAAATACATAAATGTTATACACATATTTACTACTATTTTTTCCATACATAAAATGCGAAAGACCCTCTGTTATCTTGTGCACATAATTGTACATATAATGTATACAAGTTAGTACTTTTCTAACAAAAGATATTATTACAATCAAAAATGAATAGATTGATGTGTATGTTCATTGAACTAAAGAAGACATTTTGTGCAGTTTCAGATAGATGAATTAACATACCTAAAGAAACTATTATATGTCACAAAATGTGTATATATGTTTTTAATTAGAATCACAAATGCATATTATGGAATGTTTTATGAATATTTTAAATATATAAAACATTGTAAATGCAACAGATAACCATCAACTTTTACTTTATAACTTTCTTATATAATCTTAAATATATTCGTATATCGTTCGGTATAGTTCACCAAGATCTCTTGCTATTCTCATTAAGACATAACATACTGCTACTGCAGAATACTTTTTATGTTATTAGACAATAATTTTTCATCTAAATGAATGTGATATTGATTCCAAGGTTCAATGATCCTATAGGAATAAAATAATTATAAAAAGCACAATTGTTGTTACAAGCATTGATGACTCATTGCTTTTCTTTTATGATGAGATCTTATTACGCGATGAGATAATTCAATTATATTGCTCTGGTAATACATAAGAAATATCGTCCCATGGATGACGATAAAGACCTTGTTTCAATCTCTTCTGATCCATGTAATGACCTAAAATTATTATGTAATTAATTAATGCTCGTATTACGTATTAAATTTAATGTCGTAATAAGGGATCATTAGCATTACCTATAAAACCTATACTTCTGCCAAGTACAAAAAGACTGTTTATAGCTCCAATTTCTATATATTCTTCTGCTTCTTCTCTCGTGAAACTTCCACTATTTCTTAACATATCAACAAATGCACATGCTATAATACCATCCACATTAAGAATTAAATTAGGCTTTTTACTCGTTGTTATTTTTTCAACTTCCAATGCATATTCCACTAATGGTTTAGCAGGGAAATTCTCCAAAACAAATTCTTTTATAAGCTTCACGCGCATGTCTGGATTATTTATAGATTTTATACGATGTCCAATACCCATTATGAGTTTGCCTTTTTTACGAGTATTATTTACAAATTCTTGAGGATGCAAACCAGCATCATAGGCTTCAGAGAACATACGTGCAGCTCCATCCAGAGCTCCACCAAAACGATCACCCTATTGTATCGAATAAAATCTTTTATAAATTATGCTTATAAAACATTTATATTGTTTTATTATTAATTATTGTTATTACTTACTATAGTGAGGAGGCCAGAAACAAGAGAACTAACTAAATCTTTGCCTGCTCTAGCACATACAATAGTATTGTGAGCACCTGAAACTGCTGGTCCATGATCTGCAGTTAACATAAGCGACATTTCAAGAAATTTACAATAAGTAACGGGTAAGCAACGTTGGAACCACAAAAGAGAAACAACACCACCGATTCCTACGTTTTGTTTCAGAACTTCTGTGACGGGCATACCAGCATATAGAAGTTCTTGACCACGTTCATCGCAAATGGATGTCATAAATGATGCAGGTTTTCGTATTAAACCAAGTTCCTACATTAATGAAAAGTTCGATGAAAAACATAAATAACAAATATTGCTTGACTTTTCATCGCAACATAAAAAAAAGGAATTATTTTACCCTGGCCCAATTGTAATCCATAGGTACTGTTGGTGGTGGAACCTCTGGTGCTGGAACGATAGTTCCATCTCTTACGAGCTCTTGATAAACGGTCTGGATAAGATCACCAAGATTATCAAAACTATTAGGAACATAGGCACCAGCTGTTTTCAAAGCTGCATTTTTGGCCGATGCTGTTTCTACATTACTGTTAGCAATGGAACCAGCATGACCAAATTGTACTTCAGAAGTAAACATGCTTGCACAAGTGCCAATACACCAAGCGATCAACGGTTTTGTGATTTTCTTTGATTTAATAGCTTGGCACACTTCATATTCTTCTATGCCACCAACTTCACCAAGAAGTACAATGAGTTTAGCATCAGGATTACTTTGATAACGCATGATATGATCCATGAATGTGGTGCCTGGATATCGATCACCTCCAATCGCAACACCTTCCAAAACACCGTTGGAGGCTTTGGAAATTATATTGTTTAATTCATTAGACATACCACCAGAACGAGAAACATATGCAACACTAAAAATAATATATATAATATGTTCTAATTATATCACAATAAAAACATAATTATACGATATTAATAATTAAAATTACCTTCCAGATCTGTACAATTTGCTATGAAGAATATTATCTGTCATACCGCCTGTATTGCCAATTTTGAAACAACCAGGTTTAACACCACCGACTGTAGCTGGTCCGATAATTGTTACATTTTTCTGTTGTGCCAACAGAATTATTTTCCTAGTCATATTTTCAGGTATACCTTCCGCGATAATTGCGATTGTTCTAATTTGCGGAAATTGTAATGTTTCAACCGTACTATCATATGCGGATCTTAAAGAAGCAAATGTTATCATGACGTCTGCATCGTTATGTTTCGTCATCGCATCTTTCATTTGTTTGTACACGGGTATAAGAACCTGACAAAAAAGTAAACATATTCTTAAATTATTTAGAAAAGATAACAATCATTATATAATTAAAAAATAGCATTGATAAAATAGCTCGGAAAGCTTACTTCTTTATGACCCCAATAAAACTTCTGTTTATGGTCTCCTGTGAATGGATATACCATAGCAGCTACGGATGGTTCTGATCTTCGACAAACGAAGTCAAAATCTAACATAGTTTGAACAGCTCTGGTTTGCATACCCCAAATAATAGCTCTAGTTTTATTGTTAAATAATTGTTTCGGTTTTAAACCATCTACAGTATCACTTGCTTTTAATTTTGTTTGTTCTGTGATAGATGTAGACGAAGTACTTTTTGAAGGAACAGAAGGTCCAACATCTTGACCAGAAGGTAACAAGAAATTAGCAGTTGAAAATTCTTGAGCCTCTGGATCTGGAATCGGTTTTTTTCCTAGAGCCATAGCGCATATAGCTGTCATATGCGTTTCCGGACCAAACACATGAACTGGAATACCTAAACGTCTTCCAACTTCACGTATAATTCTACAAAAATAATTTTCTCAATAAGTTTGAATAATCGAAGCAAAAGTCAATCATATAACAAATTGGTATCTACCTTAGGCCTTCTTGGTAATTAGGCCCTGCTCTTCTTACGAATATTTTTATATTATATTCTACGAGTTTAGGCTGATATTCTTGAAGTGCCGTTACGATTCCTTTAAATGTTGCAGCTACATTTGTAAAATTAGCAATTCCTCCACCAATTATTAACACCTTCCCTTCTGGACGCTTTTCTTTTGTCATTAAACTCAAAATAGTTTTAGCATATTCATATGTTTGTTGTTCTGTAGGCGCACCTGAATATTCTCCATAATTTGCTAATTCGTTAGCTGCACCCAAATCACAAATCGTATCGGAATATATTACAGAAGCGCCTAAAAGATTTGAAATCTCAGTATAGTTCAACAGCATATGAGAAGAATAAGAAAAGGAAATGACTTCACAATGACAATCACAATTTGGCTAGAATAAGCCAGATTAATTACTTAAATGACACTGCTTTTACTGACCACCACCAGCAACCATTGTCCATATACGTCCACTTGGGTTTAAGATAGTTAATTTCAGACTAGCTCCAGATTTAGCATCCAAGTCTGCTATGTACGCCTCTTCAGGATATGCATCCCGTCCAAAAGGAGGTGGATAGTCGATTTCGCCCCAATCTGGTTTGCATATAAAATCGGCGGCTGTGTCTAACTTCGCAGCGAGATCCAATATATAAATTCCATTATTTGTTACTACTAATGGATTAATTTCTAAATAAGTAAAATATAAATTAGCATAAAATGTATAGAGAGCTTCTATGAAAGTTGCAACCATTCTGAAACAAAATATTATTGCGATCGTAATTTATAAATAAATTATTCGTCTGTTATTTATTTTCGATCAAATACACTTACTCTTGTTTTTCGTCTGTCACGTTTACTAATAATTTATTTATAAGCGTGTCTCGATCTGCTAATTCACTGTCCACCGGAATATCTAGTTTTAAAGCTTTAGAATCAACATCCCCGATATCAACACCTCCTTCATGATGGAATAATATTGAATCGGCTTTCCGATGAGAATATATGCACACATAGTATTCCTCTTCCTATGACATTAATCCACAAGTATATCATATATTAAGAAAAAGTTCAAATCCAAATTTGATAGATCAATCAATGTTCAAGATAATATATAAAACTCACCGGTTTGTGAGGAACAAAAGGCTCGATGATAAATGTCTTCAGTTTCCCCGTTGCCTTTCCTACTTGCTGTTCTTTGTTCATTCGTTCTCCGATCCATTTCTTCACAGTATTTAAATCAACATTGACTTTTATCAAACCTAGTTTCCCACGGCGTTTGATCAGCTGATCCGGTTTCACGACCAATTTCTCCGTTTTCAACCATGGATGATCAACAACGAGATCAGTCCAATTTGTCTTCTCTGTGACGATCGCAAAACGTAATTTTGCAGCTTGCGTACCCGAAGGAAACTTACGATTGATGAGGTCTTTTCCTGTTGCTTCACGAATTGCTTTTGCCGACATGTCTTATTAATTTCTGTAGATAAAAAAAAGTTTTGATTTTATTATATATGCTAACTGATATAAAAAATATTTCAATCGATTTTACAAACTTGTATAAGTTATATATTATTTTTTGTAGATAAAAAATGAATCGATATTTTCAAAATAGAGAAAATCAATGTCGATTGATTTAAACTAAAAAAATAGAGAAAAATGATCTTGATTTTTTAAAGCATAAATAAAACGTCGCAGAATAAAAAGTTGATCAACCGCATTCCACGTATGGACCAATAAAGCTATTCAAACTTACAGTGTTCATATTTTTTCATAAAAGTAATATTTATTTCAAATTGTATTAAAACTAAAATGCAACAAGATGATATTTTTTTGCATGACATATATATAGACGTGGATATGTTTTAAATAGTTATCTTAATACTTTCTTACTCACTGTTTCACGGTTATAAAAACAGTCGTTAATTAGTTAGTCATGAAAATCATATATATATTTTCAACAAAAGATACTTTTTTTTTAATTTTTCTCAAAAATTAATTTTTTTTTATGTATTTATTAAATAAAATGTTTTTAGTGCATAAATTCCGATATTTTAAATTGCTTTTTGTATAATTTGCGTAAATTTAATAAAAATTTTATATTTTTTATAAATCAATTTTTACATAAATGTTTATGCACGATACGGATCCATTATGTAAAAAGAGACCCAAGATACTTATATATATACATATATGCATATCGCTAATTTCTATGTAAGAAAACTTTATGTTATATTATTTAATATCGTTTTTTTTTTAATACTTAGTATAAAATTTTATAGTTGATTTTCTAAGTATTCAGTAAAAGTAAGAACTTTTAATTGTTGTATCAATTAAAATCTCTTTTTTTGTCAGACAATTGTAGATTAAACAATTTCTCTATTTTCTTATCATACGTTTTTAATTTATCAATTATACAAAAATTTGTTTATTGCAAACATTTTAAATCCAAATTATTTTGAATAATCAACTTTCTACTCTCTTTTATCTAATTAAACTACGAGATTTGCGCTCTCTTATTATACTTATCATCCTTTCTTATAATTTTTTTGGGGAATTATATCAATTGGACCAATGATATCATAAGTTAAAATAACAACAAAATGTAGTAATCGTTATAATTATGCAACTTTCTATCTATAAAAATCAGGTTTAAAAATGAAACAAATTTTTATAATAGATTTTGTAATTATTGAGTTCATTTTTTTCATGTATAAATATTATTTACGTAGGTAAATGGTCAAAATGGTAAAAGATCAAAAACATGCAAAAAGAAAATAAAAAACGTTTACAATATATATATCACGTTTCTTTCGCATGTTCACATATTATCGCATTATATTCATTTCGGAAAGAGACGGAAACGAAATGATCGTTTCGAATGAATATTTCCATAATATAAATAAAAAAAAGAGACGTGTATTACATAAGCACGCTTATATTTATCTTCAAAGTGAATATCTTAGGTTCAATGTCTTCCAGCAATATATGTAATTGCTATATCGAATATTTCACAAATACACATAGGCAGTGCATATAAGTGAAAGGTTTAATAAATAGAAAAAAATAGTGATGTATGTAGTAATAGTACACTCGCAAAAGCTAAAGAAGTTGTCGTTAAAAAAAAAATGATAAGAAAAAAAAGGGAAAATAAACTAAAAAAGAATAAAATATATTTAAAGAGTCGGTTGAAAGTCTAAAGTATAAATAAACGAGAAAAAAGCCGATTCACGTTACTACATTATTGACAGTACATATTTGACATTAAACGTTGAAAGAAATATATGATTTTTATTAATGACAATACGAAAACAAGAATAAATAATAAAAAATAAAAAGAATAAGATGTATTAATATTGAAAAGAAAAAAATGAAATAAAATAAAAAATTCTTTGAAAAACATTCGCAACAACACTCACATAAAAAACAGTATTATAAATCTCGACCTTGCTATCGAAGCGTAAATAGTCCTTTATTATTCCTTTCCTTTCACTGTGTTCTTTTCTTGATATTTTCGCTTATATTGATAGAGAATATAAAACGTCCAACTTAGCTGGTGGGTTATAACCGACTGAATGTGAGTCGCGCTTTAACTCAACCAAACGTGTTTTTTGTGCGGCGCTACTTCACGCTCCATTATTTAGAAAGACTTTATATTCTATTATTTTCTAAATTTTTCTTCTTTCATGGTTTGCTCCTTGCACAAAACGATTGTACATCCATAACAATATAACAATATAAATATCTATAGACAAAATTTCAAACGTGAAATATACGATGGTTTTTCTTTTCTTGTATATATAGATTCTATATATACAATTTCTACACGCGTATCTATCGATAACTACGAAAGAGACTAATAAAATCACATATTTTTTTTGTAACAAAATAATTTATCACATCGTAATAATTTATCGACTCCATATAAATCATTCAGAAATGGTATAAATACTTGTTTCATGATTCTTCTGTATAATCATATATAAAACTTGAAAAAAGTTCATGGATAACTTTCAGAGCGGCCTGTTAGAATCGATAATTTATTCGATATTTTTTTCTTATATCTTTTTGCATTGTTAAAAGTTATAATTGAAAGTTGCTTAACTTTATACGTAAAAGATTCATTTTTGGTAGTGGTGACAATGTTAAAAGTGTTTGCATGAATTATTATGATATAAGTACCGTAAGACATCATACGATGCATCTGCTGTAATCTCTTATCGTTTTTTTATTAAAACAGGCAAGAAGATGGCAATGACCTCGACCTTATGAACATATCTTTCAACCTGTCTTTTCTCATATATTTGTTTTTTTTTCTTTCAAAACCTCTAGTAAATCGTTTATATGCACATTTCGTTCGAATACTTTTTGTGTTTTGCACCTGCTGATTACGTAAATTAATGACTATGTAAAATAAGTATAATAAGAATGCACACATGATCGGAAGTGGATCTTGTATTTATTTATTATTCTTTTCTTTTTTTTAATTACTTGTCGATTTTGTACATCTATTCAAATATTTCTTACAAAAAGGAATTTATTCTTTAAAAATAGTCGAATCTAAGTTTAAAGAGACCTTGAAACTTTATAACTCGTAACGTGTCATTTTAATTATTTATTTTCATTATAATTTTGAATCAAATAGCTTTTTAATCCTTTATAACTTGACTTTTTTATTTGTAAAAGAAAAAGAAAAAAAAAAGATATATATATATATATATATATATATATATATATAACGTAACGTAAACTTATAACATAATTTATATTTAGCAAATCGTAATCTTTCAATATGAACGAGAAACGAATTTTGTAACAGAAAAAAAAAAAATTTTAAAATAGATATATATGAACGTGTAATTTCAATATCATATACCGTTATGAAGGGTTAATGAGACTCGGTCAGTCGGTCATCAGTCAATAGCTTTCACTATAAAAAATGTGTACTCGTTCGTTATATCACAAACACGATTTCTCGAGATTCTTTTTTTATTCTCAAATATTCTTCCAATCAATAGATACCCTTCAATTTTTTTACGTTTTGATAACCAGAAAAAAGTCTAAGAAATGTCAAAATGATATAATCTTCTATGTTAAAGATGTTTACGAAATAAAGAGCGAAAGAAAAAGAAAAATAGAAAAAGAAAGACGACATACATAAAACATAACATAAGATCACGATTACGGATTCCCTATTATATGTATATTCCATATTAATTATTTAGATAGTTTCATGGAAAGTTCCTACTCACGAACATGCACTTCCTTCACGTACTCGATAAATCCCTCCAAAGTTCCATAATATTCTTATTTAGAGAGAGAAAGAACAAAAAATCAAATCCTTTCGTTTTAAAGCATTAATAATAATTTTTTATAATATGAAAAAACAAAAGTAATAAGAAAAATCTATTCGATTAGATTCATTGTCACAATAAACAATTTTTTATGTAACAATATCGAAATAAGCTTGAATGATCGTATTATTTGTATGTACAGTTTTATCTGTTAAAAAAAAAAAAAAAAAAAAAAAAAAATTATAGGAAAAGAAAAATAATATCGATTTCTTGGAGAAAAAATGATTCGGAAGAGAGACTAAATATTGTAAGACTATTAATTTTAATATAGAAAAAAATTAGATTTTTTAACCTCGTTTTACATATAATTTTATGATAAGAGTCACTCTCCGGTCTTATTTTCTTCATTTTTTTCGACTATGAATTCAAATGCAAATATAAGAAACATATAAATTGGCGTTAATTATTACTGAAACTAGGAAGTGAATTTTCAAATCCTAATCTATTATATTGTTATCTTAACACACCAAATTCTATTAGCTGAACTTTAATTAACATTTATTTCTTAAATCGCATTTTATTTTTCCTTGTCACATACACACACACAAAATATTTAAAACTCTGGGAAATTATATGACGAAAAATTTAGATATAAAGAATTTGCTTGATTTCAGAAATGTCTACTTTTTTAACGAAATTAGAGTAACGTGTAGAATTACTTGCTTAATCAAACGATTTAATTATAATATTAGTGATGTGCCAAAATATAATTTAAAAATTTTGAATATGCAAAAATATTATACATCTATTACCGAGTTGAATGTTTAACTCATGAACATATTATTATACACCTGTACATACATCGCAATACAATTACCTCTAGTGTTTCAACGGAACACACTTCGAAAAAAATTTATGGATATACGTAGATTATGTTGTTGAAGAAATTTAAGTATTTATTGTATGACAATATATATATAAATATATATATTTGTAAATATATAAGGCACTTCTTTGAAAATTTGTATCTAATTTATCGAGAAAAAAAAACGGATATATTTTGATAACTAAAGTATTAATCTCCTTGTCTAGTTAAACGATTTATTTGATCAAAACCTTGACCTCGAAAATAATAAGCGTGAATATGTCAAGTACTTAGATAGGTTTTGACACATCTGATATATTTGTTTACTTTTTGTCACTATTTTTTACATATTTATATATTTACATTATCAATATAAAAATGTATTATTTGGTTATAAAATAAATTATTTATGATATAAGATGTCATATCTATCCAGAATATACGCATATTATAAGATAAAATAAATATTATATGTTTTTTTCTATGCTTTTATTTTTACGTAAAGATCGTTTAGAATGATCAAAAATTAATTTTTCTTTCTTTGTTAAATATATCCGAATTTATTTCATGTTTATTCTTTCTTTAGTCAGTTTAAATTCAATTGATTCTGAACATTATGCGAGATTCCAAATCGAAAATAACATAATTAACGTTTTCCATAAAATAATGCCAAAAGACCAAAGAAAAAAACATTTTATTCGTAAAATATATACTGAATTATTACGTTTCCGATTAAAAAATGTGTTCACCAAAGATGAAATTTTGTTTCAAATTGTATGAAAAAAAGAAAAAAAATTATGTAAAATAATTGATCGACAACTTAATGATTCTAAGATAATGAAATATTTTAAAGGTAATATTTCGAAGGTTTTTATAAATATTATCGAAAGATATAAGTTAACACAATCTTATTTTAAAGAATATTTTAATTCTATATTCTTAACAATTAAAAAAGTTAGAAATATTGAAGCAGAAAAATTATGCAAACGAATTAACATGATTATTCTATCAGTTTGTTATTATCAGTTGATAATATTCATATTTACTTTTCCAACGTTTCAAACGATCCACCAAAATCCGTCTAAGTATATATATCGTTTTAGAGTTATAAATAAATGCATATATTAAGAAATTATCGAATCATAAAGACATTTACGTAAATACATTCGTTTCGAAGAAAAAAAAGAAGAAAACGTAAAAAAAATGACATTCTAATTACTTAATTAGTTTGTTTTTTTTTATTTTGATATTTATGATTATAATTTGTTTTAATGAAAGAATACTTTATAAGAATACATATAAAGATAAAAAAAATAAAGATATTATATTTTATTTAATTATATTGTAAACTTCTATTTAATTTATTATTATTTCTATTGGATTATTATTCTTCCTATTTGTTCTCTAAATATAAATCAATCTAGATGCTATAAGAAAGAAATGTTATCTATGAAATTGATAACATTATATCAATAAATATTTGTTCTATCAAAAGTATTGCTCATTAGTAAACTATAATTTCAACATTGAACATTAAATTTTTATATATTTTATATTTTCTGTATAAGATTACATTATAATCAATTATATATATATATATATATATATATATATATATATATATATATATATATAGAAAAAATCTATGAGCATAGATAAAATATCTTTCGCTGACTTATTAAGATTTATGCAAAACAATTTACAAACATTTTGATCTCCCAATTTCCCTCACTATTCATCAACTATATCAATATCACTAAAATTCAAACAATGTATATACTGACTTATACACATATACGAATTAAATAACTGAACTTCCAACCAATATACTGCCTGACGGATACAGGTTAATCATATTTGCACGTATCGTATGTTGTAGATAAAATAACATATGATAGTCAAACTATCAGCATGATAATTATTAGTATAATCAAAACACACATGAACGAAATAAACGGCAATGAACCAATGAAAGTTCGTTGATTATTTTGATTAATAGTATGATCCCCAAGCCGATTTATCGGTCACATAAGAAAGGTTAGAAAACCTTGACGAAAAATAGAAACAGAATTAAATAGGATTACTTACGAAATACAATTAATATTAACAAGTACAAATGTACAACAGATGTTTAACGGAACTCTCCAACTCGAGAGACAGCAAAAAAATAAGTTCTTTCTTCAATGTATGCTTGCCAATACTTGCTTCTACAAAAATTAGTTTAAACTGTTTCTTCCTTCTCTCTCTCTCTACAGCAACGCTACCACACGCCGGCATTCAAATAAATTTCACGCCATTTCGTGTATGTGTAACTTTGAATCTTGCTTGGTTTTAACGAAAATCATTGTGATAATGATGGTATTAGATGCATGAATATCGCTATATATACATTTTATTACATAATGTTAAATATGTCAAATATGTATAAACAATATTTTTTATATATTTCTAATGAGATTGGTAACACTTAAATCGTTATGACGCAACTAGTCATGACATTAACGTCATATCGTACGATCCTTCTTATAGACCGTGCAATCGGAATCGATATAAAGCTTATTGACTCGAAAATGAGATCTATTTTTTAACATGATTTTTTTTCGAAGAAAATAAAGCTTTTTCAAAACTTTGCCAGAACAGTGTCGTAGATTAAACCTTCCTCTTTAAAATGAGATTTTTTCATTAAAATCGGTCAAGAATTATTCATGATGTACTGTTCTCATTAATGGCATAAATAATTAAAAAACCAGAGGTGGTAAACAGTCTTAAAAACCTCAATAGTACTTATATAAGTTATTATTTGATTCTTATTGATGTTTTCTTTATAAAAATTTTTTAACGTTGATAAAAAAGAATTTTTACAAAAAATAAAATTTAATCACATAGGTATTTTTAATGTATCATATATTAAAGCATTTGCATTTAAAAGAAATTCATTTTATACTCAATTACATGTATATTAAAAACATATATGTATTAATTATAAAACTATATTATATATTAATTAATAGATTCATAATATCTTTTTATTTTTATAGCAAACTAAAGAAATAACATACGATTTATCATCTGTTTAATTAACGTTTTTGTTAAGGAAATACTACCTCTGAACAAGATTTAGTCTTATAATAATATCCAGATAAGGATAATTTCTTAAATAGTTCCTATATAATTACATAGTCTCTGATCACTTATAAAAATGTAATATGAAAGTCATTTGTTCATTATTTAACAGTTTTATAAAAGCACTATAAATGCATATTAATATATTCTGGACGTTTGAATCTTTACAATTTTACCCATTGGACATAGTTTTAGCATAATTTATCCATGAGAGTATTGATAAATTATTTATGAAAATTATATTTCATTCCGTTTAGTGTATAAAAATCTATCACTGCTCTATTCACTTTATTCATCATTCAAAATTTTTGAACTTGTAACAAAAAATCTATTTTTTTTGTATAAACTTAAAGCAGAAATATATCTAATTTGTTAACCCTAAAATTACACTCTACCTTCAAATTTTGCTATAGTATCATGCACACTTTCTATTACACTATATATATAAGGCCGCTCCATTGGATTAACTTTTAACATGGAGAGAATTAAATTTTGCATATCCTAAAAAGTAAAATTTTATGTAATTATAAATTGTACTAAATTATTATATCATATATAAAAATGTTCACACACATACTTCATTATAAGGTGCTTCTTCTGGAAATGTAATATTCGCACTTATAACAGCAAGTGCCACGCTATCTCCTCTTTCATAAACGGTGTCGAAAGGAGACTTGAAGTAACATAAAGCATATAGAATACAACCCAAAGACTAAAACAAATTAAAATGAATAAATTACTCATTTTTTGGTGATAAATAAGTTAATTACTTAGATACATAACTAAACATTTACCCAAATATCTGTTCGTTCATCAATCATACAATAGCTTTCAACATTGAATAGCTCTGGTGCTCTATAGGGCATTGAACATCTTTCAGCTGCTATATCTTGCAACGTTTGAGCTGCTTGATTACCACAAACTTTAACTCTTGCTGGTGCTACTGATCCTAAAATATTATATCATTAGTCAACATTATAACAATTTCATTCTTGATTTTCATTTCTTTTTACTTTTCTTTACCTAAATCCATTATAACAGGTATATCTTGATCATTCAAGACTATATTTGCAGTCTTTAGATCCCTATGTGCAAGAGGATTTGGCTTTGCCTCGTGAAAAGCTTTTACACCCTCGCATATTTGTAAAAAGATATTTAAAATATCTATGGGATTCATATAATCATTATTTTTAGCTCGTCTTTCTAATTCGTGTGCTAGTGTACCTCTCTGTTGATAAGTTAAAAAAATAATAACTTATAATAAATATATAGTGATATATTTTTAATAAATAATATAAACTCACATAATAATAAGGTAGTACAAGTAGTACTTCACTAGTTGCATTTACAACTGGATCTGCTGTTCCTTTGTGTGTGGAATCAATACATTCTATAACATTTGGATGCTTTACAAGACTATGATATTCTATTTCTTTTACTGCTATATGCTGGTCTTCAGGCCCATGACAAACAATCTTTTTAATTGCATATTTTCTATGTGTTATATTATCTTCTACTAAAAGTACTGTACTAAATCCACTGTAATTTAAATACACATTCTAATATAATATTATTTTTGCTTTAATTCAAGACAAAAAATACTCTTGCTAATCTAATTCTGAAGTTACATATAATTATATTATTTAATTATATCGTATATAAACACAGGAACATATAAAGAAATTATACGTAAAATTTATATTCATGATGTTGCGATGCAAAGTACATACGCAAAAGACTTAAATTTAAGCAATAACAAATTTTTAAATATTTTAACTTGCCCTTCTCCCAGATGTTCGCGAACTGTATACTTTTTCGTATTTACAGTAATAGTTTCCTTGGCGCAAAGACATCCCATTTTCAGAATTAAACTCAGGCCAAGACTGTTCATTTTTAATGATACATAAACATAGAAGAAACAAATTATTCACTCGGTACATATTCCCTTTTCATTAATATGTAAATATTGTGACACGCATCATGGAAACTTGCACCATACGAAGTCAGATAAGGTTAGAACAATTAAAGGGAATCCTTCCAACTCGAGTGTCTGAATTAAAAATTAAAATTAACTTCTAACGAGAAAATGTGTATAACATAATTCTAAGATATAATTTAATATATAAAATTTTTTTAAATATTTTATTACATAATTATGTGACTACGTGATTATATATTTTATCAATTGTACACATGTAATACATTACTCTTTTACTAATAATGTTTATATTCTCTACTAGGTAATTCTCTAGTTCAGTAAGTTTATCTACTGATTATTTAGTTATTAACAAATATTCTTCTTTATCTTATTCTATCATAAGAAAGAATCTTATATAATTTTAGATAATGGGCTTCTAAATATTTTTTATCTTCGTTGTTAATCTGACATCAGCGCCAACGATAATCTATAGAAGTTCTAAGTGTTGTCAATGAATTAAGGGCATTTTTTCTCGATAAATTAAAGCCATAAATTGATAAAATATGATAATGCCAAACTATCAGATGAAAGATCTGATTATAAAAGATGTTTGTAAGATTTTTGTAACTATCATTATAAACTATTATTATTAACAAGACCTCTTGCAAAATTATAGAATTTCCTCTATTTTGTATATATTTAATGTATAATTTTTCACGAACAATATAATATAACGTGTACTGGGTGCGGTATTTAAATACCTAAATGGAATACCTAAATATCTCTGTTATTTATGGTTTTTTTTTATGGAAACAATGCTTAGAATAAAGTTATACTATTTCAATGGAGTCATCTGTAGATGGAAAGAATTATTTCTCAAGTTTATTTATAGATTTCAGTTTGTCGATATTTTTTTTTAATGGTACTCCACAATTTTTTTGCTATAAAAAAGTATTTATAAAGTAAATTAGTAAATTATATGCACAAGCATATGTATTATTTGATTTTTCATCTGTGAAAAAAAAATATGACAGTAAATATGTAATACATCTTGAATAATTCATCATTCAACTTCTTTTTATAGTTTTCAAAAAAAAAAAAAAAAAAAAAAAAAAAAAAAAAAAAAAAAAAAAAAAAAAAAAAAAAAAAAAAAAAAACCACTATAGTTGAATAATTAGACATTTTCTTACAATTCCACGAACTAATTATAGATAACTTAATACTTTTTTATTCAAAATATGAAGCGCCGCGAATTAATCCATGTAAGAAAAATCGTAAGGTTTCATTTAAAAATAAAATGATCTTAAAATCTTGTAAAAAATGACCTTAAGAAAAAATTTTTTCCATTATCAGGTGTACTCTTTGAAATGGTGTAACTTTGTTCTAAGTATTTTTTCCATAAAATCACAAATAACAGAGTTATTTATGTGTTCCCATTTAAATGCCGTACTCGGTGCAATGAAAATTGTTAAATGTCAATTTGAACAAAATAAAGATATTTTTGATATTGAACAATTTTTTAAATAACAATGAATTTTATCGTGATCTTTTTTACCAACTGTTGGAATGAATGTAACTTTTACCGGCTGTTTTAATTTTTTCATAGTAGTAACAGCTTAACAACACCAGACAATAAACAGTGTACTTTTGAATGTCGTGATAAATTTCGTGTATTCAACTTCGCTCGAGAAGAATGTGATAGTTCTATGTACTAAGTTACGATTGAAAGAACAAAGCAAGTGGTTACGTTAATGCGATAGAGGTATTCGTAGTGGCAGTGAGTCATTGTGAAAGTGTAAGACCATTGTAACATTTGTTTTCAAATATAATATGGAGGTTCTTGATCCAAGCGTTTCGAGAGATGATTTACCACTTTGCGTTAATGATTGTTTGGAAAAAGGTTTGTTTATAATATCATACAGTTGTTTATTTATATGTATATTTATCTTTGTCCTGGATCTACAAGCACATAATGCTATACAACTATCGTCTTTTATTACTTTGACCTAACGGAAGCTTGTTTTATGCTTGATAGTATCACGTAATCTATTGTCTAACCACAGAAACTTCAAAACAATAGAAATAATATAGCATAGAAATTGATTTTGAAAATTTATATTGTTATAATTATATTTGTATATAATTATATTATTATGATAAGTTACTGTGAAACATCGAAAATATTTATTTTTATTTATACTCCAAAATACATTTATTCATTCAATAATAACTTATTAATAATTAATCATTTTTTTTATATTATGTGTTTCAGTTAACATAGAACAGAATCCATCCGATACAAAATCATATATAAAAGCACGCTATACTTTAGGTTTCCTAGGTTTTCTAGGCTTTGCTCTTGTATATGCAATGAGAGTGAATTTATCAATCGCAATTGTTTCAATGGTTAATCAAACAGCTATCCCTAATGATGATGAAAATACTACTGATGTTTGTTCTAATCGGAATCCCATAAATGGAACATTTATACCAGTATGTTTAACCTTATTATTGTTTCTCTTTGATTGTATAATTTTTTGGATATATTAATTTTTTGTTTTTGCATTATAATTCTAATACTTGATATATTGAATATTTAAATATATTCTTTAACTCAATTAGCTTAACATGAAATCACAAACAAATGGTAAACTAAAATGATCAAGTTACATGTCCTACTCATGACATTATCAATTTTATTATTCTACTTGTTATCAGTTTTAACACGTATCACTGATATATTACTCACTTTCAGATATACTCTTTATATTCAAATTTCATAAAAGTGCTTTATGTAGTTTGTGTTTTATTAAATTTATTTCTATATCTTTTTGGTAGAGTGCAGGAGAATTCAATTGGGATGAAAAAACTCAAGGTGTTATATTAGGAGCATTTTTTCTTGGCTATGTGGCAACAAATGTTCCAGGAGGTAGAATGGCTGAAAAAGTTGGTGGAAAGTTGGTTTATGGACTAGGAGTTTTTTTGACTGCTGTCTTGACTGTAATCAGTCCCTTTGCAGCATATTGGGGTTTGGTACCATTTCTTATAGTTAGAGTTGCAGAGGGATTTACAGAGGTAAATACTCTTAATGAAAGGTTTATACTGTTTTATTATTATTCATTTTCATATATTTTTAATATAGGGTGTTACTTTTCCTGCAATGCACACTATGCTTGCACAATGGGTTCCACCATTAGAAAGAAGTAAATTTGCTGCAATTGTATATGCAGGTAATGCTATGAATCATTGATATCAATTGATAAACAAATATTTTGTTATTCATCAATTTTTTTATTTCTTAGGTGCAAATTTTGGAACAGTTATATCATTACCTGTAAGTGGATGGCTATGTTCACTGGAACTATGGGGTGGTTGGCCACTTGCATTTTATTTATTTGGAGGATTAGGTATTTTTTGGTACGCATTTTGGCTAATCTTTATTTATGATACACCTGCCCAACATGTAAGAATTGATCCTGATGAGAAAGCATACATTGAAGCTAGCGTTGAAAAAAAAAACGAGGTCAGTTAAATGGCAGTATGCATTCATATATAGTTATTAATACAATTAATTTCTTTTTATATTTTTATAAAAATAGACTCATGATCCTGGTGTACCTTGGTTATCAATTTTTACATCTCTGCCTATGTGGGCTATAACTGTAACCCAATGTGGACAATCCTGGGCTTTTTACACATTGCTAACAGAATTGCCAACGTATATGGATAAAATTTTACATTTTGATGTGCAACAAGATGCATTTCTCTCAGCATTACCATATTTAAGTTCTTGGTTGGTTGGTTTAGGAATATCGAGTTTTGCGGATGCTCTTCTTGCTCGGCAAATCTTATCTCCTTTAACTTCGTTCAAATTATGGAATACAGTGGCTTCTGCTGGTCCCAGTCTCAGTTTTGTAGGTGCTATTTGGGCTGGATGTGATCGCATGACTGTTTTGATAATGCTTGTTGGATTAAGTTCATTACAAGGTGCAGTTTATGCTGGAAATCAAATGAATCACATTGCACTAGCACCACGATATGCTGGTACTCTTTATGGATTAACCAATGCAGCAGCTAATGCTTGTGGATTTCTGGCACCATATGTCATTGGTAGATTAGTTGAAGGACATGTGAGTACTTCTATATACAAATATCATTATTATTTATTATAATATATTTAGTATCTTTGAGTGAATATTGTGTATCTTGTAGACTCAATGTTGTTTTATTTTTTATTTTTGATTTCATAGGAAACTTTAGCACGTTGGCATACAGTTTTTTGGATGGCAGCTGGAATAAATATGATAACTAATTGTTTCTATTTAATTTTTGCATCTTCTAGTGAACAACCATGGAGTAATGGTAATAGTTGATGATGAAATTTTCTTATGTTTCAATATCTAATATAGAGAATAACATATCATTCAATCGAGTTGCTTTTAGTATATTTTAATTTATCATGACAAATAAAAGAGATCAGTATGAATTACTCATCAATTTTAAATAGATAAATAACAATTTTTATTCTTTCATTTCACTGCAGTTTCTTTACGTCATGCTTTTTATTTAAAAAAAGAAATAACATTTTTTAAAATAAATTTTTCTAGTAAAACTCATCTCTTTTAACAAGCCTATATACGTAGGTATGAAGTATTTTTTATACATACTTATTATATTGTAAAATAATAAAAACAAGAAATACTTTTAAATTAAATTATATAGTTGGAATTGAAGATAAATAAAATTGTAGTAATTAATATAAATATATATTAAGCTAAATATTTTTTTATTTATGTATAAAAATATACAAAAGATTAATAATCTGAAAAAGCGATAAATTATAAAACATTTGAATATTTAAGTTGTTTTATTTTTATTGCCAAACGATATAATATGAGAGAAAACTTATTAAAAGAAGAATTCATTCCGCATGCTTAAGTTAATTATGTGAGCAAATATCTTTTTGTAATAAGTGAATATGTATTTAATATACAGGGTGTTTAGTTAGAATAACTATTCCTAATATCTAGATGTAATAAAGGACCTGTTCTTTTCATAATAAAGTAATGTTCGGATACGCTTTCATATTGAAATAATACGATATGAAAGAAATGAAGATTTAATATAATCTCAACGTAAAAAGCAACTTTTTTATTCAATGTTAATGATTATAAATTAGTGGAATATTACAGAAATAGTATTAAAACAACTATAAAAACTTTAAAATTATGATTTCTTTTGTTGACACACAAAACATAAACCATATGATTGAACGACAAATTGTTCGAAATATTTGCAGATGGTTACGAAGATTATCAAAAGTAAGAATAATTCTAACAATTAACTCTTCTTCTCTATTGATGACTCAAAATAAAACTCAAATACTTGCATATTTTTGTTTTATGAAATGATAAGTAATGTATAGTTCGAATTAAAATAAACAATATTATAATTTTTATTAAGTTATATTTAGTAACATATAAATCTGTGAAAAACAAAAATAAAATTCATTTGTAATAAAAATTCGAGCAATAAAAAGCCAATCTTGAAATTAGCAGAAACTAATCTTAAAATAAAACTCGGACATGTTGCATTGCTGTAAACATACTACATATAAACAAATGCCAATGAAAACAAATGAAGTATTAATCACTTTTTCGTTGAGTGTCATTATTATCGTAATGCAAGTCGTATAAAATGTTTTTCTTTTTTGTGAAATTTTGCTTTAATATTTGAATATGGACAATCTGGACGAACGTTATCAAATTCTTGAAAACTTATTATAAGCTATTTCAAAGATAGTTTATCTGTCCGAAAGATTATAAAAATAGTGAAATGAAGTCACTCTACAATTTATGATGTAGTAAAACGATTTAGATTGAGAAATACTGTCAAAAATTAACCAAATGAAAAATATTCGCAAAATCCGAAGAGCGTTGGATTGTAAGAAAAATAAAAAAGGATCCAAAATTGAGTGTATCAAAATTAATCATAGAAGTAAAAAGACATCTTTACTTTTATCTTTTTAAAAAAAATAAATCCAAAATGATCAATATTGAAACACTTTTATAGTCACCAGACTTGAATGTAATTGTGCATCTGTGGGTATATTTGGAGGAAAAACTGAAAAATCCTTTCATCTCGTTGAAAGAGGAATAAGCAAAAATTGATAATTCATATTGTGAAAAATTGGTCCGATTAATATTAAATCGATTAAAAGGTCTCAAGACAAACAAAGGACTATCAACTATTAGGATAGAATAAAAATAATGTAAAACATACATATATTCATAAGAATTTTTTATTGTTCGAATTTTAATTTGAGACCAACTTCTGTTGGTTTTAAGACTTTGGTTTTTTATTATTCAATGCAAATGAATTTTATTTGTTTTTCATGGATTTGTATGTTAATGAATATAGTTTAATAAAAATTGTAATATCGTTCATTTTAATTTCTTTAGATTACTTATTGCTTTATAAAAAAAAAATATGCAAGTGTCCGAGTTTTACTTAGAGTCACTGTAATTCTTTTATAAATAATTAATTTAATATGACTTTAGATATAGAAGTTAATTTTGGAGAATGATAATAGATATATATATATATATATAAAGATTAATGAAGAGTTTCAACTTTTATAATATTAAGTACAGAATTACTTCCCGACACTATTTTATTATAAAAAAGTATTTAATTAGATGCTCTCTATCACATTTCAAAAGTAGGAATAGTTATTTTGAAACATCTTGTATAGACATTGTTCTGTTTCTATTTGAAACGTGTGCAGCACACAGATAGAACAGATGAGACATTCAAAACCAATCATGTATGTAACTTAATAATTACACGTAAATCAATAAGAACCTTTTAAAATCATGAAAAGAATATTAAAGCATAAGTTGATGTACGTTTAAATATTGCTGACATTTCAATATGTTACATATATATGAAAAAAAGTTTGAATAGATTTGTTAAATGTTTACAGTTCTAACGTTATTACTTTTGTAATTCTTGCTATATTAGTTCAAATACAATGCTTATGCATGCTTATTCCAATGTGATTATATGTGATAATATTGTATAATTGAAATTTCTTTTTATATGAATGTATATTATACATCTTTAGGTTTTATTCTATCTAATTTAGTTTCTATGCTAGTATAATAATCTACATGAGATTAAAATATACCAAACCTGGAAACACATAACAAACTTTAGTTCGATGTATTTCAAAGTTGTAAAAATTTGAGGAAACAAAATTGAAAAATTGATTTCGAATAACAAAAAGAAATTTATATTCTGTTACAGTAAAAATTTGATAATATCGATGATGTTATCTGACATTATGTAATAAAGTGTATTAGTAACAATGATTATTTACAAATATTTTTCCTTAATACTCCTGATATTTTGTTTTCTTTAAGGATAGAGTATACTTTACAAACTATATTAGTTTTATATTTTTTAGAGTTTTCATAAGTGTAAAAAACATTACTAAATGCGCAGCTTATTGCAAATCCGATAATAAAATATGAAAATCGTATTTTACACATAATTCTTTATGAAAATAGTGTCATTTTATGAATATAGGAGAACTAATAAGAGAAAAGAAATAAATTTGTAACAATATTATTTTGGTCACGTATATAAAATTCCCTTATTTTATTGTTCTGCTAGGTTGTATTTAAATCATCTTTTTTTTTGGCAGTAAGTTCGAAAATCATATCTCTCATTCTACTTAGATCTGTTAATTCTGAAGTCATTCTCTGTATATTCTGATCTTTTTCGGCTAAAGTTTGTTCATAAGAATGAGTCAATTTGGTTAATTGTTGAATTTCTTGTTTTAATGCAGATATATCTTTCTGATTAGCTTCTATTTCGTTATTTTTTAATTCTATTATCTGTAAAAAATAAATTATTAATATAATATGTTTAATAATTTAATATGATTCATGAAAAGTTTACATACTTGTTCTTTTTTGTTAATGGAATCTTGCATTTTATATAAAAGTTTGCCTAACTCATGGTTTTTATTAGTCATTTCTGTAGAATTTGCTACTGCAGCTGAATATTCAGTCTCCAATTCTATTACTTTCTTATTTAATGTATCAATTTTATTCATACAGGTTTCCACTTCTTTTACACGTTCTACTAATGTTTTATTCAATAAATCGATATTTGCAGATTTTTCAGTTACAATTTTTCTTAATCCGTTAATTTCCTATAAAAAATATCATATATATATATATATTTTTTTTTCTCATTATATATAATAACAATTGTATTATTTATATTTATAAAAGAAGTAAGAATTTACTTGTGCTTTAACAGAAAGTATTTTCTTCATTTGATCTTCTGATTCATTAAGTTTTGTTGTTAATGCAACTTTTTCGACTTTTATACCTTCTAAGCATTGTTGAGTATCAAATAACATTTGATGTAAACGACTAGATTCTGCTATTACTTGCGCCAATCGATGTTGCAGACTAGTGGCATGATTATTTGCAGCTTCTAAACTAGACTGCATGGCTCTTTCAGCGTGTCTCATAGCTGCTAACTTTTATGAGTTTACATTACATAACTATAAATTATTTGATCCTGCAGTATACATTCATATCACTGCTTTAGAGTTATTATTAATGTGAATCAAAAAATATCTATGTAATATAGTAAATATAATTAGATTAACAAAACTGTAGAATAATATTGGCAGGCTGAGCTCTAAAACAGAGATATAAATGTAAATCTTATTTTTTATATTTTATGATACAGGGAAAATGCAAATTTTACTTTGTATTCGTACAGTTCCATCACAGCAGAAGTTGTAATATCTCCTATTTGATTTGACTCAATAGCTGTTTCAAGCTTGCTTATAAAAGTATTAAGACGTTCCTCTTGACCAAATGAAAATAATGGAGCCATTTCATTCCCATTATAATTAATGTTGGGTTTAATTTCAATTCCTGTTACAGTATTAGCATTGCTTTGTACCAAAACTAAAGGTTCTAGTTGTCTCATACATTGCGCTACTGCAGCAACACTGATTATAAGAAAAATAATATATATGTATAAATTACACACACATATACACGCACGTACAAAAAATTTCTACATTCAAATATTTGAATATACAAGTTTCGACCTAACTTACCATTCCTGTGGGAAACCTACAGATGATGTCAATTGTAGAACTTTTTGCTTAATTTCTCCATCACCCGTAAATAATGCTAATGCCATTATCATTTGTATTTGTTTTTTTCGAAGTAATTCAGAATATAATGTCAACCAGTTTGAATTATTAGCTGCCAAATCTGCTGTTAAAACTAAGGCATGTATATAAAGATTTGTTGTTGAATTCTATAAGAATTTAAACAAGTGTCATTTATACTTATAAGCAATTCTTGGCATGCTTCAAATAGAGTTGAATTTTAATTATAATGAAAACTTGCAATGTTACTGTACTTGAATAAGATTTCCAGGCCAGTCCCTATTTGCAGTTTCTTCATATTCCAATATTGGTTTTAACAACTTTCGCATTGCTTGTTCACTAAATGTCTTTAGCACCTTTGATCGAAGTCCTGAAATTTTCACCATTTCTTGGAATAATTGCATCAATTCAGCAAGTCTTTCTTGTGCCTCAATATTATGCAGTTCATTTTTTTCTTGTATTTCATCATCCTTTGTGCTAGTTATAAGCATAAGCACAGATGGATCTAGTTCTGTAAGAACTTCTGTAGAAACCTTAGTACGGCGTGATTCAATCACAATTATCCTAATGAGTGCTAGTGCCTTAGAACATACCTAACGGTAACAGAAAAAAGAAGTTTATGCTAATTGAAGTTCTACTTAAATAAAGAAAAGATACTGACTTGTTCTACAGGTACCCATGTCATAGCTGATTTTACACATGCTGGGTATAATGGAATCAAAGCAATCACTTTTAATTTTACTAATGATAGTAAAAATTCCATTAAAAGTGCAACACAGTCTGGATCAGAATTAGATTCTAAAGTGGCCAATAATCGTTCTACATCTTTACTATAACTAATAACAAAAAAGAAAAATCAATAAGAAATACAAAATTTATTAGAGCATCTTTCTTGTAATACTTACTTTGCATATGTAAGTAGTATAGTTCGTGAATGTTCGTTCTGACCAACATCATCAAAGAAATCAATAATATGTCTTAACAATAATACATCTTTTTTTTGAAGAGCATTGATTAAACTTGTAAATGTAACAGCAGCGAAATCCAATATATGTTTTTCTGAGATATTTGTATTAGTATGTTCCAATATAATCAAGAGTTTACAACACGGAACGCTTGTACTAACATTATTGCTTTGAATTTTTAGTAACGTTCGTATAAATGTTTTAGTATCAATGGTACGCATTAATGTATAAACTGCTGCAAGATTTTTGTAACAAAGATTTACAAGTACACCTAATGAAAGGGCAACGATTTCTTCTTCTTTTACTTGCATTACCCATTGTGTTAAAATGGATATTAAATACGGTAAATGTGCTTCTTGCCAAGAAATTTTTACACCATAAGTTAATTCTTGTAGAAGTTTCAAAACACGTATTCTCTTCTCGCTTGTCAAGTTGGCCTAAAAAGTTTGTTAAAATATAATAAAATAAAAGTTCGTTATACGTCTATATTTCTAATGTTTACCTCCAATAATCGTGCTAATATAGGAGCAAATTTATAAGTATGGATAAGAGCTTGTCTGGCATTCGTATTTCGACAAGCATTCTGTAGAACATCTACAGTACTCCAAATTAATGTTGTTCTAGATCCTAAAGAATTCATAAGCTCGTGTAAGCTGACATAAAATTCAGCTGCTATGGAAGTTGTAGGATCAAAAATGCTGAGATCCAATGATACGCTTATGACCTTAGGAATACATACAAATTTCTTTTAATCGAATGTTTGATATATACAGATAAATTAAATTAATAAAAAAATTATAGCAAATAAAATTGAATTACAATCACAACCTTACCCCAAGATTTCTTTGTATAGCAGATATGGTAGTTTCACTGGGATGTTTTGCATATTCCGATGCAGCTGATATAAATGCTCTCATATACTGATATTTCTCCATAATAACCATTCATTAAAAAATGTAATAAAAAAGAAAGAATCTTATGCACTCATGTATTTTTAGTTTACGATACAAATAGGGATCATGCAATAGAAAAAGGAAACATTTTCTTTTATAAAATCTATTCGTCTTAGGCCTTTCAAAAGTAAGGATAATTTGTAAATATAATATATTATTTTCCTAATAAATAATTCGTTCTTTATATAAACAAATGGAGATAAAAAATGGAAATACAGCATGCTATAACGGAAAAACTACATTTAGCGTCCATTTCTAAAGACCCCCGCATATTCAAAACCAATCAGAGCGTCGCTAAGGCGGCAAGCTTCATAAAACGAAATATACCAATTCTATTATAGAACGAAGATAGTGACTTTGAAGGAGGAAAAACGAAATGAAGAATTATGAACTTATATATAAAGTTCTTTCCATTTAATAATATTAAGCACAATAATAGTTAGTACATTATATTATACATAATATTATAATTAAAATTTAAAAATATAACTTATCATATTATTATAAATAAAATGCATCGACGAATGAGAAAGATGGCGTTCTTAACAGGATGGTAGCTCTTGGATTTTTCTATTCAATGTTCCAAATAATCATTCGCGCGCTTTTTTCATATTTTTTGTAGTTTGCTTTTTTTCGGATTATTCATTCATTTCTGCATTTTTCTTTTTCTCGAGTTTTGTTGTAAATATGATATAGAAAGTAGAAAAAAAGTAAAAGATGATTCATAATCATCAAGTATTTGTTCATAATTGTTCATATCGTTTAAAAACGATATCAAACATTTTTATTGTTCTTTTACTGTAATGTAGTCCAATCATGGCGAATTTTCTATTATACATATCAGAGAATTTCATCGAGTAAAAAACAATGGTAAAACTTTTGAAATTAAACATCGATTTATAAGTTGGTTAAAGTAAAATACGATGATGTTCCAATTACAAAATGTTTTTTATTATCAATAAATTTCTTGGTAAATCTAATTTTAATGATAATTGCATAGTTTAAGAATTAACCCAATTTATACTTTAAAATTATTTAATTATCGTTTATTTTATAATAAAATATTTATATAGACAGCTGACTCCACGTTACAAATATTTCGAATACATTGTCATTCGATCATTCTAAAATATCTTTTCTGAACTATTTTACAAATAATGTTTGCATTTTAGATAATAAATACCTTGTAAATTGTACTATTTTAAAACAGTTGTATAATATATTCTTTGAAAAAACATATAATATATTCTTTGAAAATATAAGTTAGCGTGGTTTATTTAGCGATGAGTTCATACTTAAATTATCTTAATAACGATTAACCTTGAATAACTAATATATAATTTATTAAGATAAGAAACGAAGATGAACTATTAGCAAGTGCATTATAAAGTAAGCAAATCATCGTTTATTACGTTTTATGCATCTGTCATCTTTTGTTTCTAGACACCTGTTTTTGCAGATGTAGACATTCGTGATATATACAGTCAAATTCTCTTGTATGCTTAATAGTCACATATATAGAAACTCTATATATACAAAAATAGTTGCAAGAAGAAAGATATGTTATTGAACGAATAAAAATAATTTGAAACGTTCCAAATGTTATTTAATATTTCATATATTTTCATCTATGTACATTGCCAATATTCACACATATCTAATATAGAATATTATATTATTATATAGACATATATACTCTTGGAGCATTGACTGTTTCCTGCCTACTCGAGAAAGCAAACCGACGTTCTCCCTCTTCCCCTCGCTACAGCATCAATCCATGAGAGTTCGGAGCCTTCCCTTTCTCCCCACTATTTCTCAGCAGACGTGAAGTGGTGGCAGCAGCAGCGTCGAGTCGAGCGACGCCGTTCACCGGTTCACATTCTTCGGTCGTCTACGGTCGAAGGAAGTACGCGGCTTTTGTTTGTACTTGCATTACGTACGTTTACGATCGACGCGCATCTACAAGCCCTGCTGCTGTCGTTTTCGGTACGTAAGTTTTCACGTTTTCGACGTGATTCTTCGAGAAAATCCGAAAAAAGTTTCAAGTAATTTTCTCTGACTATCTTACTCCGATATATTTCCATACTTTGATGGGGGAGAAAAAAAGAAAAAAGAGAAAAAAAGATCGAAGAATAAGAAAAAAGAAAGAGAGAGTGAGAGTATCCTTTAAGGATAATCTCATCCTTCTCTCCTGTGGGTGTGTGCGCGTGCACGTGATCGTCCATCGTGGACGTTCATCCGCGAGTGATCACCGTGCGAAAATCATCGAATCGTGACGATCGTACTAGCCTTTGCTTGGACTCGACTGGTTTCTGCAGTTTATCGATAAAA
>NC_062188.1:9693853-9843853 GCF_912470025.1 Vespa velutina
CGGTATATCGAATATACCTATTCACACACACACATATATACATACACATACCTATATACACACACACATATACATACACACACATATACATACACACACATATACATACACACACATATACATACACACACATATACATACACACACATATACATACACACACATATACATACACACACATATACATACACACACATATACATACACACACATATACATACACACATATTATATGAATAATATGAACATTTATATAAAGTATTGCATGTAGGAAGATCTTCCGGATCAGTTAACTCAAATACGATCATCGATCGAAAGTCATTGTTCTTTATCGATTCTGGTCGACAGTTCATCCTCTTAAAACGTCGTCTTATTATTATTCGACTCACGATTTCTCGTATATCTCTTATGCGCGGGTGTATATATTTGTATGTGTATATGTACATACGTACCACACACGTGGGGTGCTTTACACTAGAGATTCATGCGTATTTATTCACTAGTGTGTGTGTATCGTTGGAAATATATTCGAAGCAGCGTATCCGGACGTTTGAAAGCTTCTCTCTCTTTCTCTCTCTCTCTCTCTCTCTCTCTCTCTCTCTCTCTCTCTCTCTCTCTCTCTACATATACATATACATATATATAGATTACAGAGCGGTTGTCGACCGCGAAGAACCCCTGCCTTTTATTGTCGATGGATACGTGTGCGAGCATGTTGGTTTGAGTATAAAAATCCTGAGACATATGTAGAGAAGAAGAAAAAGAAGAAAAAGAAGAAAAAGAAGAAGAAGAAGAAGAAGAAGAAGAAGAAGAAGAAGAAGAAGAAGAAGAAGAAGAAGTGGGAAAAAGAAAATGAAAAGAGAAAAGATAAAACGGAAGAACGGTAGTAGGTCTTCCACGCTCATGCGTAGACTACAGCAAATGCCATTTTTCTTTGCATACTCTTCTCGTTTGGCTAGAACTACGATTGGATGTTTTACGTAAGCTCGTTATAATAACATATATTGATCCGATAAAGTTTAACGCTCGCGAGAAACACTTATGAATGGTTTAGCGTGTTAACGCATCGGTAAACCTTTTACGTCGTCATCGGTGATGGGTAGAAATATTCATAGGTCATTTCAATCAGTGACGTAATTAGATAGTTTTACATTAATTACAGCAACGATTAATCATTGTTAATTATTTGATATCTTTTCTCGAATAGGATATTTTATTTAAAGTGTGTAATTATCGTGTCTTTATTTTTAAAATGAATGATTGTAGAAGATATAAAATTAATTTTTCGATTGGGACATTCATTTTAAGCATGTAGGAATTATAGTAATTGTTTTGTACATTTTGTCTTTGAAAAGCTATACATAGTATTAATAAATATTAAAGAATAAGATATTAGAGAAATATAAATTGGATCAAGTTGATAAAAAAAATTGATAAGGCGAATTAGTATGCGTTATCTAGAGATAAATAATCTAGAGATAAAAAAAAATTTTTGTCAAACGATGATTATAATTATTAATTTCATACGTTTTTTCTTAAAAATGTAGATATACATGATATTGGAGAGGTAAGATATTGAAGAAATCAAAATTGGATTATAGAGAAAGAAAAATGAATAATAAATTAATGTGTTATCTAAGAATATTGATTTTTTAAATGATGTTTATGAAACTTGTTGATACACTTTTTTATGTGAAGAAAAGAAATCGTAAAATTTTATCTCGGACTATTATTCTCGATAAAGTTACGTCGGTATCTCGTTCAATTAAAATTCCATTTACCGTATCGAACGTTGTGCGAGTAATTCGTGCGAGTTAAGATCACTAGTAGTGACAAGTTTCTTTCAACGGAACGAAGTGAACGAAGAACATACTGGTTGGCTGGTTGGTGGCTGTTCGCAAAGCGGAAAGCTCAAGATGTGAAAAATCTGCAACACCTGCTCTGTATACTTGCGTGTACCTACTGCCGTATCTTTGGTAGCTTCGATACCGTACGCTTTACTGACCGGTTCTTCGTGACTCGATTTTCTATAGGTAGTATAACTACAGAACTAACATAAACACGCTGACGTTCGTTTTTTTTCTTTCATGTGGATGCGCGTACAGGATGAGCTTGAAAGATGAATTCTCTTGCGAATTCAGGTAGCATCTTAATCGTATTGCGTTTCTTTGCGTGATTAAAATTTCGAGCTGCGATCAAGTTGAAATCATGTGAAGACGATCATAAGTCACTCAAGATCCTATCAAATGTGATTTTGTTAAAAGAGAATTGTTTCTAGTTCGGGGCAATATCCTTTTTAGAAACGTTATCATTCGTGTTTTATTATCGATTTAAAACTCTCCACTCTCAAGAGTTTTGCAATAAATGCAAGCTAGGTACAGCGGAAAAGGAATCACGCATTGCATATCTTCTTTATAGATATATGACATTGACAGCATATTATTCAATAGGAGACCGACAACCTGTTGTTTGCCGTAATTGGCGATACGCCAGTCGAGTATATGCGCATGCGTCTAGAGATATATGAAGCGTATCCTACAGGAAACGAATGATAAGCAAAAGGAAATTCACGAAATGCTAAGATTATTTTTTATTTTTGTATTCCATCGATCTGTCTTATTTCCTGTATAAATCATTATGTCCTCGATCTATCAAAGATTCGTTACACGATAGAATAAATAATTAAAAATAATGTAAAACGATTAGAGAGAGGGAGAGAGAAAGAGAGAAAGAGAGAAAGAGAGAAAGAGAGAGAGAGAGAGAGAGAGAGAGAGAGAGAGAGAGAATTTCATCTTTATTATTTAACTACGTAATCGAGGTATTTCTGTTAAAAAAGTTTTTTAGTAGATCATCGATCAATTCACCGTTAACGAGGAAATTGCGGCAAGATATTCGCGTTAAGAATTGCAACGATAGCTCGTGTTATTGTATACTAGGTCAGGCCACTCCAGAGCAACGACGGTTATTATATCATTGAGAAGATAAGTCAATGAAGATGGATGGCTTTTTGTTTCAGTTGCTATCGCTGAGGATGAATCTATGGGACCCGTTTTCGTTAAGGAACCACCAAACAGAGTCGACTTTTCAAATGGAACTGGAGCTGTCGTTGAATGCCAGGCTAGAGGAAATCCCCAACCGGACATTATCTGGGTTCGTGGAGATGGCACTGCTGTTGGAGACGTTCCTGGATTGAGACAGGTGACTTCCGTTCACTTTTTCTCTTTTTTTTTTTAAGGGATCCCCTTATGATAACGATGATAAATTGGTCAACTTGATTTCAAGGACGTGATATCTACAATATTTTCTTTCATTCATTAAAAAAGCGATATTTCATTCAACTATCTATTAATTGTGAATTAGTAACCGTGAAAAGACATACAAGAATCTATTGCTCTTTTGTATTTACATGCTCTGGCTATTTATCGGCAGTCCAATTATTTCCACTTCGTTAGTTCCATTGGTTTGCTTTATACTTATACGATGTGGTATATTAATCGACCCTAATACATAATGCTCATTCTCGCGGCTAATGACGTCTACTTGCTGCCGTTTTTATCTAATCGACCATAAGATTTTTGACTTCTTTGTTATATATACTTTTATATATGCGTGCGTACATTGAGGTAAACATTTTATATATAAAGTAAAGACTACTTCTTATGTACTCGAGATTAAAATCTCTGAACGTACATACTTGATAGTTCATTTTTTTGCTTGCTGCAGGTCCTACCGAATGGAAATTTGGTCTTCCCTCCTTTCCGTGCCGAGGATTATCGTCAAGAGGTTCATGCTCAGGTTTACAGCTGTCTCGCACGTTCCCCAGCCGGTTCAGTTCACAGCCGAGATGTTAATGTAAGAGCCGGTAAGTGCCTTCTATCCCGAATATTATACGGTGCAAGTCCGTCTGTCGTTTGGCCATCTGTTAAAATTATTAGAAAAAGAAAAAAGAACAAAAATAATCGATAATCTCGCAAGATTTTATTTTCTCGAGATTTATAAAGTTTGATTAAACTTCAATAAATAAGAATAAATTTAATATTTATAATAACATAGTTCAATTGAAAAAGTTGTACATTATTGATTAATTAATTTTATATTTGAATATTTTTATTATTAGACACAAATATATATATATATATATATGTATATGTAACTTAATTATTATATAACTATATATTATAAATCTCGAAAGAGGTGGCCAAATACTGTAATACAAAAAACATTTTTTCCAGCAAAGTTTAAAAAAAGAAAACATCCTCGAAGGTCAAGTACATATCAATTTTTCACGTACTTAAAAGTGATGAACGCGTCGTCGTTGTCAATTAGATGGATTTTTTTAGGAGCGATGCGGTGGGAAAAGATGAGGTTAGAACGCAGGAAACTTGGATCTCATGTACTCGTTTAATTACAGAGAAAGAACGATCGCTGCCGCCGCCGTCGCATTTGTGTGAAATGCGTACTCACACAATGCCTCTTTTCTCTCTTTTTTCTTTCTCTCTCTCTCTCTCTCTCTCTCTATCTATTTATCTATCTATTTGTTTCATTCTATTTTCAGGATGTAATTTAAAAGAAACTTAATTTACAAAATATCGCGAGTCAGAATTCATTTTACATATGCGTGTATTATATTTGCCGTATGAAAAGAAAAGGAGAGAGAGAGAGGGGGGGATTAGAAAACTTGTCTAGTGATTCATTTTCGTGACGTCATGCGCGTTTCATGACGCTTTACTATCGATCGCAGTTATTTTTGTGCGTTTATCTTTCGTCGGCTCAATTATTCTTCCGTGATATAAAGAAATGCATTTATTTCGCGAACAAGTTTCTTTTTCCTTTTTATCAGATCTTTGGATTATGTCAAAATAAAAGAAGAGGGCAGAAGAAGAAGAAAATGAAGTGAAAAATCAGGGAAAGAAGAGGAGAAAAAGTTATCGTACAACAACGAATAATAAGTGGCACATACTCCTCTATGCTTTCATTTGTGCCTCGTTAATCTTTCTCTCTGCTTTTCCCTCGTCTACGGCATTCTCGTGTAAGAGTATTGAACGTCATTAGTATCGTCAAGAGATGACATATATATATATATAGCGCGTGCTTTTAACGAGAAACGCCGAAAATACGTCATTTTCGTTATAGTATAGTATGTTGTTGTAACAACGTTAATTTCATTACGAGTGATTATCGTCGTTGTTGTTTGAATAATAGAAAGACGAAAAAGAAAGTTAGATCAGAGTTAAAAGCCGTAATAAAATATCGTCTAATGTAGAGACGAAAGGGAACGTCTTTTATTTTTCATACTAATCGTAGAAAATTTTCATTTCTTTCTTTACGCAATGAAAAAAAATACACGAAAACAGTGGTGGCGCAGTATTACGATACCGATGTGAACAAGGAATACGCCATCCGTGGAAACAGCGCCATATTGAAATGTGTCGTGCCTTCTTTCGTCGCCGATTTCGTTAAGGTTCTTTCATGGCATACCGATCAGGGAGAGGAATTCGTACTGAGCGATGACTTTGGTATTTTTTTGTTTATTTGACTTTAGACATGTATAGAGTAAATGAACGAACTCGTTATCTATTATATATACGTATTACATTGTATCAAACCAGAATCCCTTTTTTTTGAGCAGATCGAGCATCGCACTTTCGATCGTTTTATTCCACTGCCGTTAAATTATCCACGTAGGGGTTATTGAACGGAAATTATTCATTAAGAAAACCGCCCATCTATTACGATTTACGAGACGTTAATGAAATTTTACACTGCAGTTTGTCGTTTCGAAAATCCTCTGTTCTAAAATGCATTGGATGTATTGGTCCAGACAAAATTTTTTTTCTCTTTACAAATATCATGAACTAATACATCGAGTTTATGAACATACAAGAATCCGTCATCCATTTCGTTAATGTTGTTCTCGGCTCATTATCCATTACTCTAAAATAATTGGAACATGTCGATGACATCTGTTCCATTTCCTTTTTATCTATCTATATACGTATATAGATATATACATATATGTAGGTATATATATCTATCTATCTATCTTTTTTTTTTTTAACATACAAATCCCTTATAGTTCGTCATTCAATTATAAAACGAGACATGTCTTTTATGTGTAGCTTCGTGCAGCTTCGTGAAATCTTGCGTGTTAGGTTGCTGTTGCGACTGCGGTGTAAGATGCGACAATGCGAATCGATCTGCTCTCGAAGAGTCGATGTAATCTCATCCTCACGGCTCTCGTCAACGTCGACGAATTTTCTTCCAGTTATTTATCTCCAATGAACCACGATATAAATTACGTTTCTTTTATTGTTGTTGGTTGTAAACATTCTGGAAAAAAAATTAACTCCTTTAATGAATAATTTATTTTTAAAGAAATGTTTATGAAATATATTATTATGTCAATATTGAAGCAAAAATAATGGAAAGATTATAATATCATGTCTTTTCACAAAATTTGTTTAAATTTGTAAATTAAATTTATTAATATGTAACTCTGCAATCACATGCATTGATGAATTTTGTAAATTTCAGTTAAATGAATGAAATTCTTGATGAGAACTAAACTATTGCAGAAATGAACCGTTTAGTATTCAATAAAATTATTTTAAGTACGAGATTTCTTTTCATTTTTTAATCTCGTAAATATATATTTTAATTTTTCGCTTGTTTGCGAGATGATGTATTTTATCGCGTGCGCGAAAATTATTCGATGGTTGCGTGCGATAGGAGAGAGAGAAGAGTGGGTCGAATGAGTAATAACGTCGTTCTTTTAGGAACGGCCACGGGAATTCATTGTTGTCGTTCGTTGCAGTGGTACATCAATACTATCAGTCAGAAGTCAACAACGAATACGTTATTCGTGGCAATGCGGCGATTCTAAAGTGCAGCATACCGAGTTTTGTAGCAGAGTTCGTTCAAGTAGTCGGTTGGCAGGATGACCAAGGAAATTCGTTTAATCCGCAGGAAGGAAATGGTAGGGGGATGAGATTTGATTAGGAGAGACGAGTTTCTTTTTCTCTGAATTTTTATAGAACAATATTTGGACGTTGCAGGCAGCGTTGCATTTCAAGAGCGGTCAACGTCGAACGTGCGCGATGAAAGTAGCTTAATAAGCATATTCTATCTTGTGGATGATAAATTCTTAATTACATGTAAACGATATGTTACGTGCAATCTATAAATAGCTAGGATGATTGTGGAGTTCCGATAAACTATTATTATTTTATAGTATATGACAGAGATGTAACAACAACAGTTGCGTATCGTCATAAATTATTAGCTAACCTTTTTATTACACGTTCTTTCAAATATTGAATATTTTTATTTTTATCATGATTGAAATATTTGGAGTAACTGAATTATCACGTAATGTGCCAGTATAAAGTAAAGCGGCAAGAAACTTGTGATATACTCATTCAAAAAATGAATTAAGTTCCAGCGAAACGGAATAATCAATAGAATTTAGAGAGTTTTCTAGCAGTCGTTTTTTTCCTCAGTCGTGACTCAGTATTACGAGGCAGAGGTGGTATCGGAATACGTAATAAGGGGAAATGCAGCCATCTTGAAGTGCACCATACCGAGCTTTGTCGCTGAATTCGTCTCGGTTGAGTCGTGGGTGGGAGGTGATGGCTCGACCTTCAGACCATCCAATGATTATGGTACCCACGCATTCACATTCATATTCACATAAACATACATACAGATACGCCCGCGTGCATAAACACACACGTATAAAAAGAGGAGCTTTCCCTCGATCTTTCTCTTTTTAGTCCCTTCTTCCTCATCGACAAATTTCATTTCCCCCAGAGTCCTCGACTCTTTTGGCATTGGCGCGTTCCCTTGTAATACGTAGCGTTGAACGTTATAGTTGGACGTGTGCAAAGTAGCACGTGGTAAACGATTCGTTTCCGCTCGCGCGTCGGCTCTCGGTGTCTGCCGATGGCGCACGGCGGTGGCAGTTGACATGTACGTACGTACATATGTGTAAGTGGTGGGTTGATTAACTATATCATGATTCTCACGCTGTACGATTGTATCGCAGTATTTAAATTAACGATATTATTTTTCATGTTTAAAACTTTCTCCCTTAAACTTCGTTTATAAATTACGTTTTATTTTTCGTTTGGTCTTACTATTTTATTATATTTAACCGATTTTTCCTGATTTAATGAATTAATTATACATCAGCTTGAGTTATAAGTAAAGAGACAACGATCTATCATCGAATCTGGATTAAAATGAATTAGAACGGAGCTTAAAATTAGATTAGAATCTATTAATTATGATCAGGTATATCTGGTATGTGTGTGTGCTTTTCGTACAGTCGTCGCGCAGCCTTACCAACCGGAAATCCTGACAGAGTATGTAATAAGGGGTAACAGCGCGATCTTGAAATGCAGCATCCCGAGTTACATCGCTGAATTCGTTACCGTTGAGGCATGGATAAGAGAGGACGGAGATGTCTACATTCCGGAGGATCCTGTTATCGGGCAGGGTACTAGAGGCGTGTCTCCTCTTTCATTTTTTCTTCGACCAATCGATACACTTGCACGAATTCGTTTCTGATACCTTTTTACAAAATCGTCGACTTTTTTTCTTTTTTTCTTTTTTTCTTTTTTTCTTTTATAAATTTCTTTATACCGTCTGATACGAATTTTTCTTTTTAGTGATCTATACAGTCTTTCAGAAAATTTGTTTAAATTATTGTTCACAAATATTATTCAATCACTTCGAATTTGTAAAAAGATATATTGATTGGTCTTGAGGAAAACGTATTCGTTTGTGATTAATCCAAGCTAATCGAAAAAACATAAAGGAAGATATTTTTCTGACTAAATAGCACATTGTTTATTATATTATTCCGAACCATTGTTCTCTAATTCACCCGTTTGCCTAACAATGTCCTGGCAATGCCCGCGCGGGCAGTCGTTTCGCAGTTTTTTGTCACCGAGGCTGAGAACGAGTATGTGATCCGAGCAAACAGCGCGATCATGAAATGCAAAATACCGAGTTTCGTATCGGAGTTCGTTCAGGTGGATCAGTGGGTTGCCGATGATGGGACAGTGTACACGCCTGGAGAGGAGTACGGTAGGCGTCGTGGTCGATAACCATATAATTAACAATCGCACATTCCCGGACTCGATCAATTTTCATCTTTCCTTTTCAAATCTCGTTCCTCTTTCTTTCTCTCTTTGTCTTTCTCATTTTATCTATCTATCCATCTCTTTTTGTCCTTGTCGAGCGATAACGGCAGCTATGTAGAAACCGCAGTCTCGTTTACTTATTATCGACGTGATTTATTTTATTACGTATATCTAAAAGACCGACGCTCTGTGGCTTGGTTTCTGTTAAAAGGATGATTGTATCTATTCTTCTTCTTCTTCTTCTTATTATTATTATTATTATTATTACTAATTTAATATCGTTTACGCTTCTGTTTTTTACGGAAACTATTAATGTAGATAATATATATATTCGTATGATTCATAATTTAACTTTTATTTAAACTTCATGACATTGATCATTGATTCTTTTAATAATCTCTTTGTCAATTCCATTATCGAGATATTATATCGATTTTTATACATGTCTGTTTTGTAATGATTCATCATTCACATGACGATCTACCTATCTCTTTCTGGGAAACGGCGCGTTGCAGTGGTCCAGCAGTTCTACGAGACGAGAGTCATCGACGAGTTCGTCTTGCGCGGTAATACGGCAACCTTGAAGTGTCTTGTGCCCAGCTTCGTGGCGGATTTTGTAGACGTGATCGAGTGGCTTGCAGTTGAGGACGGTTCGACATATACCTCTAGTAATCAAGATGAAAAGGGTATAGTTTCTATCGTCGTACGATTTCGAATGTAAAAACGAATTAACGAACGGCGTTGATTTTGTTGCATTCTTATTTTACATAAAGCTCTCGTAGATACATCGGCATGCCAGAAAACATTTTCCTTGAATTCTTTTTTGAAATCGAATAAAATTATAATAAATTAAACGCGAGTTATAAATGTTTATGATACTATCGGTGATTAAGTTAGTAGGAAAATTAGAATGGGAAAAGCATTAGAGCATTCGACACGGTACTTTAATTAAATTACTATATTAAATTACACCTCGTGCTCATCCTTGGGTGTCGGGTAACGCGGTTCTCCACTCACGTGCGTGTACGTACGCACACAAAACCATTTTTCTTGTCTTCCTAGAGTGGGAGAGTATTGCATACGATCGAATACGGTGATCGTCACAGTGTATAAAAAAAAAAAAAAAAAAAAAAAAAAAGAAAAAAGAAAAAAAGAAGAGTATGGTCGATGGAATGGAAAGCACGAGTCCGAGGCAAACTTTGCACCTACCCTTTTCTCGATCGATTCTCGGTTTTACACGGATGGATGGATGGATGGAAACGCGCGCGCGGCTGGCAGTGGCCTCGTTTGGCTTGGGAACCTCGGATTAGGTTAAGTCAGACTAATCAGGCCGAGAGCAAATTAACGTACCGTCTCTCTACGAAGAGACGAGACCAACCTCGTCGACTTTATATTCGCTTTTTGGTGAAGAGAGGGTCGTTTCCGGGGCTATTTGCCGACGATAGAATTGAATTTTCCTACGGCGCTTTATCCACTTCTATAACTTTCTATCTCTCTCTCTCTATCTTTTTTTTTTTTTCTATCTTTTTCCATCAAACTGTTTCTCATACTCTCTTTCCGAGAGAAATTCTGTTGGGTGATCGTTCAAACAAGAGTCCATTAAATTTGATCTCTGATGTGTCATCAGTTGGAAATGATTGTGGATTCGTAATGTCATTAAGAATCATCACCCTTAATAGGTTTACATTGATTTCCGCCGAAAAGAAGGAATTATTCACAGGAAAAGAAATGATGTCTATGATTTAGAATGACATGATCTCTATTGAGGATCTTTTTAAATATTTCAGTCAACACATTGTTAATTCTATTGAAAAAGTTTCTAATCGATGTTTAAAAGAACGTATTATTTATGGGACTTGAGAAGGATAAAGTTTGTAGTAAAATATGATTCATTTTGGCCAATCAATTTGTTAAAAATTTCTGTGTCTGTAAATGTTTCGGTGGTTTCTTTGTAGTTTGTTTCTATGTCAGAATATCGGTATTTCGTAAAAATCGATCTAACGAACGTGTCGAACTAAACGATGACCTGATGAAGTTTTGCACCGTTTAATTGATATTCCACTTTCATTCAGTGAATCTGACGAAGATTCATAGATGCATCGTACGATCGTGGGATATCGAATTCACGAGTTGATCCCTGCTCGGTTCATTGAAATTTTAATCTGTGAGATCAAAGCGGGTGGTCGTGTTCCCCTCAATCTCTTTCTCTCTCTCTCTCTCTCTCTCTCTCTCTCTCTCTCTGTCTTTCTCTCCGACTCCTTTTTTTTAATCGTTCTTCCGGTCTCTCTCATTCTTGTATTCCGCCTCTTTCTCTCTTCTCTTTTTATCCTTTTTCTTTCACTTTATTACAGTGGTCGGGCAGTACTTTGAAGTTCAGGTTTACGACCAGTTCGCGATACGTGGCAACGCGGCCATTTTCAAATGTCAAGTTCCCTCCTTCGTAGCAGACCACGTGGATGTTGTAGGTTGGATCGACTCGAATGGCGGAAGTTATGTTGCCGACGACCAGTCATACGGTAGAGACATCGACTCGAACGTATTACTCTAAACGTACCTATTATTTTCCCCCTTTCGTAAGTTAAGTTCCTTGAACGAGGATAATAACATGGAAGATCAAATGAACGTCGTTAAACTCGTTTGCTCGGCGAAAATATTATGCATTTTCTTCTAGTTTTCTGAAGTCATAAACGGTCCTTCTTTGTAAATGCACGCGATATATTATCTGCCAAAGATGCAGATCACTACGCAGATTTAATGAAAAAATTAATGAATTAATTTAAGACGATACAATGATGATCTTGTAATTAATATAACATCAAATATATATTTCGAACGTGAAAAAAAGAATTTGATTGTAGCTATCGATCGTATTTATTGATCAGTAGAATACACGGTGTAGAAGATTTGCATCTTTATGGTAAAACCGGAAACCGATGTCTGGTTACAGTTGTCGGGCAGCGGTATGCAGTGAACGTGATGGACGAACACGTCCTACGGGGGAACGCCGCTATTATCAAGTGTCACATACCGAGCTTCGTCGCCGAATTCGTGGAAGTCGACTCTTGGATCGAAGACAATACCACTGACATTTATCCTAGCCCTGATTATGGTACACACATTTAACAGAAAGAAATATCGACTCGCGTGAAACGATATTTGTCGTCTTATCCTGTCCTTTGTATGCATCGTAAATGTCGGTGATAATCGAAAGTTCACCCTGATTCATACTTTAATCGAATTTCGAAGAAGCTTCTAGATTTAGATCGTTGACTTTTCTCCTCGTCGTATGTTTCTTCTTCTATTGAATAAAATAAAATAAAATAAAATAAAATAAAATAAAATAAAATAAAATGAAATGAAATGAAATGAAATGAAATGAAATGAAATGAAATGAAATGAAATGAAATGAAAAAAAATATAAAAAAAAGAGAAAATCAAAGGAACTATCGAGAAAGTTAAAGTTCGTTGAACAAAACTTTTTCAATAAATATCAAGATTATTCTCGACCACCATCTAATTGACCATCCCAATTTAATTGTCATATCGATAATGAAGATTTTTTATCTCTGACGTTAGCGTGAAAATTAATTAACGTTATTTATCGTATAACAGCACGCGAAGGGTCTGACGTGCAAGATCGTTGTTGTTGCTTCTTTTGGTTTTTTTATTTTCGTTTTTCTTGACAAACGATACACCTCCTAGCTCAAGTCAGGAAAAGAGAATTCAACTACAGTATGTCAGGAGATTGAATTTCAGCAAGGATCTTGAATGCGTGATTTCTTCTCTTTTTTCTTTGAGTGTACTTTCATATTCGGTCGATCGACCTTTTCTTCGATTTTTCTCATAATCTTATATAATTCTAGAAAGCTGATGGAGAATTCCCGTTCTATTCGAGCGCTCTTCTCTTACGTTTCGAACGTTTCGAAGCCGGGTACATGTAAGCGTCGTTTTCGAGAACTTCGTGTATTGTTACCAAGCGTATCGAATCTCCTTCGGAATAAATTCGTACGACGTTGACTGCCGCTGCTCGCGCTGTCCCAGACATTCTCTTGTCCTTTTATCTCTCTTTCTTTTTTTTTTTTTGATCTTTTTATCCTTTCCCAAGCACGCCCTTCCCAAAAATCCTTTTTTATAAGTTTATAGTTATTAAAATGTTTCGTAGTGTTGTAATCGCTTGAGTTTGCTTTTCAACTGCATGACTTTGATTAATTCGTTCCATATGTCCTGTTTTGCGACACATAATATCTGATTCCATTTTTAACAGATTGTTAATCATTAGGGCAGATTTTCTCATTTATATGTGTATATCTATATATATTTACATATTTATATATTTATATTCATAAATATTAAATTTAATTTAACTTAACGTTCAGTTAAACAGACTTAAAAATAAATTAATTTTATTATAATACTTTCTAGAAAATAAATTGTTTCCTAAAATTTTCAAATGTTGCAAAGCATGACATAGGGAAATATTAACAAAATAATTTCAACAATGGACCCTTTTCACTAAACCATGTGGTTATCGTTTCAAAAGTTCATAATAGAATAATACTTTATTTGAGAGATATAGTCATTCAAAAATTGTATTAGAAAAATAGATTTTATCAACAATTATGCTTATACACGAAAAAATATTTATTTTCATTGAAATAATTACAATTAAATAATTACAATTTGTACTTAGAAAAGAATATCAATATTCTATTATGACAGAATAAGTAATATATGTTGCGTTTTCAAAATACAATTTTATATATATTTGTTAAATTGACCGCTATCTATGCACGGTTAACTTTCTATTGATGGTGAATTTGAAACAACGTATATTAACAAATATGTATTTACATATATTATAAGACATATTATTAAGTTTATTAAATTTAACGTTTCTCAAAGTGCAAAGGGTTAGAGGAAATAATGTGAAACTCTTATAATAATACTCGAATACAACAAATGTTATCGGCCTTGTATTTACTCGATAACAAACAATACATTTAATTAAGCGTCGAATGTGTTTACAATATTTCCTCTTGTCATTACATTAACGTGTTGGAACTCCCAAGCGGTGTGTGTCGGACGATTGAAGTAGGAAATAGATACGAAATCTCTCGGTATTCAATGTTCGACTCACTTGGGAAACAAGGATCGTAGTGTGGCATGCATGCAAGTGTGTTCAATTAATCGTCCATTGTATTCGAATGTTCGCAAGAATGTTCGAGTATCGTGCACATTTTTTCAAAGTGATTGAACTTTATCTCGATTGAATGTTTTACGAAAAATTTTCTCTTTTATTTCTTGAGTACGCTATTATTTTTATATGAATTTTAAATATAAATTTTTACCAATCGAGTATCAATCGTTTTGATTTGCACGATTTTGTGATAAAGTTGAAATAAAGATTATTAATCTTTTCCTTTCGGGGGGTTTTCGGAATAGATGGAAAATACTTGGTTTTGCCCTCTGGAGAATTGCACATCAGAGATGTTGGACCTGAAGACGGATACAAGACCTATCAATGCCGCACGAAACACAGACTCACCGGAGAAACAAGATTATCTGCTACTAAGGGACGTCTCGTCATTACCGGTAAGTCGAAGCATAGAAATTTTCTACCTTCACATTGAAATAACGATTCTGATGGCTTTTTTTTTTTAAAGATTTATCCTTAATAATATCGTATTATCAAATTCGAAGAATGATGTTATCGAGTTTGAAATTAATTTTTCATTTATTCATTTCTATATCTACGTAAATCAGAATCGTACTTTCGATTTTGAATCCAGACGTCTCGATGATACAATCTCGCTTGATAATTATTTAACATTAATTATATGTATCATACGTCGAATATGTTTAAATAATTATATGACAATTCGTTGTAATTCGAGTGATATTTTGTAGTAAAGTCAGAGATAATTCTGTTTACAGGCATAATGACACATTAATTCGATTAGAGACAGCGACAAATATTAGAATTTTTGTATGCATGGAAATACGTCTGGTTTCGAAATTTTTATTGAAAAGAAAATTAATTTTTCTAACAATTTACAAATGTTAGAATATGAATAGAATAAAAATGATAAATTCTTTACTAATTATATATTTTATCGATATATTCCGCAATATTTTTATTGAAAAATTAATTTTCTTATACAATGTAATTATACATCTGGACTTTTTTGCCAATTAGCTCGATCGTTTTGCAATTATTCATTATTTTTTGTAACAATTTGCAGTAAAAATAGAAGTGATTGAATGTATTAATTTATTTAGAATATAAGAAACATGATGTACATATTTGATTTCCTCAAATCGTAAGTTAATACAACAATTTCATTGTTTTCAAAAGAATCATCAAAGGATCGAGTTGATTGGTAAACCTGAATGCTGGGACAGGGTACCCCTGCGGGCACGCGCCACCGCCCGCCCAAAACTTGACTCTTGGCATGATCGGTTACGAAAATTACATTTGAAGAAGGAAAAACAAAACAAAAAAAAAAAAAAAAAAAAGAAAAAAGAAAAAAAAATCAATGATCGAAGCGCAAAATTCTTTCGTTTCTTAACGACGTTCTCTCGCGATCTCCGGGCTCTGACCTTCGCTCTCGCGTGGTAAGTTCTCTATAAAATAATTTAACGTCTCTCGAATGAGTCATAGTTTTGAAACGTGGACGTAACACTTAAAGAAGCTGTTATTCGTTTTTGTTCTTTGTCTCTTGCATTTGTTGTTCTTTTTTTTCCTTTTTATTTTTTACTGAAAAATGAAATATTTTTCTATCGTTATCGAACAATGCATTCTTCAGCTTCGTTGAGTGTTTAATTGTTCCACTTTTATGATATTGATGGAGAACAAAATGTGTCACAACGATTGATGGAACATAAACGCTGGTCGAAGTCCTTTATTCGTGGATCGAATTGTCTTTTAAATGGGTAATAAAAATAAATGTACAATTATATATATATATATTAAATACGAAACAGTGATGTAAATGAGATAACAAGGATTAGAATGCTCTAATGATCATGATCAGTGGCCAAAATAGGAAAGGGTTGTTATTAATAAAGTATAAGGTTCTACGATCTTTTCGTTATGCAGAACCTGTGGGGAGTGTACGACCAAAGTTTCCAAGTATGGACAATATAAATGGACTTTCAACGAGTTCCAGTGACAATATACCGCTTCTGTGCCCTGCTCAAGGATTTCCGGTTCCATCTTATAGGTACGATATTTTCTATCGTATCGCGTCGGTCTTGTAAGCGGGTCAATAAAAGGAGCGGAATCTTGATAAAGGGTTTAGAGGGCACGAAAGGGATAATTTTTTATTTAAGTGCCAATCGAATGGTGTCGAGAAAATAAGGAAATGATAAAGTAGAATCTTTTAAACACTTTATTTTATTATCGAAATTGAATTTAATTAAAATAAGCGATAATAATAATAACGATAACTGATATTTCTTTTCGGATCGATGTTCTCTTTCAAAACCGTCAGAGAGAATGGGACTTGATGTTCTACATATTCGACGTTCCATTTCTCTCGTCAGAGCTTTTCCGTATATTCTCAGAGACACCATCGGGAAATACCGAGTCGAAGATCGATAAACGCAGGAATGTGACATCTATTGATGTCAAATTAATACGACAATCGTTTAAGGATCGATATTGCGGGCGACCCATTTCACTTGATCTTAACATTCTACGGTTTTTAATAACTTTGATTCCACCATGTTGTTCCAATTTGTTATTATGATTTAGGGAGTAGCAAAAAGATATTAGAAAGGTTATTAGAAATCTCTAAACATAGGTATACTTTCTAGAGCCCGTTGGAAGCGTACGCCCAAAGATTCCTTCTACAGATGACATCCGTGGCTTCAGAGCACTAGTCAACGGTTCGCAAGCCCTGTTGTGCCCAGCACAGGGGTTCCCCGTTCCTTTGCACAGGTAGAGAACAAAAATATGACAGCGGTATGAATAGGTCGATATCTAAGTAATAAGTAGGTAATAACAAATCAATTTTAATAACGCGACACAATCAGAACCGGTTGGCAGTGTGAGACCAAAGTTTCCAACGATTGACGACTCCAGGAGTTTCCGAACAACCATGGATGGTTCGGTCACTTTATTGTGTCCCGCTCAGGGCTTCCCTGTTCCTGTGTACAAGTAAGTCGAGCCTTAAAATCGTTAGAATGTCTCGTTTATTTCTCGTCTATCCGTTTATTTATCTCTGTCTTTCGCTCTTTTTCCTTTCGAATACAAAAAAGAAAAAATTTATGGTTGCTACAAACAGAGATAATTCATAGTTAGATATTAAGGATTAGAAATACGATTATTCTACTCTGCTTCGAGGGTTTCCGTTAATAGTACTAGAATGATAGAATTAGAATGTTGTTCACGTACGGTGCTGTAGATATTTGAGTCGTTTCGTTTTAATGTTCTATCAGGGTTTCCCTGTCCCTTAATGGTAAAGAAAAATGCGTCGTTAGATTTGGATTAATTTCGATCTTATCGGTTCTTTAGAACCGGTTGGCAGTGTAAGGCCGAAGTTTCCGGTTATGTCGAACATAAACGGTTTCATGACGTACCAAGGTGGAAGTATGACGCTATTGTGTGCTGCTCAAGGATTTCCTGTCCCATCTCATAGGTACGATCATAGTAGATTTAAGTTCAATAATTTCGATTCGTTGACAATACTTTCCACGACAAATTATAACCTTTAGGATATACCTGTCCCAGTAGACAGGTACATAAGACACATTTTCAATACGAGTTTCAGATTTGGCGATTATTATCATCATCAGTATTATTATTATTACTATTATTATTCAGAACCCGTTGGTAGCGTGAGTCCAAAATTTCCAACGATAGATGATACTAGAGGATTTCGTACGATCAAAGACGGTTCAGTTACTCTAGCTTGTTCAGCCCAAGGGTTCCCTGTTCCCGTACACAAGTAAGTCGCGAATTGTCAAATAGTTTGGATTACTATTCAACGATTGTAATTATTCTCTTGTAATCTCACTTGGGGGGACATAAATATACAGAACCTGTGGCAAGTGCACGACCTAAACTTTCGAGTACGATCAACCTGATTGGACTTTCAGCGAAGACGAACGACAGTCTCTCCCTTTTCTGTCCCGCTCAAGGATTTCCGGTTCCGACTTATAGGTACGATCGATATGAAAATCTTTGATCAATAACAATAATATTAATTGATGAAACGAATACAATGGCAAAGTGAAAGTACGAAGGCGAAGGAAATCATTTATATTGATCGTTGCTAAAGAATTCATTTAGTGAAATAATGGCACACGTTGAAAGAAGATAAACGTAGACGTATTTTCTGAAAAAGTAGAGAAGCAACGTTTAAATCGGGCAGCAAGAGGAGCTCTTCTAGTTGCTAGGTTCCCTGTCCTTGCATAGAAAGCATTTTTGTATTTCAATGGGAACGTTACTAACGTTCAACGTTCTATTTCTCTCTCGTTCTAATCCACAGTGCCCGTAGGAAGTGTTCGTCCTAAATTTCCAACGATGGATAACTCTCGTGGATTTATTGCTAAAAGTGGCAACCCTCTAACTTTACTGTGTCCTGCTCAAGGATTTCCTATTCCATTGTATAGGTGGGACGAGGTCATTGTATTATATATTATAAGATTAGATATTAAAATTGGAAAATGAAATTACTCGATTGGAAGTTTGTGTATGAAAAGAACTTTCGGGTGTGATAGTTCAATCAAAATTGAATGAAATTGTTGCAATAGATATATCTGCGATTAATTAAATTAATTGAAAAATTGATTACCCTGCCCCAGCGAAATTGAATAATTTCATGCAACAGGGTTGAAAATGATTGCCAAAAATAATATTTGACTTTTCGATCCATGACGATCACACCCAAATGAAAGTCCTTTCTCACAGAACCAGTCGCCAGCACAAAGCCAAAATTCCCGATGACAGAGAATTCGCGTACCTATACGACGTATACGGTTCGTCGCAACGAATCGCTGAGTCTACCATGTCCGGCTCAAGCCTTTCCCGTTCCAGCTTTCAGGTACACAAAATATCTTCGATATAAAAAATTGAAATAGATTAATTCGAAGCGCGTTAATGCACGGCTGCTATACCAAAGGAAAGGAGTTAAAGATGAAATGTATGAGGTAGTAGGAATATTCGTATTCTTTTTTTTTATTTCTTCCGATTCGTGATCATTTTGTCGAATTTCAAAATAAATAAATCAATTTTTGAATTTTTAAATAAATAAGACAAATTCGTAAATACTTTCATAGAATAGCAAGAATTCAAAATAGGAAGTAGGGAAGTACAAATTAATGTCAACGAACGATATTTTATTCTTATTAACCAAATTGTGTATAGATATTAATATAGATATTATATCACACTTTCAAGTACTCGTGTTATTTCCGATATTTCGTAGAGTCTGTTGCAAGCACCCGTCCAAAATTTTCGTCGTTACACGATTCGCAGACTTTCAAAGTGTCCCTTGGTGGTGCGATGACGTTGCTGTGTCCTGCCCAAGGGTTTCCTGTTCCATTGCACAGGTAAAGAAAGATCATCCGCTTGGACGTATCTATTTGAAGTTGGAGGATACGATGATTGTATATTTTTTCATTAGAACCGGCATCCAGTACTCGTCCACAGTTGTCCGGATCGAGCGACCTTCAAAGATTCAGCGCATCTTCCTTAAAAAGCGTTACACTTTTATGCCCTGCTCAAGGATACCCAGTTCCTTTATATAGGTAGGCAGACGAATGCGTTATCTTTTAGGAGATTTATAGAAGTGACAAATTTGTTTTCATTTTGATAGTAGCCAGGTAGAAAGAACTTGAGTTTTAAATACGTAAGCAAAGTATTATTATATTAGGATATTGAAGATATCAAGTTTGATAGGGAGTATCCCTATTCCAGCATATCAGTGTTTAGAAAACAGAAGAAGAATTTAAAAGAATCTCGTCGAATCGACTTTTTTAGAACCTGCCTCAAGTACTAAGCCTCGATTTCCATCCGTGAATGATGTTGGATTGCGTGTTACGAAAGATACAAATTTTACGTTGCTCTGCCCGGCTCAAGCATATCCAGTTGCCACATATAGGTAGGTTGATCAATTTGCGTTGACTGAGATCTTGTTACGCGTTTTTAACCCTGTCCCAGTAATCAGATAGTCAATTTTATAATGATGTTCGTCATTCGACGGTGACGTAACCTTTATAATGAATCAGGATTTTGAGAAATATTACAAATCTTAGGTCTCACTTTTTCTTTTTAGACAAAAATCCGATCTGGTTACGTCACTTTTACTTTTTGCTATCGATTTAATGTAGTGTATAAAGCTTAACCTCTATTCTCAGTCTAATTTGTAGAACCGGTTGGCTTTGCAAAGCCCAAGTTTCCCACGATCGATAAAAGTCGTACTTTCGAAAGTTTAGAAGCACGAAGCGTTCAACTTTTGTGTCCTGCACAGGCGTATCCTGTTCCGGTATCTAAGTAAGTTCTTCGATAGAGGAATTAGAGATTTTAAAGGTTTTCCCAAGCTTCGTTTTTTATGGTGCTCGTTTCAACATGATTATCGTCGGGGCAGACAGAGTCAGTTCTCAATTTCACGGTAGGTAAACTTATTGCAAGCACGTCATTCTTTTTCACAATGAACGTGACATGGACGACGACGACGACAACAAAGGCAACCTTATTTTTGTTTTTAGAAAGGTGGCAAGGGATAACCAATAAATCGTTTAATCGATATACCACTTTGTATCCTTTCCTTCGACGAGTTTTCCTTCGTTTTTTTTCCTGGATAATTGAAACAGTTTTCAATTTAGCTTCAAATTAATTCGTTTAAATCGTTCAATGAACTTGTAGTTGATCGAGGGATATGTACCTGGACCCAGCGTTGAGGAACTTAGACAAATTCCAATTTGCTAAAGGAACTCGAAATCTTCTACAAGATATTTCTTTTATATTCAGAACCGGTAACCAGTGTAAAGCCAAAGTTTACAAATGCCGATATTAAGGTGGTCAAGCCAACTCCGAGCATGAGCAAGGTGTCGATGACTTGTCCAGCTCAAGGGTTCCCTGTCCCTATTACACGGTCAGTAATAATCGTTATCTCTCAAAGGATCTTTCGTTCTCGATTAGAACCGACTTCGAGCGCGAAACCAAAATTACCGGCCAATCGGAAAGTCGAATTCGTCGAAATGAAATTGGACGGTGCGGTGAGCCTCGTGTGTCCTTTGCAAGGCTATCCTGTTCCAATTACGAGGTGAGACAATTACTCACCGTGGATTCTATCATACATCTACGCGTATCACGTTATATCAATCTCGTTAACATCTCGAACGTGTGTGTACTTTCGAAAGTATCATTTCCATACTAGTTTCATTTTTCAAATCAATTTTTTCACATGTCGGTATTAAATTTTCTATCGATACGAGAGTTAAACTTGATTTCATCTTTATAGCTTTTACTTGTATTATTTCTCTGCACTATTTTTTCTCTTTATTTTTTTTTCTTTCAACAAATAATAGAATTAATTCTTTGATGAACCACTCGAACGATCGTTTCGATCTGAACCTATTCTCCTAGAGCCTGTTGGATTCAAGTCTCCGATATTCTCCAGCGATGTTACGTTGAGCGCTTATTCGAGACGCGAGGGTATCGGCGTGGTGCTAGCCTGTAACGCTCAGGGATTTCCCGTTCCAGCTGTCAGGTAAAATAATATCTTTTTGCATCAGAGAAGATCTATCTCCTCTTTGAGGATCCAAAACGATCGTCGATTTCAGAGCCTGTAGGCGCGAGATCACCTAGGCTTACGTCGGATGATCTGAGCCGTACAATTGGAAGATATGAGGGACAGCCCATCACAATATTTTGTGCAGCTCAGGGAAGCCCTGTCCCTACTACTAGGTAAATTGAAAAGGCTAGATTCTTTTTAGGGGTGATTAGGATATATTTTGATCGAGCAAACAAAACTTTCTTGTTTTCCTTTGAAATTTTCGTTTTTCCTTCGATAATGTTTAGAACCAATTGGAAGCAAAGCACCTGCCTTTTCTGGGGAAGCCAAGATCTCTTTGCTATCTCGACGAATCGGAACAGAAGTTAGCATCTCCTGCAACGCCCAGGGTAACCCTGTCCCTACGTTTAGGTATGAAAGTTCGATGATAATCTTGATCTTGTAATTGGTTCGTTGCTTCGTCGAGCTAATTGCTTTTCGTCGAACTAATTGCTTTTCATCGCGAGAGAACCTCTCATATCTCTGTCCCTAGCCATTGTATCCAAGTAATCGAATTCCGATGCTGTTTAGAACCTGTCGGAAGCAAAGCACCTGCTTTTGCTGGAGATACTAAACTCTCCTTGCTGATACGAAGAGTGAACTTGGATATTGGTCTTCTATGTAACGTTCAAGGCCATCCGCCTCCTAAAGCTAGGTATTGGACTAGTGTTGAAAGATTTCGATTGAAATTTACTTTAGCTCTTCGAATTCGAGATTTATTAGAATTCTTTGATTATTCGTTAAAATGAATTTATAAATACTTAGTATGTATATTAACGAAAATCTATTAATATGAATTTAAATAATGTTATTTTTAATGAACAGTTTGTAGCATATTACTTTTGAATCTCGATTGCGAAGTGAATTGAAAAAGATGAAAATATTCTATTTTTATGATGTCGTCGTTACAAAGAAAGAAGTCGTCCTTGTACGTAATAGATCTGAGGTAGGTCAGTTCTGTTTGCAAAGTCAAAGATACACTCGCGTTTTCTACAAGTAGTGTAGATATCTTTTGAATGAAGTCACTTAGAGAGACTTTAATGTCGTCCGTTTTAAAGTACGCTGTTTTCTTTAGAACGCTTGAAGGTCGTGAATTTGGAATGTGGGTCAAAGTACCATCGGGGTACCCTGTCCAAGTAGAAGAAAGAGAGAAAAAAAATGAGAGTAGGGCTGACTTCGAGGAGATTTTGTCCATCTTTTCATTTTCTTTCCCAGAACCCATGGGAAGCAAAGCACCCGCATTTCTCGGAGATGTAAAGTCTTTCTTTTTCCTCCGTAAAGAGAACACGGAAGTAAGCTTGCTATGTAATGCCCAGGGCCACCCTGTTCCCGTGACCAGGTATTATATTACTTTCTCTTGAAAGCTGTAGTTCAAGGCCTTTGTAGGTCGCTTCTTTACAGATACTCAGAAAAATTTTTAGAATATCAATCGTCGTCTCCTCGCTTCTCGATTGAAGTAATATTCTAATTATGTTCGATGTTCGTCGATAAGACTGATCGAAAAAAACATTCGTTTCTTTTTGCTTGTTTGTTAAATATCGCGATAGAACCGGTGGCAACGAGGAAGCCGAAATTCTCGAGTGACTCTAAGATAGTAGGCTGGTATGATCGGGCAGCAAGTCAAGATCTCACCTTGTTGTGTCCTGCCCAGGGGTTCCCAGTTCCAACTTATAGGTATAACAAAGTCGAGAGAATTAGACATCAAGCATGCCTATGTTGTTCTTATCCGTGTTAGAGCCAGTAGCTACGAGGAAGCCAAAGTTTTCGACGGAGTCGAAGATCACTTCGTACGAACGTGTCATCGATCATGATACTACTCTGCTTTGTCCCGCCCAGGGGTTCCCAGTACCAACTTATAGGTATATAACATATATAAATACATATAGACGACTCAGAAAAGAAAAGGATCAGGAAAATTTATAGTATTTTTAGACGAATAGTATTCTCGTGTCATGTTCCGATTATATTATTCGTTTTTTTTTTGGGGAAATCTCACAATTGTAGAGCCAGTGGCAACGAAGAAACCAAAATTCTCGAGCGATGCTAAATTCGCCGGGTACGATCGAGTCGTTGACCAAGATCTCACTCTCTTCTGTCCTGCCCAGGGGTTCCCAGTTCCAACTTATAGGTATATAATATTTATATAAATACGTGTATAGATGATTAGAAAAGAAAGGGAGCATTCGATCACGAGAACTTAAAGTAATTCGAGATGAGTACAAATAGTATTGTTTTTTGTGTCTCAATTATTATTCGTTTCTTTGGCAAATTTCACGATTGTAGAACCAGTGGCAACGAAGAAACCAAAGTTATTGAGCGACTTTAAGATGGCCTGGTATGATCGAATTGTTGACCAAGATCTCACTCTCTTCTGTCCTGCTAAGGGGTTCCCAGTTCCAACTTATAGGTATATAATATTTGCATAAATACGTGTAAATGATTAGAAAAGAGAAAGGATCGTTCAATTACGACTATTACTCAATTTGAAGTCTTGATTATTAGTGATTCCTCTGGCAAATCTGATGTTTGTAGAGCCAGTGGCAATGAAGAAACCAAAGTTTTCGAGTGACTTTAAATTGGCCTGGTATGATCGAATCGTTGACCAAAATCTCACTCTCTTCTGTCCTGCTCAGGGGTTCCCAGTTCCAACTTATAGGTATATAATATTTACATAAATACGTGTAGATGATTAAAAAAGGCAAGGATCATTCGATTACGAAAATTTAGAGCTAGTAAGCTGCTTTCTTGTGTCCCCATTATTTTTCGTTTTTTTGGCAAATCTCACGATTATAGAGCCAGTGGCTACGAAGAAACCAAAGTTTTCGAGCGATGCTAAGAAATCCTGGTACGATCGAGTCGTTGGCCAAGATCTCACTCTCTTCTGTCCTGCTCAGGGGTTCCCAGTTCCAACTTATAGGTATTTAATATTTACATAAATACGTGTAGACGATTAAAAAAGACAAGGATCATTCGATTACAAAAATTTAGAGCTAGTAAGTTGCTCTTTTGTGTTCCCATTATTTTTCGTTTTTTTTTTGGCAAATCTCACGATTGTAGAGCCAGTGGCTACTAGGAAACCAAAGTTTTCGAGCGATGCTAAGAAGTTCTGGTATGATCGAATCGTTGGCCAAGATCTCATTCTCTTTTGTCCTGTCCAGGGGTTCCCAGTTCCAACATATAAGTATTTTTATACTAAATATCTAGATAGAGAAGTTGAAAAGAGACTTTTACGGTATATTCTCGCTCGTATTTATCCGAAGAATGAGCATGCTTTCTTCAATCTCTCTCTCCCTCTCTCTCTCTCTCTCTCTCTCTCTCTTATTCTCTTTCTCTCTCTCTCTCTCTCTCTCTCTCTCTCTCTCTCTCTCTCTGTCTCTCTGTATATTTGTTATGTATGTGAAAATCGTTAGAGCCAGTCGGAAGCAAGGCGCCGGCATTGACAGGCAATTTGAAAGGCGGATGGATGGAAAACAAAGCAAGCTCAAGCATCGTCTTAACATGTCCAGCGCAAGGCTATCCCGTACCTTCCTTTAGGTAAACCTTTATTAATCTTTAAACGGAGTATCTTTCCACTCCCGTATTCCATTTTACGCGGCTAATGAAGAGAATTATAGAAAGTCAGATGTTAATTTACTCCAGTGACTTTGTTGTTCCTTTTATACTTGAATATCTAGCGTTAAGGTACACTTTTGATAATTTATCGTAACAGAGATAAAAGTATGAGTTTTAATTAGTTGGATTATTTTCTAGATGTATAATTTCATTGTTTCCATTTAGCTTTCATGGGTTCCCTGTTCCAACCGATAGTGGTTTATTAAAATTCACTTCGTTGATAGTATTGTTATATTTTCTTCTTTTTGCATTATTAGAACCAATTGGAGGTAAGGCACCAGCATTGATGGGTGATATAAAAATGATAATGATATTGGAAAAAAAGACTGACGGTAGCGTTGTGCTAAGGTGTCCTGCTCAGGGTTATCCTGTGCCTTCTTTTAGGTAAACGAATATATATTTCTCTTTATCTCTTTATTTTTTTTTCATGCCTGATACAATCACGTGGACGTATATAGTAATTTAGAATTTAATCGAAAAACATTATTTTTCGTATATTTTTATGGGTTCCCTGTTCCAACCGGTAATCTTTTAGATAATTTACTAATATTTCCATTCTCGATTATTTTTTTTTTTGTTTATTTTTGCGTTGTTAGAACCAGTAGGAAGTAAAGCACCAGCGTTTACTGGCGGTGACGTAAAAGGCGTTTGGATGGAAAAAGGGATGAATTCTAGCATCGTACTGCAGTGTCCAGCGCAGGCTTATCCTGTGCCATCATTTAGGTAATTTATATGTTGCGTTTAAAAGATCAAAGAATACGCGTTCTCGATCGTATCATTTCTTTTGCAAGGGGTACTCTCTTCCGGTTTCTCGGTTTATTTGGAGAGTATATCGAGTCGCTCGATCTATCTCATTATTTTATCAGAACCTATTGGAGGCAAAGCACCAGCATTGATGGGCAACGTAGTTGGCGTTATGATGAACAATCGAGCAGACTCATCAGTCGTGTTGTTTTGTCCAGCTCAGGGTTATCCCTTACCTACATATAGGTAAATGATTAATATCCAGAAATATAATTGCGACATACATGTTTATGAGCTTTTAATTGAATATTATGTGTTATTCGAAAATATTTACTTAGGAACGATTACAAATACTTCCTTTTTATTATACATCATTCATTTGCTTATACTCGAGCAAATCATTCGGTGTCTCATAAAAATCAAATAAAATATGTTAGCGCTGATTGCATGTCAATTTGTATCTGTTAGAACCGGTGGGAAGCAAAGTACCGACTTTCACGAACGAATTAAAAGGCGGATGGTTAAAGAAGAGAGCTAACTCGAATATCGTGCTAACGTGCCCTGCTCAGGGTCATCCTGTACCAATGTTTAGGTAAATGCTTTAACAAAACCAACATATATATATATATATATATATATATATATATACATGTGTGTGTGTATAAAATGTTCTTCTCTCGCGCACGTGCTTCCGAATTAAAAAAACAAAAAAAAGAAAAAAGACGAATACAAAGAAAAAGAAAAAAGAAGAAACGTCAAAGCGTATTTATCGTCGTTAGAACCGATTGGAACGAAAGCTCCCGCGTTGACGGGTGACTTGAAAGGCGGATGGAAGGACAAAAGGGCGAATTCCAGCATCGTCTTGACGTGCCCGGCTCAGGGATATCCTGTGCCAAGTTTTAGGTAAATGGCTTCTCTCTCTCTCTCTCTCTCTCTCTCTCTCTTTCTCTGTCTCTCTTTATTTTTTCTATTTTACTTTTCTTTTACTATTCTCTTTCGTCGACGATAGTACCGAAACTTTCTTTTTGAACTTTCATCGTTAGAACCGATCGGATTCAAAGCCCCCTCATTGATCGATGACTCTAAACGTGATTGGAAGGAACACAGTACGACGTCGAGTATTATACTGTTCTGTCCTGCCCAGGGTTATCCTGTACCCAGTTTTAGGTAATACTTAGCTATATATAGCTCGTTAACGTATCTCCCGATAATCGTGAAAACTAGTTTGATAATCGCGAATAATTTCTATATCGTTAGAACCTGTTGGAAGTAAAGCACCGTCGATATTGGGTGAGAAAGGAAGTTTAATGGAGAGAAGGACTTCGACGAATATCGTGATACCTTGCCAAGGGCAGGCTTACCCTGTTCCAACTTTCAGGTAAATTTTATAAAGTTAAGAAGGCAAAACGACGAAAGAAGATTTTGGAGTTTTGCACGAAACACATTTAAGACACATGGATGGCTAGGATTCATTATTTATTTTCGTGAGAAATTTCCTTCGATATTTATGACGGAAGTGATTCGGTCGTACTTTTTAATATTATCATATGATCGTTGAAAAGCGTCTTTTGGGTTAAGAACCTGTGGGAAGTAAAGCGCCTTCGATTACGGGCGATGCCAAACGATGGCTGCAGGCGAGGTCGTTGGCTGGATTGGTGATGCAGTGCCAAGCTCAGGGACACCCAGTGCCAGCATTCAGGTAGATAGAGTATCTTTTTATCGACCGCGTTCTTATTTCTAAACGGGATAGTTACGTATTACTTCGTTTCATTGTATCAATGAATGCATATTTTTTTCTTTCCTACTTTTTCTTTTTTCTTTTTTCTTTTTTTTCTATTCGATGAGGTATTCTGTAGTCCTTGATGTTCTTTTGGCGGATGTGTGTCGGATCTCTTTCTCAGATTAAATTGTTCGCCTTGTTATTTTTACGTCGTCAGAACCAGTGGGAGCGAAGGCGCCAAAATTCTCGAGCGATGATCGCGTGCATTCATTCATACGTGCCAAAGGAAGTACGTCGAATTTGTTTTGTCCGGCCCAAGGTTTCCCAGTTCCATCGTTCAGGTATAGATACATAGGAATAGCCGTTTTCCATGACTTTTGCTCGTATTCTTTCGCAGAACCGGTAGGCTCGAAGGCTCCTGCGTTTCAAAGCGAAGCTAAAAGCGTTACTTATGTTAAACATGCTAAATCTTCTGTAGCGTTAACATGCTCGGCTCAGGCTTCTCCACCTCCTACTTACAGGTAAAGTAATAGTCGAATTATATAATATATATATAAAAAAAAGAAAAGAAAGAACTATACAAATATTCGATTAGGAAATATGACGATAATTATTATCGATCTTTTATACATCAACAAGGAAGAGATTCTCTATAAAAGGATGATAATCGTATATTCTTAACGAAGTGTAAACGTTATGAAATTAATTAGGAGATTATCGAATATCAGGCGAAAACGATGAAATTGGTGGTGCGTTTACCTGTAGGGGTATTTAAACTCGTTACGGTTTTCGTTATCGTTATTACGATAATACAATGAATATTTTGTTTGGATATGAAGAGCCGGCAGGTCGCGTGTCACCGAAGTTTCCGAAATCAGCAAAATCCGATTCTTTCGAAGTGACGATGGGCATCGAGTTGAGTTTGCTCTGCGACGCACAGGCCTTTCCTGCTCCAGCATTTAGGTCAGTTCATTCAATTTATATACCTTCCGGAGGCGACATTATGTATGTACTCTGAAGCTCATTTTAATTATGGGCAGCATTAAATTGAGTTGAAAGCATGAAAATTTACGACGCGGATAATTCTCCTTATTTTCGGTTTACTTATACAAGCTTCGTTTAGCTTCAATAGAATGTTAAAATGGAACGGTTTTAAATTAATTGCATTTTTATTTCTTATTATACGTGATTTTGATATTTTAAATTTAGATCAATTTATATTATAAATTTTCTTTCCTTTTAACACGGTGATTATTTCATAGAGCCAGTTAACGGTGCCAAGCCTAGAGTCGCATCAACATCGAAATACGATGTACTTGCTAATTACGTTGGGGCATCCGTTACAATGTTGTGTCCTGCCCAAGGTCACCCTCTACCAGCTTTCAGGTACTTAAGTAAATAACACACGTGAATTTCTCTTCATTGTATGCGTTCCATTAAGGAAAGAATTTTAATATCACATTAATGAATTCTATTGAACGCTATATTGTAACTATGAGTTCCATGCTATCAATGATATAATCATCATTTGATTATAATTAGGTGATAAACCGATCGAACGATTTAATTGAACAACCGCGTTCATCTATTTAGAACCGGTGAATCGTGCTGCACCAAAAGTACCACCGACCGCTAAAATAACGGTCCTTGCGCTTCCGGTACAGAAAGCTTTGGCGATGTTATGTCAGGCGCAAGCAAATCCACTTCCAGTCTTCAGGTACGCTTTAGTACAAGTAGGTTGACTAAATATAGGACGTCGTGCGGTCGAAGTTTTGGCTTTCAGTTTGGGCTTTAAGAAAAAGCATGGATGGAGAGGTTGCGTAGGTATGTTTCACCGACGTCTATTTTGAAGAAGTACATATATTAGTCGGTCTGTAGGTATTTTCGGATATCCGATAGGAGAGAGGGAGAGAATAAACGTCTTTAGATTTTTTCTTTATGCGAATAAAATTGAAAAATAGCTATGAATGATCGGAGATGAGGTTGGATTTTGGAAATTTTGCTTTTTAGAACCGGTCGGAAGTAGTCCTCCTCGATTGCCGTCTAGATCAAAATTCGATGGAATGATGAAAGTTCAAGGACAGGCTGAGACGTTGCTCTGTGAGGCACAGGGCAGTCCGATACCTTTTTACAGGTGAGGAACGATAGAAAATGGGTCTTTAGAATGCCTTGTCTTTGGAATCGTATGCCGTGCATCGACGACTCGTTTTAATGGAATAATAGTTGAATCATTTTTGGAAATAATCGTTCGTTAAAAAATTGCAGAACCGCGTGGTAGCGTTAGACCAAACATCAAGGATAAGGATATCAATTTCATGAAAAAAATCATCTCGATGAATGATATGATTGGCCTCATGTGCCCAGTACAAGGCTTCCCGGCACCCGCATTCAGGTACAAAAATGTAGATCAACGAATAATTCGACGAGGAATGTTAGAGCTTCGATCGTAATTCAATCGATTAGTGATCGAATGAAACTCGTGTCTTTGAATCGACCTTACTTCCAGAACCGCGTGGTAGTGTACGACCAAACGTCAAGGATAAGGACGTCAAAACGATGAAAAAAGTCATTTCTGTGAACGAAATGATTGGTCTCATATGTCCAGTTCAAGGCTTCCCGGCACCCGCATTCAGGTATAAAAATGTAGACCAACGGATAATCCGACAAGGAAAGTTTAAGCTTCGATCGTAATTCAATTGATTAGAAATCGAGTGAAATTCGATGAGTCGTATCTTTGAATCGACCTTGCTTGCAGAACCAACTGGCAATGTCCCACCACGCATTGCTGGTGAACGTTACGAAGGTGGCAAGCTGGTCGATGTTGCAAAGATGACGACAGCGGCGTTGGATTGCGCGACTCAGGGATTTCCTGTCTCAGTGACAAGGTAGTACCGCTCAAGTGAAAGATGGAGATACGTTTCTCCTCTGAGTATTCTACGTGACTATTTCAGAGGGTACCACCGAGATAGCACCGCGTTCTTCGGGGAGAAAATACGAGGGATGGGAAGTGATATCTTGTTCTCAAGGTCAGAACGTTGCTTTCAGTCACTCGCTTCAGGGACATCCCATACCTTCGACAAGGTAGACTTATCTCTTTCTCTCTCCCTCCCTCCCTCTCTCCCTCTCTTTTTCTCCCTCCCTCTATCGTTCCTTATAGCGTCCTCTCTCTATATCCTTTCTCTGTCTTTCGTTTTGTCGTCGTTTTTTCGTCGTGTGCCGATAAAAATAATAAAAGATAAAATGACAAAATATATATCGAGTCGTCTAGACACTGTTCTTCTTCAAATCAAAAGGTGAGTAATCGCATGCAAAAATATTGAATTTTTAAAGCAAAGTTCAGACAAATGGACAAGTAGTCTGATGAACGAACTGGTAGGTACAGATCTTTTCTTCTTCTTCTTCCCATGAAAAAAAAACAAAGAAAAAGAAAATAAAGAATTAAAGAACCGATCGATCGATTGAGAATCTACCTCGATGGATCGCGAGCAAGGACGAGCTCTCTTTTCTATGCTCATTGCATTATCCTTTCAGAACCATCCGGTCGCACTGCCCCAAAGGGGACTGGAGACGGTCTTAATAAGTACCGCGGGGTAGAGGGCGAGTCTCTGGCTCTGGCGTGTGCGGCACAAGGCTTTCCTGCCCCGATAACTAGGTACACACCTCCGATAGTTTTCTTCCCTCTCTTTCTTTATTCAGATTTTCTCTCTCTCTCTCTCTCTCTCTCTCTCTCTCTCTCTCATTCTCTCTACTATTTATTTTTTCTTCCTTTTTACCTTCCTTTCATTAGACTCTTCTTTCCTCCAATGATTCCCATTTTCTCTTTCAAAATCTTTCCTTACCCTCTACCCCGTGTCGGGTTGCGGTACCGCAAGAGGATCAATTAAAATAAAAAAGAAAGGCATAGAAAGAGTGCGTTTTGTAGAAACAAGATTGTTTCTTACAAAATTAACAGAAAAACGCAAGAAAAGTATTAACAAGGATCTTCGATGCGACAAGTTCGCGAAAAGGGTGAGAAGAAGGGTGGGTTATGGATAAATGCAGGGAAAAAAATTTTATTAGTTTGTTTCTTTTTCTGCTTCTTCTCTGTGAAACAATATCCTCTGCTATATATTAGGACAGATTTTTATATATTTTTGTGAATATCCATTCGATTTTAGACTTGACCATATGTCATATGATCGATAATAGATCAAGAAATGTAAAGTCTGATGATTATATCCAAATCTGAAGGAGTTGCCTTAAAAGAGAAAAAATAGAAAAGTTATGGTGACTTATGATAAAGAAAAAAAAAAAAAGAAAGAAAGAAAAATAAAAAGAAAGGATGGATGGATGGAAGGAAGGACATAAGACAATGAATTGACAAAATGTATGTTCGTTGTTCGGGGTGAGCCAATCGGACGTGTTGGTTTTCAGTGCCAACTGGATCCTCGCGGCGCAACTCCGAGATAGGTGACAGAAGCTATAGCGCGACTTCGAAAAGGATGCGGACCCTCTTCTCCTTTGGTAACCTCGGTGCTGATACGGGTGGACCGAGTGGGTGTCACCCGATCAATTGGGGCGATCAATGTTGCCCTGCACCTCTACACACCTCCAATAAGTCCCACGATATCTGGCTGGTAAGTCCTCGCCACCTTCGTGCCTCCGTTCATCCGTTCTTATTGCTCATTCCCTCTGGCGTCACGTAACCCTCTCTTCGTTTCTCTCTTTCTCTCTCTCTCTCTCTCTCTCTCTCTCACTCTCTCTCACTCACTTATTTATTCATTCACTTTCTCACTCTTAATTTGTCAAGCAACGAGGAAACCAGATACAGTACGAGAAAAGAAAAGAAAAAAGAAAAAAACGTATACGTATCATGATTACCCTTACGTATAAATACGTTTCTTTCGTGATTTTGGTTAAATCCCTAAGTTATCTGAGGAATCGTAACATTTTTTTCACAATTCTTCTCTAACAAAACAAACTAGAGACGATCAAATTTACCCCATGTGCTCTTTTTCTCTTCCCATTTCGTTCGATAAAACGGAACGTTTTTGTCTACTCTAAATTATTATCATTATCTCTTGCAGGATCTCCTTTGGTACCATTCTACTACCTAAATGCTATGTGAATATTATTTTCTTTTTTAAATGATGAGAGAACGAGTAGTAACGAGTATCAACGAACGAACGATTGTACGGGACAATTTTACGATTCTTTCGTACTACACGCTCTATAGTCTTCGATTTCGAAAAGTGTTGTGTCGTTAAAGCGTACGATCGTTCTACTATACAGTTAGCATAGTTTATACAGTGTTTAATTTTTTCTCCTATCAGCTGACTGGATACGCTTCTATCGTTCTCGTTTTTCTATCGTTTCGTTATATTTTTTTTACTTTTTTATCTTTGCGGTATTTTAGCCGCAAGCCAGAATATCAATAATTGATACACGTTGATGGCCACATTGTATATCGATTAAAAGCTAAAAAAAAAAAAATATAGAAAGAAAGAGAAAAAAGAAGACGAGAGATGATATGCAGCTATCCTTCCGCACTTGCTTTCACGCTTATATCGTCTCTCTTTCTCTTTCTCTTTCTCTCTCTCTCCCTCACTCTCTCTCTCTCTCTCTCTCTCTCTTTCTCTTTCTCTCTCTCCTCTCTCTCTCTCTCTCTCTCTCTCTCTCTCTCTTTCTATTTCTCTCTCCCTCTTTTTCTCACTTTTCTCCTTTGGACATTACATACATAGTATACACATAACGCATACACGTACACGTGTATATAGCTAATATGCATAATACATATAGTGTTGGCTCGGTGCACACACCCACTCGTTTTCCTTTTGCGTTCGTTGTAAGTGTTTCTTCCATGCACATAGTTCTTTTTTCTATTGTGTCGTATTTGCCACCACCGTCATTTCCTTTTTCTCCTTCCATTTCCAGCAGCCTATTCTGCTTCGTGATCGTTACATTTCATTAGCTTCTCAAAATGTTTCTCTACGACTTATATCAAAGTAGATAGAGTTTCGCGTATCGCGATACACGCCATTAATTCGATAATTAAAAAAAAAAGAAGAAAAAGATAAGAAAAAAATAAGATGGAAATAAAGAGAAAGATAAATTGGAAGCCCGTGCCCAGAGACGCCCGAAGCCCTTCTGTATTATAAGAAAGAGAAAATATTAGAGAGTGGAGTAAATAGATGGATTATTTTCAAAATTATAAATCTATTCAATCGTAATATTTGGATCATCCATGTTTATTCAGTCGACTGTTACGTTAGCGTTATCACAATAATATTTTGTAATTACATTGCTACTTAAATCTTATGATTGGAGTTTCAGATTTGTTTTTCATATACTATTTGCTCCAACTCATTTTAGTTTGCATAAAATAAAACCCAAAGTATCAATTTCGTATACTTTGGATTGATAGTTTCGAAAGATTCGAGCCGAGTTGGCTCGAGTACCGATACTTGAATCGATCGTTTTTTATCCTCTGCTTGCAGATGGTACAAGTTTATTGAAGGCTCCTCCCGTCGTCAACCTGTTCAGCTAAATGATCGTGTTCGTCAGGTCAGCGGTACTTTGATTATTCGTGAGGCTCGTGTTGAGGATTCCGGCAAATATCTTTGCATCGTTAATAATTCCGTTGGTGGTGAAAGCGTGGAAACTGTTTTGACCGTTACTGCACCCCTTGCCGCTGAAATCGAACCCAGCACACAGACAGTTGATTTTGGAAGACCAGCTACTTTCAATTGCAACGTTAGAGGCAATCCGATTAAGACGATTTCATGGTTGAAAGATGGCAAGCCACTTGGACTCGAGGAACCAGTACTTAGGATCGAAAGTGTTAAGAAGGAAGACAAGGGAATGTATCAATGCTTCGTTAGAAATGATCAGGAAAGTGCTCAAGCTACTGCTGAATTGAAACTTGGAGGAAGATGTAAGTTAGTTCAAGAAAATGCGAAGTCTATCAAAATAAATAAATATTGCATTTGTTATATGAACATTGTTTGCTTTTGATAGTCGAACCACCACAGATCCGTCAGGCTTTCACCGAGGAGACTCTTCAACCCGGACCCAGCATGTTCTTGAAGTGTGTTGCCAGTGGAAACCCTACACCAGAAATAACCTGGGAACTCGATGGAAAACGGCTATCTAACACGGAAAGAGGACAAGTAGGACAATACGTTACGGTCAATGGTGATGTCGTCTCTCATTTGAACATCTCTAGCATTCATACCAACGATGGAGGTCTTTACAAATGTATTGCTGCATCAAAGGTATATAAAAATTATTTTTTGATTCTCATCTTTAGATAAGATCACTTGACAGATTTTATTCATTAGGTACAACCTTATACTTCATATAATGAATAGTGTAACAGATGAACATGTCCGAAACTACTTGAGATATCGAGAAATCGCTTTGAATCTTTACGTGTCTTTGAAAATTTTTATATATTTTACTACCTAAATAACTAGATAGATTAATTTGAAATTAAAGTATCCAAAAATATACTTGTAATGAAAATTCATAAGTTATCTGATATCCAGTTTAAAAATAGTGGACATTTAATCAATTAAAAATGTCGCATATGCATTTGGAATGATAAAAATTATCCAGAAAACTTTAACATAGTATCAGCTGTTAACGTGGATTATAATACATCCAATCCAATTTTTACATGATTGATATGTACATTGTCGAAGAAAATGTGTAAACAGATCCATGTAAAAAGGTACACTGTATCTATGGAAAATAAAAGATTGGCTATAGATTTAAATAATCAGCAAAAATAATACTATAAATCATATGAAAAATCGTTTTAAAATCTTATAATTTCTACGTGCTTGCTCTTTTTAATTTTTATAAAGATTTCACACGTAAATATGAATATAAAAATATATTAAATATACAAGATAAATTATCATAAGAAAAAAAAAAATAACATGTTAGTAATTCATTCACACAAAAATTAGAGAAAGTCATATGAGTTACACATAATAAGATTTTATTTGCTATTACTTTCACAATAAACGCATACGTTTTCAATCGAACGTGTAGAAATAACATGGAGGTAAATAATACTAATGGAGGTAATAATAATAAAGCCAGCGTCGCGTTCATTGTAATACGAAAAGATGTTTTTTTCTTAAAATTTGGATCGATCATTAAATCAAAACAAATCGTGTAAAAAGAGAACGAATTTTTTTTCGTATTAAATTAAAATCCTATGGAAAATATTTGTGTAAAAACAAAGAATTGGATGTATATCGATTGTTCCTAATGCGAAAAAGCTTCACTGGATGAAGTGTTGGATTCTTATTACGCTTATTTATAGGTTGGCTCTGCTGAACACTCTGCTCGTCTTAATGTTTACGGCTTACCCTTCATTCGTCATATGGACAAGAAAGCTATCGTCGCTGGTGAAACTCTACGTGTTACTTGCCCCGTTGCTGGTTATCCTATCGAAAGTATTGTATGGGAACGTGACACCAGGGTACTTCCGATCAACAGAAAACAAAAGGTCTTCCCGAATGGCACTCTCATCATTGAAAACGTCGAACGAATGAGCGATCAGGCTACGTACACGTGTGTTGCCAGAAATGCACAAGGTTACAGCGCTCGAGGAACATTGGAAGTTCAAGTTATGGGTAAGTTTGAAGTTTTCATTCATTATCTTTCATCGTGGGTCGCGTGATATCTTTTTTACGTCTAAATTCATTTTTTAAATTTATTCAATCATCGTGATATAGATTATCTCGAGATATTTTTTGGAGAAGATAGAAGTTCTATCATAGTCATTTATTTTAATGTTGACAGTTATTCGTTCAATTTTACTATTCAGTTGTTAAAAAATTTCGATCTATAATAATTTAATTGTTCTTTTTAAAATTGTTGATTTTCGCGTTAATACCGATCAAAATGTTTAGTTTAAGATTATAGATGTAATAACATTACATTGCAGAATTCAACAGGATATAATTTATGTTATGTCTATCAATCGTGTTAAAAGAACAAAACAAAAAAAGAATTTTTCTTTCAGCTAAAACTCGTATGATAGACGTCAGTTTAAGTCTAAAATACGCTGGCAGATTCGATTACGTTGTCGTTTTGTCATTCCACATTGCCGATAATTTAATTTAAAAACAAAATTTTTCGAACGTACCGTAAATCTCGTATATAGGAAAAATCGTACGTGTTAACGATATTCACATACATTGATGTGTACGCGGATACCAAAGCTCCGTTATAGATCTTACGGACTCTATAATTAAAGGGTGAAAGTATGCCGTATCCAAGGAGGCTTTCGTTGGAAGTTGGTATGGCGGTGGCCGACAAGCGATCGTAAGAAATTAGATGCACCTCTTCTTGACTAGAATTTTTCTCTTTCTTTCATTTTCTATCTTCGCATTTCAATCGAATCAAAAATAATTGAATGAAAAATAATGAAAACTGAAATAAAAAGAAAGATATAAAAACTCAAAAAATGTGTCGTGCGTTATGCATTTTTTTGTTAAAGATTTTCATATTAGATCATATTAGATTCATTATTAGAATATAATTATAATAAGTCGTGAGTTATTAATGTACGAAGTAGAAAAACAGGAACAGAAGGCAAAAAAAAATTTGCAAAACTCACGACATTATAAAAACGTACTATGTTACGCGCGCGCGACCTGTTCATACATACATCCATACATCGATCCTCCAACCTCAGTGCCGCCCACGATACAAGAGTTCGCATTCATGAAGCTACCAATGAACGCCGGAGAGTTTGCAAATCTGCAATGTATCGTGCCGACCGGCGATCTGCCTCTGAACATACGTTGGAGCTACCCGGGAGAAGAGATGGGCGGTTCTTCCGGCGTGCTCGCGAAGAAGGTCGCGGATCGCGTTAGCATGCTTATGATCTCCGTCATCACCGCGAAGCACTCGGGAGAGTACGTTTGCACCGCTGAAAACGCGGCTGGGACGGCCTCCCACTCGACCACTCTCACCGTCAATGGTTCGGGACTATGATTTCTCAGCCTAGACAGCTCCTTTTTTTCATTATATCTTTTTCATATTTTTTCTTCTTCTTCATCTTTTTATGAATCTTTGTTTTTTATTATTTGTTTAAATTCTTTTATTTCTTTTTTTTTTTTTTTATTCTTTTTGTTTATTTTTATGCACAGTTATTCCCGCAGCGTGCACAGTAGGTCACTTTGTCCTCTCTCGTTCTTTATTCCCTATGCCCTATCAATCGTTTTCCATTTAATATGTCTAGACACTTTACTAGCTATGTTTTTAGATCGTCTTCGTGGATCGAATAAAACTCGTGGAATGTATGTTACGAAATGTAAAAATGCGAACGGTATAATCAATTCTGACTGACGTTTGACTTTTGTAAAGTCAGCCCGCAGCTTCTACCAATCGCATTCAATACCGAAGTCGCCAACTGGGGAGATTTCGTGTCGGTGCCTTGCACGATACTGAAGGGCGATATGCCCATGGATATATCCTGGTCGTTCAATGGTGTACCGATCGACACATCAAAAGACACTGCTATCACGATATCGAAAATCAGCGATCATTTCAGTACGTTGAGCATCGATAGCGTCTCGGCGAGACACGCCGGGGAATATGCCTGTTCCGCGTCGAATCTCGCCGGTGCTGTCAGTCGATCTGCGACTTTGACTGTAAACGGTACGACTCTCCATCTTTTTAAATCGCTCTTTTCTTTCTTCTCTTCTTATAGCACCAGAAATAACTATCTATTCCTGTCCCAGGTTCCATAGCGTTGCGGCCATCATTCTTTTTCTTTATACCGCCATACCAAGTTCCTCTTTAGCACCAATAATCAAGCGTTCATTGGTCTATTATAGCCTACCGTGAACATTTCTGGCGTGGCCAGACTCTTTCTATAGCTCTTTCCAGTTGCACCGCAAATCATACCCTTCGATTTTGGTGATGAATCCGCGAATTGGGGCGAGCTCGTATCGGTGACATGCTCGATAACGAAAGGCGATCAACCTCTCGACATATCCTGGGCCTTTAATGGGACACCTATCGAAACCAACCACGGATCCGACGTGGTGGTTGGAAGCACGAACAAGAAAAATAGCGTTTTGACCATTGAATCGGTCGCGGCTAGACACGCGGGAGAATACACCTGTTCCGCTTCGAATCGTGCCGGTGCTGCATCTCACACTGCTCTTCTCACAGTAAATGGTATTTACGCGTCTAAGCTCTCGTAAGAATGATCTTTATTCCGAATCCACTTTCATCGATCATATTTTTCCTTCAACTTATATATTTCACCACCTATCCAGTGTTTCCGGTCGGATCAAATCACCTCACAGAATGTTTTTCTTTTCGTGCAACAATTTTTTTTTATTTAATGTTACAACCTGCTTACTTGACATATTTCTTTCTTAATTTTCATGATTTCCGTCTTTGATTTTTTTTTCCATGCATCTCTCTATCGTACTGAACATAGGTCTAATAAACGAGACATCAGAGACGTGAGTAATCCGTAAATCAGACGCGAGAACCATCGCGTTCGGATCCGTAAAAAGTCAGCTGCTAACACGTACACGTTATCTACTTGCCTTTCGATCATCATCATCATCATCATCATCAACATCATCATCCATTCCGAAATTTATTTCTCATCGCACCCTTTCGTCCGTGCTGCCGTGTCGTTCGCGCAGTCGCACCGCAGATTCTTCAGTTCAGTTTTGGCGACACTTCCCTCAACTCCGGCGAGATGCTGTCTGTTGCTTGCACGATCGTCAAGGGTGACTTCCCGGTGACATTGACCTGGACGTTCAACGACATCCTCATAAACTCGTCCCAACACGATATTCATATCGTAACTAGTAAGAGGGTCAGCTTTTTGAACATCGACAATGTGGCTGCGAGACACGCTGGGATATACAAGTGCATAGCGACCAATGCGGCAGGCTCCGACAGTCATACGGCTGTTCTTTCGGTGAACGGTACACCGCGTTTTCGTCAAAGATTTTGCTACCTTGCAAACACTTTTAGTATTTATCCTCTTGTAAATTTTTTGTAATCCGCAGTAAATCTACATAGAGTACTAATTCTTTTTTGGAGGTCAGAATATATATTATGCATAAACGTATATATCTATATTTATGTACTGTCGTTGTCTTTGCGTTCACGAATACAAAAGTGATTATTTTTGGATCGAAAATATGGCTCTAATAATATAGAAGAGACAACGGCAGAAAAAACGTAACACGATCCATCGTAAGAGACGATGGGACGCGTTATTCATATTATTTTCTTCGTATCGCTTTATCATATATATACTTACATATATATATATATATATTTTTTTTTTTAATGTCTTGAATATTTAAACAAGCCTGGAATCTGCTGTCGTGTTTCCACGTTTTCCAACATCCCACAACTCCCTTCTTGCGGAAGCTTCTTTCGAGGTATCCATGGCTACGTGCTAACGACGTAAATGGTATTTCAATATCGCGCTGCGTAGAGTGCACAGCTTTGAATATTCATAGACGTATGTACAACGACCACCAGCATTATCCTGAACGTCATCTCGTCCGTATAATTCTCCGTTTTCGTCATCTTTAAGATCCTTTCCTTCTATCTTTGATAGCTCCTATGCGCGTTTTCAGGATCTGGTCTCCTTTTTTCCTGGAGTTTTTATCAATTTACAGTGGCACCACAGATCGGGCCCTTCTCGTTCGGTGACGAAGCCGCAAATGCGGGAGAAATGGCGACCGTTCAGTGTGCCGTGATAAAAGGAGATCTGCCTGTTGACATTATTTGGTCACTGAACGGTCAGCTGATTGATGTTATGGACGCGCAGACCAATCAGAATTATGATCGTCAGGATATTATCGTGAGCAGGAGCAACAAACGAGCCAGCACTTTGACGATCGATTCGGTCGCCGCAAGACACGCGGGTGAATATTCATGTACGGCGAGCAATGCAGCCGGATCCGCCACGCACACCTCGGTACTTTCAGTTAATGGTACGATTTGCCTTTTTCTTGTAAACTTCGAAATCGATTGACTGGGTGGTTGGTCGGTCGATTCGACAGTCTTGATAGTTCATCCAACACGAGAATGGTGTGTGGTAGCTGACACTGAGGAACGAGGACTTGTGTGGGGTAAAACGAACAATGATCCCTTATCCTATACAAGAGATATTCTTTACAACCAACTCTCTCACGTTCCTTTCAATATGTCGCTTCTGGTCGGGTCAAGTCAGGTAGTCGAGGTCATTCACGATCATTATATCCTCAAACGTTATATCGTATAAGACAATGGAGAGTATCTTTCTCCCGATATAATTGGCAGTACCGCCGAGGATTGCACCCTTCGAAATGGCCGACAAGGCTGTCAATTCAGGAGAATCGGTATCAGCTGTTTGCACCATCGTCAGCGGTGATTCCCCGCTCGAGATCACTTGGGCATTAAATGGGATGCCGGTCGAGGAGAGTCAACGGATCTCAGTGACGACCACCAAGAGGAACAGTCTTTTGTCAATCGATTCGGCGAGCCCTAGTCATGCTGGGACTTACACTTGTGTTGCTTCAAACGCAGCCGGAGCAACGACTTATTCCGCAGAATTAACTGTGAACGGTACTTTACAAAGATTAGATCAACCGATTCAGCTTAAGGAACGTCGACCTATCCAATCATCTTTCTTCCTGTCTCTTTCTATTTTTCCTCTTCTCTTTGTATAGGATTTTCTTCGATGTCTCTTCCTCTTTTCCTTTTCCTTCTCGCTAGGCACATCTCGCGATAAGGGTGCAAGGAACGAAAGGAAACGAAAGAACAGTTAAGAAATATCGTGTGTTTATTCACGCTTATTTCAGTCTCACCAGAGATCGCTCCTTTTGATATCGCGGAAAAGCCAGCAAACTGGGGAGACTCGATTTCCGTGGTATGCGCCATCGTGAAGGGTGACGTACCAATCGAGATCTCTTGGGCGTTGAACGGCGAGCCAATCGGTCCCGATCGCTCAGACATCAATATCCTCGCGACTACACGAAAGAATAGTATTCTCAGCATCGAGTCGGTCGCCGCGAGGCACGCGGGAGAATATACTTGTTCAGCCTCTAACAAAGCTGGAGCAACGAGTCACTCCTCAACTCTAGTTGTTAACGGTACGAGAATTGCCAAGTAGTCTTTGCATCCTCTTATCATCCACCTACACATATTCTTTCTTCCTTTTCTCCAATGATTCATATTGCCTCACTATTTTCATTGATCTGATGTCGGATCGGTTTTTTCTTTGGTGTCGAAGTATCTTCTACGTATTAGGACGTCACAGGAGAAGCATCAACGACGACGAGGATGTTAATAGTTTGAAAAAATTATTCTTTTGCTCCCGATTTAGTCGCACCCGAGATAGCACCGTTCGTGTTGAGTGAGAACCCGTCTAACTGGGGCCAAACTGTTACCGCGACTTGCACGATTCTTCAAGGTGATCAGCCCGTCCAAATTGAATGGGCTCTCAATGGCAAGTCGATCTCTCATGAATATCCTGACATATCGATCGCAACCACCAAACGCGTCAGCCTGCTTACAATCGAAGCAGTCACTGCGAGTCACGCCGGCGAATATACTTGCATTGCTAGTAACGTGGCTGGTGGAACGAGTTATACAGCAACGTTGGCCGTTAACGGTATAATAGATAACGTCTTCCGTCTATACGTTTTCGCTGCTCGTGTCTGCATGTCACGGATTAGTTCATGGTTGGACATTTTCCTTTTTTTATGTTTTCATATTATCCCTTTCTAATCCTCTTTCTCCTTCTTATCCGATTGTCACTAAAACAAACGTTTTAGTCTGCCCAGTTTAGATAGGTTTGTGAATCGTTCGTTAAGGAAGCAAATATTTTATATCGAACATTTAATCATTTTTGGTTTAATCGAATAGTAGAAACGATATTTTTATGACACTTTTTCATGATAGTCGCTCCGGTGATAATGTCTTTCGAAATGGGAGAAGGACCAACAAACTGGGGGCAAACCGTTACCGCGACTTGCACAATCCTTCAAGGTGACCAGCCTATCCAAATGGAATGGGCTCTCAATGGCAAGCCGATCTCTCATGATTATCCCGACATATCGATTGCAACCACCAAACGCGTCAGCCTACTCACAATTGAGGCTGTTACTGCAAGTCACGCCGGCGAATATACTTGCATCGCTAGTAATGTGGCTGGTGGAACAAGCTATACAGCGACGTTGGCCGTTAACGGTACAATAACGTCTTCCGTCTGTATGTTTTCGCTGCTCGTGTCTGCACGTCACGAATTAGTCCATTATTCAACATTATATGACATTTTCCTTCTTCCTTCTTTTGTTTTTTTTTGTACTTATCCTTTCCTAATTCTCTTTCTCCTTCTTATCCGATTGTCACTAAAACAAACGTTTTAGTTTGTCCAGTTTAGACAGGTCTGTGAATCGTTTGTTAAGGAAGAAAATATTATATATTGAATGTTTGATGACATTGGGGTAAATCGAATAGTAGTAACAATATTTATGATGTCATTTTTTCATGATAGTCGCACCAGTGATAATGCCATTTGAAATGGGAGAGGAACCAGCAAACTGGGGCCAAACTGTTACCGCGACTTGCACTATCCTTCAAGGTGATCAGCCCGTTCTAATTGAATGGGCTCTTAATGGCAAGCCGATCTCTCATGATTATTCTGACATATCGATCACAATTACTAAACGTGTCAGCTTACTCACGATCGAAGCAGTCACTGCGAGCCATGCTGGCGAATATACTTGCATTGTTAGTAATGAGGCTGGTGGAACGAGTTATACCGCGACGTTGGCCGTTAACGGTACAAAATACGTTATCATTGCTCTTGTGCATGTAACGAAATAGTCCATCGTTTGACATATTCTTTTTTCCTTTTTTTGTTTGTCTTTGTTCTCATTTTTTCCTAATCCTCTTTCTTCTTCTTATCCGATTGTCACCAAAACAAGCGTTTTAGTTTATCCAGTTTTGATAGGTTTGTTGATCATTCGTTAAGGTAGCAGGGGTAAATCGAATAGTAGAAACGATATTTTTTATATAATTTTGTCACGATAGTCGCACCGGTGATAATGCCATTCGAAATGGGAGAGGGACCAGCGAACTGGGGAGACACCGTAACCGCTACTTGCACCGTGCTGAAGGGCGATCGTCCTGTACAGATTGAATGGGCTCTCAATGGTGAACCGATTTCTCGCGATCGTTCGGACGTATGGATTAATACCAACGAACGCGTTAGTCTGCTCACAATCGATGCGGTTACAGAGAGACATGCCGGAGAGTATACTTGCACAGCTAGCAATGTTGCTGGTGGAACCAGTTATTCCGCATCCTTGGCTGTAAATGGTAGAGCGATTTCTGCGTTTCACTTAGTTTTTCTAGTTTTTTTTTTTTTTGTAGCACTCATGCATGTACGGAATCGTTGGTTACATTTATTTCGGCGGATAAACAATATAAATGCAATCCTTTGTTCTATCCTTCATTCAACACGTTCGCTTTGGAGATGGTGCTCTAATTATTCCGCAAAATAAAATCCTTTCAATAGGTCCAGAATCGTTGATTAATAGTGTCAGGATAATTTAGGTTCTTTCTCTTTCATTCTATATCTCTCTTTCTCTTGATACTTCGTCCCATTATTATGATTTTAGATTGACGATTAACGTTGTCATTTTAGTGATACCCCATATAGGTCCTTTTTCGATCAGTGACGGTCCTGCGAATTGGGGCGATATGGTCTCGGCGACGTGCTCCATCATGAAGGGTGATTTTCCCGTAAACATTGTTTGGAAGTTTAACGACAAAACGATAGGTCCAGACGATTCAGATATCATGATAACGAAGATCAATAGACACATGAGCGCATTGAGCATCGAGTCGGTGACTGCAAGACACGCGGGCGAGTATACTTGCGTCGCTACGAACCGAGCTGGCAATGCCACTCACTCGACCACGCTGGCTGTTAACGGTACCAATCTTTTGAAAGCACGCTTGCACGACAATAAACGTGTTTTGCACAGCACATACCCTTTTATTATCCTTTCATTGATCCTGATTTTTGTTTTTCATAGAACTATTAATTCTATTGACAAAAATGCTTTTTTAGATTTGGTCGGACGCGTTGATGAAATTCAAGCTATATGAATATAAATTTTGGTATCCGAAAAATTGCATTGGTTTTATTTAGAACAAAAAACAAAAAATGCTTTTCGATTGTTGACAAACGTGTTCTATTAAACATCTACCCATCCATCATCCTGTCATTGATCCTAATTTTGTTTTATTATATAAGACTATTTATTCTCTCTTGAAAGAAATATCTTGTTGAAGTAAGTTAAGCCATTTGGATAGAAATCTTGGTATTCAATGAATCTTATTGGACTTGTTTAGAGCAGAAAAATGTTTTTCAATTGACGACAAGCGTGTTCTATTAGTTGCACCACAGATCTTTCCCTTTTCGTTTGGCGACGAACCAGTGAACTCGGGCGAGGCGATATCGGCCACCTGCTCCATTCAAAAAGGAGACTTCCCGATGGACATTTCGTGGGCCTTCAACGGCGAACCGATAAACGACGAACATAAAGATCAATTTGTTATAACGAAAAGCAAACGTCTGAGTGTATTACAAATCGATGCCGTTGCCGCAAGACACGTGGGAGAATATACTTGCACAGTGTCGAATAATGCCGGTGCTTCCAGTCACATGGCTGCTCTAGCTGTGAACGGTAATGCGTGTGCATGTCTCGTACGGGCACGTCTCTATCTCTTTCTTTCTCCCTCTTTATCTTTATCTCTTTCTCTCTCTTTATTTCTCACTAGTGACCTTGGTTGACCTATCCGCGAACATAACAGAACTCGTATCCTTTCACTATTCTTTCCATTCCTCGTTGTCGTAAATTCACGATCATTCAACTTTCAAGTCTATTTTTATAGATGAAAACTTTTTCTCATGTCAACATCATCATATTAGGAATATATTGGTAGGTTTAAATGAGCAGACTCCAGGTTTACTATCATCAACCAATCATGGCAATACGTTAAACGTCTTGTTATCTTTTTAGCTCGTTCACTGTTATTGATAATCTCGTTTAGGATTGGTTAGCCAGGATAATTGTTATACCTTTGAAAATTACTTGCAGTCGCGCCACAGATAGTACCGTTTTCGATCAGCGACGAGCCTGCAAATTGGGGAGAAGCGGTCTCGGCTGTTTGTACAGTCGGAAAGGGTGACTTACCGATCGAGGTTTCGTGGGCTTTAAACGGTGAGCCCATTAACGAAGCCAATCACGAAGACGTTTCTATATCGAGCACTGGAAAACGGGTCAGCCTAATGACGATCGAGGCCGTAAGCGCGAGGCACGCAGGAGAGTATACTTGTACAGCCTCGAACGCAGCTGGAGCTACTAGTTATTCGGCTATGTTGGCAGTAAACGGTACACAAAGGGGATCGGATACTTATTTCTTGAATTGAAATAATAGAAAAATGCATAGAACGATGTGTTTACTCTACCATTTAATTCACGTGCACATGTAATTAGCTACTAGAAACGTATGAAAGCGATAATGCTTTATTTTCTACTAATGTTTGAACAGATCGCTTCTTCCCTAAATGTAACACGATTCTTACGATTGCAGTGTATTTTCTATTTTACCTTTGAAACAATCAATATGTTTTTCTTTCGTTCTTCCAAAATTTTTTCCTTCGTCCTTTCTTTATCACCTTTCTCCTTTATTCTCCAAGGACGTATAAAAACGTGCCCGATGAGAGATTGATCAGCGTTGACGATCTTTTTTAGTTGCACCGCAGATCGCGCCCTTTTCGATCGGGGATGAACCGGTTAATTGGGGAGAGCAGGTTTCGGCGATTTGTAGTATCGTCAAGGGTGATTCACCGATCGATATTCAATGGAGCTTAAACGGCGAACCGATCACTGCTCGCACGCATCCAGACATAACGATCCAGAAAACAGGCAAAAAGACGTCTCTACTGACCATCGACTCTGTAACCGCGCACCATGCTGGCGAGTACAGTTGTGTCGCGAGCAATTTGGTTGGATCTGTCACTCGTTCGGCCGTTCTCTCAGTTAATGGTATTTGAAAGGCATTACAATAACAACAACGTTAAAAGCATTAAAAGCATCACATAATGCATCCAAACTTTCCATTAAGCAACACTTTCATACCTCAAGAATCCATCCTAATAACATTACCTATTTCCAGCATCATGAAAAAATCCGTTTGTCGAAGAAATTTTAGGAAGAATATCCTTAATTGATTTTCTCTGGATTTGGCCTTGAAGGAAGGATTCTGTTCAAAAAATAAAACATCGTTTAATCGTCGTTTTTTTTTCTCATGTGAATTCATTCATGTTTCTGAGCACATGTTACTGTGCTTATTCTTTTCTTGTTAATTCGTGTCACAGTCGCACCACAAATAGCACCGATATCCTTTGGCGAAGAACCGGTCAACGCAGGTGACTTAATCTCCATACAATGCGTCGTTACTAAGGGCGATTCTCCTCTGGAGGTCACTTGGACGTTCGATGGTCGTCCTATAAATCACGATCGGATGGATGTGATTGTATCTGATTCCGGAAAACGCGTGAAGCAATTGATCATCGAGTCCGTCGCTGCGAGACATGCCGGGGAATATACCTGTGTTGCATCAAATGCGGCTGGTTCAACGTCTCATTCGGCCAAGTTGGACGTCAACGGTACTTCCCGACCTTGCATCAACGATCTCAGAATCTTTTTAATAACTTCCTTCTGCATTAGCTTCCTTTCCGACGAAGCACATTCCTCTTTACGCTCTGTACACTTTATGTTTTCTTCATCTACCTTCATTCTTCCTTTTTTTATCAGATTTATTTCTTTTTATTCCTTTTTTTCATTTTAATTTTCTTATCTTTCATATATTTTCATTTTTGATTTAAATTCGTTTAACGAGTTGAAAACTGGGGTGTGAAAAAAGACGAGAATCATTAGAAACTGAGAAATCAAGAGATTGAAGAACAGAGAACTTCTTGAAGGATTATACAGCAGTTATTGGGAAAGTGATATCGCAAGATTAGCGAGGTAGCTTCTTTTCTACTTTATTTCTATTTCCAGTCATTCCGAAATTGTTGCCATTCTCGTTCGGAGAAGAACCGTTAAACTCGGGTCAAGTAGTAACGGTACCGTGCGCAGTGGTCGAGGGCGATCAACCCTTGAAGCTCCGTTGGACCTTAAACGGTCATGAGATTTCGCCACACTCTGGAATCTCAGTACTGGATCTTGGCGGAAGAGGCGCCATACTGAGCATAGGATCGGTCCTGGAAACTCACGCAGGAACTTACACGTGTATCGCGGAAAACCATGCCGGAAGGCATGAGCTTTCGTCCGATCTGATCGTCAATGGTGCATAACGATCTCTCTTTTTTCGTTTCTCAAACCCTTCTATATTTTCAGTTCCTAATTCTAAGGATTTTTCGTCGAAAAAGTCACAAAAAGAATTATCCTCTACCAAGTCCTAATCATTTGTGCAGTCCTATAGACCTATACGAGTCCACTTGCGTTTTTCCTTTGATTTCTTCTTCTTCTTTTTCTTCTTTTCTTCTCGAACACGATCTTGTTCTTATAGAAAAGCATAGGTTCGTTGAAAAAGTGGGTTAACGAGAAATGGTGGATTTCGTTTGAAAAAGATGCTAAATTAATGACGTTTGTCCCGTCTTTCTCTCTTTTCCTCTTTCTTTCTCTTTCTCTATTTTCTTTGGCCTTTCTATTGCTTTTTTCTCTTTGCCTATTTTCGACAGTCTCCCCGCATCTGCAGCCGTTCTCGTTCGATGAGGCCAACTCCGGTGATCTGATAATCGTCCATTGCGCGGTCGTAAAGGGGGACACGCCGATTTCGCTCAAGTGGTTGTTCGAGGGACGCCATTTAGAAGTAGGAGACGGAGTGGGTATCACCGCGTTGGGGGATAGAGTATCGGCCTTGACGATACCGACCGTAAGGGGAGAACATGCCGGAGAATATGCTTGCGTCGCCGATAATCCAGCCGGTCGTGCTAGGCACAGTGCACATCTCAAAGTGAACGGTACAGGAAAAATCAGAAACGAACGTAGAGGAAATACGCGGCCAGCATGATCGTCGCTGATATTATTACGTGTATCTATCACGCGCTAGTCGAAAATTTGTCGAGTTGGCTATGCAAAAGAATGCGAACGAAGATATTTAAACGGGAAACTAAAATGATTATATTTTTTGTCTGTGAGGTTGTAGCTCGAGTAGCAATCGATATTGATGAAGATAATATATATATATATATATATATATATATATATGTATATATTTATATTGTAATAATATTAACAATAATGCATTGTACGTCATAAGAAACTGTACTACTTGCTCTGTCTGTCGTGTAGTAGTACATAAATACATATGAAGATGTCTGGAAAGTTTACGTTTGCCCGATTCTCCATTCTCAAGTCTCCCATCTCTCTCTCTCTCTCTCTCTCTCTCTCTCTCTCTCTCTCTCTCTCTCTCTCTCTCTCTCTCTCTCTCTGTCTCTCTGTCTCTCTACACAATTATATCTCCTCCTCGTTAATACAAAGTTCGGTAGGTTGAGTTTTCAAGCCGGAAGCTTTATCCTTTTCTTTTCTTAAGTTAAAGTCGTCGCGAGGCCAACGAATAATGACACATCCTGACTCTCGTTTTTTCACTTTTACCGTTATGCAATTTCTTCGTTAGTTAGTTTCAACAACAATTCCGAAAAACAGCAAAAGTATTACGAAACGAGAGGAGCTAACGGAGAAATGGAATCGCTGAATCGGAAGAAAAAACGACGAGCAAATAAAAAAAAAGAAAGAAAAGAAAAAAAAAAGAAAACATAAAAAAGGAGAGGAAAAACACGTCGAGTCGTCGTTAAAATCGCATTAAAATCTGTCGTCGTGGCCGGTTTACCTAGAGCCTCTACTACCGTTACATATTCCAGTCTTACCACGGATCAGTCCTTTCGATTTTGGGGATCGACCGATCTATGCCGGACAGGCTGCTCAGCTAGCGTGCATGGTACCGGTCGGCGACACACCGATCGAGATCACCTGGACCTACGAGGGTCAGCTCTTGTCGCAATACATGGGATACAGCGTCGGGAAACTCGGACCACGAACGAGTATACTTCTGATCGAGCCAGTTACCCCAGACCACGATGGACGTTACGCGTGTGTCGCTAGTAATCCGTCGGGAAGGGCGGTGCACGAAGCTACGTTACGAGTCCACGGTTAGGGCCCAAAAGTTAAAGGGAGCATTGAAATCGTGATAATGATAATAATGCTAATTGACCATATAAATAACGATATATACATATACATACGTACATACATATGTTATATTATATTATATTATATTATATTATATTATATTATATTATATTATATTATATTATATTATATTATATTATATTATATTATACTTATATATGCGTATATTGATTTTGATAATGAGCGACATGATGATTGATGATCATTCGGAATGACAACAAATGATAATAATAATAATATCGCGTCGGTTACCGCGACATTTTATGACTGCAGGCTTTATTGATGCATCTTCGTCGTTGCTGAAGCTGTCCTGTTGTGTACAGAGCGTTGCTTTCGTCACCGGGGATGACACTCTCGTCTGCACTGTCCCTCTCTTCTTTCTCTTTCTTTCTTTCTCTCTCCCTCTCTCTCTTTCTCTCTCTCTCTCTTTCTCTCTCTTTCTCTTTCTCTCTTTCTTTCTCTCTCCCTCTCTTTCTCTTTCTCTTTCTCTTTCTTTTTCTCTCGCTCATGTTTCTCTCATTTTTTTATTCATTCCTACTTGGTTTATATTTTTTCTTTCAGCCATCTATCTTTCTCTTTCTATCTTTCATCTGTTTATATTTTATTATTATTATTATTATTATTATTATTATTATTATTATTATTATTATTATTATTATTATTATTATTATTATCATTATTATTATTATCATTATCATTATTATTATTATTATTATTATTATTATTGTTATTATTATTATTATTATTATTATTATTGTTATTATTATTATTATTATTATTATTATTATTATTTAATTTCTATCTTATACGCTACAGTTTTCGAGTCCACAAGCTTAAAGCCGAGCGTTAAAGATCAGGTAGATCGATCCGAAACCTCCGTCTTCCTCAAGCTCAATAACGGCTTCTTTTTGTGTTAGCCGTTTGTTTAAATTTCGTGCTTAAATCTCGTTTCATTTGTTCTCTTGCGCCTTCCTCGTCAACATTCATCGATCAAGCGATCCTTTCATTGGCTTTTCAATTTCGCCAAGAAAGATCGTGAAAAATATTGTATCTCGTTTTTTCTCTCTTTCTCTCTCTTTTTCTCTTTCTCTCTCTCTCTCTCTCTCTATTTTTCACACGTATACACACACGATGAACATATCATATATCACGCCGATACTTTTCTTTGATCTTCATCATCCTCAACAAAAGATATATATATATATATATACATATATATATATATATATATATATATATATATATCATCGCTCTATTTCTCTCACGCACACGAATATCGCGAGGTTTCTGATAGGTTTCGTTAATTCTCTCGTATTGTTTTTGTCGTCACAACGTCGATCAAGTTAGTAGTTCGTCGTACACCCCCACATTCGCGAGCCACAACGCGTCCCACCTCCAAAGACGACCGACCGACCATTCAAGTACCCCTCGGAGTGTTTCCGAGATTTGTTCCAACCCTTACTCCTTAAGGCACCTTTCCACACCAGCCTTACCTTGCCTTCACCTCACATGTCTCGCCTCGTTCATTTTGTACGTGCATGAGAAGGAAGTAGTTTGTAGTGATACATGCATGCTTTTCTCTCTTTCTCTTTCTTTATCTGTCTCTAACTATCTCTATCTTTTTCTCTAACTCTTTCAGTCTCTCTCTCTCTTTCTCTCTCTCCCTCTCTCTCTCTCTCTCTCTCTCTCTCTCTCTCTCTCTCTCTCTTTCTCTCTCATAGCTTTTTTACTCCGAGTAGAAACATGAAATATGGTCTTAACATGATTTCTTAATGCGGTACAGCATGCAAGCCGTGCTTAAGTACATACATCGTAGAACTTCTTGCATGCATTTTCAGTGAGTTCTTTCAGCAGCCTTTCTTAGTTGATCTTCATACTCTCGGTTCATGCTGGTAGATACCCGCATAGTCATCTCAAAGTTCCATATGCTTTTATTAATAGTATGATCTGCTCGTTGCGGTAGCGGAAGCGAATCGACGTTTGCATGTAATAAACGTGATCTGATTTGTCCTGGATCTTTTTGTTCGCCTGGTGTTTTGCAGATAGGATTTAGTTTTAAATGAAATATTTTTATGAAAATCTCTTATATATTCAATAATTTATTTGAAAAAAGATCTAGGACGACAGAACGATCTGCTTCCGGTTTACTGCTATAATAGACTAAGCGAAAAGAACGCAGCACTAATTGATTTATTCTGTCACAGTGCCACCTCGTTGGATTTTGGAACCTACTGATAAAGCTTTCGCACAAGGCTCTGATGCACGCGTTGAATGTAAAGCCGATGGTTTCCCGAAGCCCCAGATCACATGGAAGAGAGCTGCTGGTGAGTATTTTCGTTTAAGTTTTAGTTTTCTTAACTATTACAAATCCGCAATAATTATTTACTTTGAATTTCACTAAATAGGAGATACTCCTGGTGATTATACTGACTTGAAATTGAGCAATCCCGATATTAGTGTTGAAGATGGAACCCTCTCGATCAATAACATTCAAAAGACCAATGAAGGCTACTATCTTTGCGAGGCTGTTAACGGTATTGGAGCTGGACTTTCTGCTGTCATTCTCATCTCTGTTCAAGGTTAGATTCTTCTCTTTCTTTCTCCCTTACTTTTTAGTATTTGTATATAAATTGTTTGCTAATATTAAGACAATTGATAATTATAGCACCTCCTCACTTTGAGATCAAGCTCAGAAATCAGACCGCACGACGTGGTGAACCAGCTGTATTACAATGCGAGGCACAAGGCGAGAAACCAATTGGCATTTTATGGAACATGAACAACAAGAGGCTCGACCCGAAGAGTGATTCACGTTATACCATTCGAGAAGAGATTTTGGCTAATGGTGTTCTGTCTGATCTTAGTATTAAGAGAACTGAAAGAACTGACTCGGCTTTGTTTACCTGTGTTGCAACGAATGCTTTTGGCAGTGATGATACAAGCATCAACATGATTGTTCAAGGTACGATCTTTAGGCTAAAGTTTCAAAGTTATATATTTCACTCGATAGTAAAGAAATTTTTACCAATATGATTTCCTTGCAGAGGTACCGGAAGTTCCTTATGGTCTTAAAGTATTGGATAAGTCTGGACGTTCAGTTCAATTGTCATGGGCAGCTCCATACGACGGAAATAGTCCCATTAAACGATACGTTATCGAATACAAAATCAGCAAGGGCTCCTGGGAAACCGATATCGATAAAGTACTTGTGCCTGGCTCTCAACAAAACGTAGCTGGTGTGTTCAATCTGAGACCTGCCACGACTTATCATCTCCGAATTGTCGCTGAAAACGAAATTGGAACGTCTGACCCATCTGATACCGTAACTATTATCACTGCCGAAGAAGCTCCAAGTGGCCCACCTACTTCCGTCAGAGTCGATGCTCTTGATCAACATACTCTCAAGGTAACTATCTCAAAATTGAATTTCTCATCATTCCATAATTAGTAGCAAATAGTTTATTAACGAAGTTAAATATATTTAGGTAACCTGGAAACCACCCCCACGTGAAGACTGGAACGGCGAGATTCTTGGCTATTATGTCGGCTACAGGCTTTCATCCTCAGACAAACCATACATGTTTGAAACTGTTGAATTCTCTAAGGAAGATGGAAAGGAACATCACTTGCAGATCATGAATCTTAAGACCTACACTCAATACAGCGTCGTTGTTCAAGCATTCAACAAAGTTGGTTCTGGACCGATGAGCGAGGAACGAAGACAACACACGGCCGAAGGTGTACCCGAACAACCACCCCACGATACGACTTGTACTACTCTCACTTCGCAAACTATCAGAGTTTCATGGATGTCGCCTCCTCTTAGTGCTGCAAATGGTGTTATTACTGGTTACAAGGTAATAAAATCATTTACATCAAAAATACATCACGAAGTTATTTGCTATATATATTGTTATATTAACATATTATGATATATGATATATATATATATATATATATATATATATTTATTCTTAGGTCATTTACGGTCCATCTGATACCTGGTATGATGAGAATACGAAGGATACCAAGATCACCTCCTCCAGCGAAACCATTTTACATGGCTTGAAGAAATACACAAATTACAGCATGCAAGTTTTGGCCTTTACTTCTGGTGGCGATGGCGTTAAATCTGCACCGATCCATTGTCAAACTGAACAAGATGGTATGTTTTAATTTTGAAAGCATCAATAACATTTTATACAATTTACTGATAATGTATCTCTCTTCTCTTAGCCCCTGAAGCACCAATCGCCGTAAAAGCACTCGTCATGTCTCCTGAATCGATTCTCGTTTCTTGGCGCCCACCAAATCAACCAAATGGAGTAATATCGCAATACACTGTTTACACTAAAGCTGACAATGCAGAGGAACCAACTAGCCAGAAAGTACCACCAAATCAATTGACTTACGAAGCTACTGGACTTGATAAACAACGTAGATACCAATTCTGGGTAACTGCTAGCACGAACATTGGTGAAGGAGAAGCTTCTAAGATTGTGACATTGGGACCAAGTGTACGAGGTAAGAATTGAGTTTTCTTTTATTTTATAATAAATACCGTGTAAATATTTTAATAATTTAATTTTTTTCTCTTTATTTATAATGTATGTACAGTACCGGCCAAGATTGCATCATTCGACGACAAATTCACTGCGACTTACAAGGAAGATGTAAAACTACCCTGTCTTGCTGTTGGCGTACCTGCACCGGAAGTAACATGGAAAGTACGAGGCTCTGTTCTTCAACCCAGTGACAGATTGAGACAATTACCAGAAGGATCTCTATTCATTAAAGAAGTCGACCGTGCCGATGCTGGAGAATATTCATGCTATGTTGAAAACTCTTTTGGACATGATACCGTTACTCACCAACTCATCGTTAATGGTAATTCTCAATATGGATAATTATAACAAAATTTTGAAGTTTGGTCTTTTGTTAATATTTGATGGTTGACTTTATAGCTCCACCACATTCACCACAAGTCACTCTTACTGCTACCACCACGAATTCGCTTACGATGAAATTGCGACCTCACCCAACTGATAATGCACCTATTCATGGATATACGATTCACTACAAACCTGAGTTTGGCGACTGGGAAACTGTTCAAATTAGTTCTACGGCACAGAAATATACTTTGGAAAACTTATGGTGCGGTTCTCGATATCAGATCTATGTTACGGCTTATAATGGGTAAGAATAGATCTTATGTATATTGGTTTATCAATAAAAATAAATATGATTATACATAAATGTATTTTAAGCATTGGCACTGGCGACCCATCAGATATTTTGAACACTCGTACCAAAGGATCTAAACCCATCATTCCTGAAGCAGCAAGATTTATTGAAGTATCAACCAACAGCATTACTCTTCACTTGAGCGCTTGGTCTGACGGTGGCTGCCCCATGTTATACTTTGTCGTTGAGCATAAGAAGAAGTAAGAGCCAAATGAGAAATTTGATTAAGAGTTTACGTAGCAAGTTTGAGATAACAAAGTTCGTTTTCTATTTTAGGCATCAGCAAGAATGGAATCAGGTATCGAACAATGTTAAACCAGGCGGTAACTTCGTAGTTTTGGATTTGGACCCTGCTAGCTGGTATCATCTTCGTGTTACGGCTCATAATAATGCCGGATTCGCGGTAGCCGAGTATGAATTTGCAACTTTGACTGTAACTGGAGGTGGGTATACCGTAACTACGCTTGATGCGTTTGAAAGCATCTCGTAGCCGGTGCTAATGGTGGCTGGATTGAACGGTCGCCATATTTTTTGTTCCAGGCACCATTGCACCGGCCCGCGAATTACCGGATATTATCGGTGGTGGCAACGATGAAGATCCGGTGAAATTTTTCATGGCTAATTTGAATCTAGTCGTACCTGTGGTAGCCGCAGTTCTTGTTATAATCGTTGCCGTCATCGTGATCTGTGTTTTAAAAGGAAAAGGCCATGGTAGTGATAAAGGTAATTATAATGGTCTTTTTTTTTTTGTTTATTTTGTACAGGTACGATTGCTCCGCCGGTACGTAACGATGATAACAAGAATACCGACGTCAGACGTTATTTCCCATGGTTACCGAGTTGGCTCGATGTTAACGTTGTAGTACCGGTTGGAGCTACGATCGTTGTCATTATCGTAGGAATTGTCGTCATTTGCGTCGCATTGTCTAGACGAACCCGAGGCCCGGAACAAACACGGCTGCGAGGTATCTCTTCAGCCGACGAGAAATATTACGAGGGACAATGTATACCAATTTTTTTTTTATTACTTTATTCATTAGGTTACGAAAAGAAATCGAATAATTAAGTATCACTGCGATGATGATTTTAATATGGAAAAATTGATATAAATTTTAATATTGAAATGCTATAATATTTGATAATCTATCTAGAGGTTCTGATCGTGATCATCCTCCCAGTGATTCTTTATCAATTGTACATAGTCATTGCCAATAATATAATTCAATGTACTAACTTCATGTACTTCAATGTACTAACATGTTATGAGAAAACACATGATATATGGTATTAATGTAAGCAAACATTTATTTTTTCTTTCAGATGATGTAGTATATCAACAAACCGGTGTTGGTGGCGCTACACTCGACAAACGCAGGCCTGATCTCCGAGATGAATTAGGATACATCGCACCACCGAATCGCAAACTTCCACCTGTTCCTGGCTCCAACTATAACACTTGCGATCGCATCAAGCGAGGTACAGTGATAAGTAAGCCACAATTGACAAAAGTTTGATATTTAGATGATTCTCCATTATTACTGTTTGAATGTTGTCGCATCGGCACGAGATAGTTTGACCATATCTTCTTATGGAACACAAGAATTTCGCACAGCCAGCCGATAATACGAATTTCGAAGCGGTATTCATTATTAAGAACCAACGTGCAAGCAAACACTATACACACGCATTATATCATTACCGTCTAGATTTTGTTATTATTTATGTTGGCTACGCTTAAACATATTTTGCATACCTAAGTATATACATATACTATATTATATATATACACGTGTAAAGATGTATACCTTGCTTCAAGACGAAACATGTTTTTCCTTCGTATGCGCTTATAACGTCGCTGCGCGTACCAAGAATCGAATATGATTAACGAAATTTCTCTGATCTTGGTATTATTGTTCCTTTTTTTTAGAAAAGAAAGATCATTTAAAAACTAGATCTCGATACATAGCTTGGTAAGCGGCAGCGAGTCGTACGATTGTTGTAGCATATGTTCGATAGGTACAACAGGTTCGTTGAGAAGCCATTCAACGTGGGATCCAAGGAGGCACATGTATGAGGAATTAAATCATTGTGCACCAAGCAGAAGGTGCCCACCTCCACCGCGTATGGGCAGTTCGGAGGGCCTCTCTCACAGAGGTTGGTAATAGTAGTTTTTCTAGGACGAAGGACTCGTTCTCCCTCGTGTCCCGTCGCAAGCCTTCGTCTTTCGCGATTCTGGTAATCACGAACTACAGTCGGTACAGCCACTCGATCTTGCAGCCGGTTTTCGTAAGTCCTCTTCGTGATTATAAATTCTCACAAATGCAGGCATATATTTCTTTTTTTTCTACTTTTTCTTATTCTTCTTCTACATCTTGTTCTTTTTATTCTTCTTTATCGATGTTGCACGTTCTCGCATGCTACGCTCGTTACAGCCCCTAGCACACAACTTACACATCGAACACACTTTCGATAAAAAAAATATTTCAGTTCGGTGATACATGGGTGAGAAGATATATGAAAGGATATGAGAGTAGGAACGTTTAAGCGAGACTACCGTCAGTAAAACTGGTGCACGTATAAATATCATCGATATCATTAATATATTTATCAAACGTGGAAATAATAATCATAGAATTTAGTAATAAATAGAAAATGTATCTTTTATACGAACTTCATGGCAACAGAGTCTACCCTCGATACTTGTTGCAGGCATGGAAGATGAGATCTGCCCGTACGCCACTTTCCACTTATTAGGATTCCGTGAAGAAATGGACCCGAGCAAGGCTATGCAATTCCAGACTTTCCCTCACCAAGGAAATGGACATTCCGGAACTATGGGACCACCAGTTGGACATCCGACTAACGCTTCTGCTCACAGTCGCTCTGGATCTCAATCTATGGTACAGAGTCTGTCCAAACAGCTCGTACAGAATTTATCTTGATAATAGTATTATTGATATATTTTGCGTTTCGACAGCCCCGTCAGAACGGCCGATACTCTAGAGTACCATCCCAAGGAGGTGGCAGCGGAACCCACGTTTTCTCTCCCGAATATGACGATCCTGCTAATTGCGCTCCTGAAGAAGATCAATACGGCTCTCAATATGGACAATACGGTGCTCCTTATGATCATTATGGATCTCGTGGATCGGTTGGCCGTCGTAGCGTTGGATCTGCTCGTAACTTACCTGTTTCTGGATCACCTGAACCACCTCCACCACCACCAAGGAATCACGATCAGAACAACTCGAGTTTCAACGACAGCAAGGAAAGCAACGAGATTAGTGAAGCTGAATGTGACCGTGATCAACTTGTCAACCGCAACTATGGCGGTCAGTACAATGAATCCTGATCGATCCAAGGGACAAAGGGCCGAGGATGAACATGAGAAACACGATTTCATGTCCGAATAAATAAAGAAAGCAAGTCTGACTTGTATTCGGATCGTCGAGTCGTGTTTTCTCGTACTTGTTCTTGGTTCTCTCGAAATGCTCGTTTCATTAGACATTCGTTAGATACTAGGTGTACAACGCGGACATATCGCATGTCGAGCAAATCGCAACGTACACGAATGGAAGAAAATCGCTCCGAATTCTGTGTTTCTAATCGTATAGCTTTCCACAATTCGCATGCTACGTGTTGTCATAGTAGTTTACCGTTGTGTCAATCGTGCCGTGTGTTTTTCTATTTCAGTGAATGCTCGCGGCAAGGACGGCATGACCACCGAGGAGATGCGTAAACTCATAGAGAGGTCAGTAGAGAGCGAATGTGTTTGATTCGCGATCAAACGACACGAGAGTTACCGTTTCTAATATTGTATCTCGACTGAAAATTCATATTTCTAAGATATCTATTGAATATTGTCAATTCAATTCATCTCATCATCATTCATTTATCATTTAGTCATGACATAAAAGATCATTAATCGTCTTTCAATCATTCATTTTTGTCATTATTTTGAAGTTTTTCATTTTAAATATTCGAACAATAATACTTTTGTATCAATTATATTACAATATTATAGTTACGAAAAATAATCGAATGCACGGTAGATTAGCTGAAGGCTTTACAAATACATTTTAATATTGTATCTTTTATCTTTGTCTTTTTCTTGTTTCATGACTCTTTACGCAGGAAGCCGTAAGTTTCTTGATCGTAGAACAGTACAGAGTGTATTTCTATAAAGATAGATGCAATTTCGTTACAACATGTTTACAAATGCTGTACCTTTGATAGTAAAATTTTTGAGAAAAAGAAAAAAAAACAGCAGGCCAGCCGATATGCTTACAAAACATTGCTTGATTATCAACGTCAACGAAAGACTTCTCTATGCGAACATGATATTTTGCATGCAGTTTTTGATGGCCGACGCTCTTGGCGTAATTAATAACGTTTCTTTTTGACTAATCCAAGGACGATTAGCGATAGAAATAACTTAAAAAATGCCTCTACTGCGACTCATGCTATATTATTACCATATTATACGCTGTTATCATCATCGCCATATTACCCTGCTGTGCTAACATGCTAATCATTTATCACTAAGCCTCTAATAAATAACATTATTAAATTCTTACAATTATAAGCAATATATTGTAACTAATACTTATTCATCGTTGCTGCTGTAACTCTAGTGCATGGATGAAAATCTTTGGTTCGCGTACAGATGCTGCTAAATTATTATATAATTATTTTTTTTTTTTAGGACGCAACGGACAAAATTAGCCTTTCTAATAATCGCTCGAATAATTCTTTCGCTTTCTGCAGTGTTATATGCATCTGTACGAGGATGCAAAAAAGAGTTGAAAGAAGTGCTCTTTCAAAAAGAAAAAAAAAAAAAAAAACAAGAACAAAAAAAAGAAAAAAAAAAGAAAAAAAACAGAAAGAATAAAAAAAAAAGAAGAAAAAAGAAAAAAATAAAAAAGGAACGAAGATAGCCTTTATCGAAGAACGTTTCTCAAAATTATAATCGATGTTGCAGAAACGAAGCCCCCGGCCGGCAAACCGGTAGTCCCCACGGCGGTCACGGGGGACTCCTCACACCCTACGATACTGTGGCAGTGTAACCTGTAAATCCATCATCATCCATGGTCTTCCGACTCTCTCGTTGACTGCGACCGAAGATTCGAGAGAAACGGAAACGAAGCGCACGCTAACTCTTCCCCCGGTGCTGTCGTCGGTCCAATTTGTAATGATTTTAATGATTTAAAAAAGAAAAAAAAAAAGAAAAACTAAAAAAAAAACAGAAAAACAAAAACAAATCACAAAATAACATCGTCGCGAATAGATTCTAAAATTTGATGAATTAAATTTGAAAAAGGTTGTATACATGTTTATCAGATGTACGTACGTACGAGACAACGAGCATCGTCCTCGCGACGAGGACCACCTCCTTCGGCCGTTCTTGACCATATCTCGAATGACTTCTATATTCTCGTTGGCCTTTTCTCTTTGTTTTGTCTCTTGTTTAGATTTCTTCTAATTTTTTCTTTTTTATTTCATTTATTAGTATTGACTTTTGATTTTCCCTCATTTTATCAAAGGCCAGACTCGAAACTGCCTCTCTAATTGACTGCCTAACGAGGACGAAGGAGGTCGAAAAGGTCGACGGCTAAAAATAAAAATAATAACAATCGATTAGCGAGTTCGTCACACAAGAGTTGTCTCTTCTCGGATCTCACGCGCTTCGTGATACCCGGTATAGGTTCGCGGACGCTCTCGTACGACAGCGAAACAAAACGAAATAACAATAAGGAAATAGCATACAAACATATAGGAAATGCATATATGAAAAAAAAAAAAAAGAAAAAAAAAATAGTAAAACGAAAAAAAACAACAATAGAAAAAGATCAAGGGAAAAAGAAAAGAAAAGCGTGCTCTCGGCGACAGTTCATTTTTCGGGGGTTTTACGCGGAAAATCCTAGGTTAAAGATCACGTCTCGTTCTATTGGACGCATCGAGACGAAACATGAGATTAGTTACTCGCTTTTAAGTCATGGTTGTGCCACACTGCCGCTACCCGCAGGCATACATACATATATACGTTACGTATATGTACGTACATAACATATAACGGATATAACAGATATATACATAATATACGATTTATAATTTCGTAACGAAGGTTGTGTCCCCCCGGGGATCGAAGATATATCGAGTCTCAATGTCGCGGAGAGCAAGTGTAGAGATCGTCATGTCATTGTATCGTCGTGTCGTCGTGTCGTCGTGTCGTCGTCGTCGTCGTCGTCCGTTGAGCAAAAACGATAAGAAACAAAAATGAATGAAATCTAAATTGAAATCTCTTGCCGATAGACTTATCCGAAGGAAGAACGCGGCACGTCATCAGAAAAATTATTAAAGAAAAAAAAATAAACAAATATAATCCTCATTACGTACTCTCTTTACAGGCTACGCGCACATAAAAATACATTTACACTCATATTGAATCTCTCGCAATACACAAGTTTCACATACAAGCTATACTTGCTGTCGGTTTTTAATCGTCCTAATATAAAAAAAAATATATATATATATATACATATATAAATACGTGTATGATGTGAGTCCGGCGCGTGTATACGTATTTATAGATCTACGCGTATGTATTATTGATAATTAATTAGTCCGCTCTAATCACACCTATATTAGCCGCGCTAAATTTTTTGCTCGAGTTGAAGTTCGAAGGATAACGCGACGATGATTATTAGAAACGTAATAAGTGAGTCGAATAAGTAACAAAGCATAATGAGTGAATAAATAAAAGAAACATAGATAGGCATTAAGTTGGACGGATGGTCGCGAGACAATAATCACCGTTTCTCTTAGGCAGCCTAACAATACGTCGATCGTTGTCGATTGATAGATGACCATCGTGTTCGATAAGAATAGAGAAGCGAAGTAGAGAAAAGCGGACTTTCCTGGCGAAAGTATCCTCTTTTAGAATTCCATAGTGCTTTTCTCAAAATATCTAGGCTCCTAGATTTCTCGTCTTTCGAACAATTAATCTCGTCGCACGATCGATGTTGTGCAAGGATGCGATGACGGCGCTTGTCTCATAGTTTGTTTTTATCACGTCACTATTTCTAGATATATACATATTATATAAATATATATATATATATATATATATATATATATATATATATATATATATATATATGATTAACCTAACATATAAATACGTTGTAAGTAGGATATCTCTAGGTGTCGCGTTCATTTGCCGAGGCGACGATACGAAACGGACACCGGTTGGCCGATAATTGTATTATTATTATTATTATTATTCGTCTTCTTCTTCTTCTTCTTATTATTATTACAACAACTATTTACTAATTATTATTACTACTATTGACATTATTAATGCGCGAAGGAAGGACGTTGTCTCTTTTTCTATTCTTGTGGACGACGAAAAAAGGATCTCTTAAGCTCTTTTAATAAATCTCTAAAATTTTCATATCCCTCTAGGATACGATTAGGAATTTTCCATAATATTCTAATATTCGGCCAGCCGGCTCCGTTTCGGCGAAGCCGCAGCATTTTACTCATCGATGTGATTTTAGAAGTTTTTGCGCAAAGTCTTGTGTATGTGTTGTTATAATGTAATAACGATCACGCTATATCAGATTAATATCCATATCCAAGTCACTTTTACAAATAACGTATATCACGTTTTAATCACACAACGCTCGCTGAGCTTTTACGCTTTTAACGCTTTTTTGAATCTCTAACACTTGAAAATCATGATAATGGTGATGATGCTAATGTGGAAAAAAAGAGAAAAGGAAAAAAACGAAAACTTCGCATAGCCATACGTTGTAATCGACCTACACGCATTAACTTAGGCGTTATACATATTTGTCGTCAGTGTTTTAAGAGTAAGCAGGATTAAAGAAAATATGTGATGATTGCGATGTCGTTTAGATCATTAAATGGATGATTTCTTTCTTTTTGTCATTAACGACATGCACTATCAAAATCTGAATGGCATTTTATATGCAATAATTTTTTTTCCCCGCAATGATTATTTTAAGAAATGCTGCGAAAACGATTGCAATGATCGATAAATCGATCGATGTATACACCCTCGTTTACACATACACACACATACACACACGTACATACAAACATACATGCATACATACATACGTACATATATACGTACATACATACGTACATACATACGTAAATACATACATACATACATACATACATACATGCATGCATACATATTTACATACATACATATGTAAGTCGCGAAAAATTAATTGACTGCGTGCATTTCACACCTTTTTTTCTTACGATGATAATGATGATAATAATAATAATAATAATGAGCAAACGCGGTTCTTCGAGCTTACTGTGGACGGAGTGTTGTACGTCATTATTTCCTGTTACTTCACGATATTTTTATTATCTTTATTCGTCGTTGTTTTTTCTTCGTTCTATTAAGTCTATGTGCTTTTTCTTTTTTACGTTTCGTTGCTGATAGGATTATATATTATGAGATTTTATTATTAATTCTCACATATCTTCGCGATAGTAGAGACTCGAGGATCCGCGCGCGGTATACCGTTTCCTCAATGCCCACTATTTTATGTTTTTGTACCAAAGTTGTAGCGTCTAACTTTACGTTAAATAAATAAACCGAAAAAACGAACTTCTCTCTCTCTCTCTCTCTCTCTCTCTCTCTCTCTCTCTCTCTCTCTCTCTCTCTCTCTCTCTCTCTCTGTCTTTTATAGATTAATAAATATTATCTTCATCAGCGTTTCTCAACTTATAGAGCGCGATTCAAAATTAAGGCCTCGTTAAAATTTTCATGGATTGTGAAATGATAACTGCTTTTTTATGCCAAAGCCGGAGAAAATTGATTAAATTTGTAGTAGATTTAGGTGAAAGTTTTCGTAGAATGTTCTTGCGAATTCGTGAGAATACCGTAGTAACAGTCGTATCTTTAAAATAATATATATACATACACAATATATTTGGATAGACTCTGGCCTGTCAGATTTTTTAAAAATTTTATATTACAAAACATTTCGGTCGCAGTACCATTACGAACAAATTTATTGGATCGCATGGAGAAATGTTGATATACGTGAAGTGTTATTCCTCTTAACGAAGTTTGAATAACACTATTTAGTAAGTATTTTTAACACCGAAATATTATCAAATTTCCGTAATTACACCTATCTATATAACTTTATTAGGTAAATTTTTTAAATATTTTGTTTAATATTCAATTATCAGACGATATTATATTTATACATGTTAATTGAGAATTATTCAGTACTGTTTGAAAAATTCATATTAATAATAGCAAATTCATTAATTAATGTCATATCATGTAGACATAATTTTATATAATTTCTACTCTATCAAATAATGTTATTTGATCTTATTACAAAAGAAATAATTTATTATTTAGAACTATGATTCATTTGGTTTTGATTTGTGTCTGATTCATATAGATTTTATCAACATACAACATTCCCATCTTTTTTATTTAAAAAAAACATGTGTAAAATGTAGTTATAATTAAAAAGATACTGGTACGTATAAATTAATCTGAAACGAATAAATAGAACTAATATAAGACGAACACACACAAACGTATATTCTTAAGCTTGTTTTGAAGCTTGCTTTTCTGAACGATCAGAGCTTCGACCGAATGTATAGAGTGTCTCATTAACTCTGTTACGATATCTTCGATAATTTTAATGATACGAGGAAATACCAAAGTAACAAATTATATATAACATTATATATATATATATATATATATATATATATATATATATATATATATTATATTATATTAAACAGCTACACATTATAGTGTGAATTAATTTTTTCACGAGGTTATTTTTCTGAAGATATCGAGATTATCCAAGTTTATTTGTTTATATAGGACAACATATTTTCATCATTGTTACATGATAGCTATAATACTATGACCTTCGTGTGACCCTGAATAAAAGAAAAATTGGACTGTTTGAAGATATTTCAATACCTCAAAGATATTGAAGATATCAAATAGTTTCAATATGTCCGGCTCATAATGCATCAATAGCCTATTAAAAATTTTCGCAACATTACAAATTGGTCGTGGTGCAAATATTCGATAGCCTATATGTTCATCAGATCTTAAACCTTAATTTATTGTCTGTGAGTTGCGATTAAATCAATAGTTTATAACGACATTCCCACAGCACTGGAAAACATGAAAGAACGCATTATAGCTGCATGTTTTAATATCAATGAGCAATTCTTAAGGAAGGTCAAAGAGAAAAAATATGTAATCTCGTTCAAAAAACTTTGATGACCTTGAAATCTCGAAAAAATGAATTTGAAAAAAATTAATTCACGTCATAATGTATACTCCTTTGAATCAAGTTGTTCTTCGAGATTTTTTTCGTATTATTAAAAGTAATGTAGATATTGTTTTGTAATAAAATTATTGAAACATCCTGTAAGTCCTTTTAATGTATAATTTCCTAATAATGTATAATTTCTTTTAATTGTGTGTTCAGAAGTACAATATCGTAATTTACAGTTTAGATATACCAGTATCATTTTTATATCATTTTATTATATCTTTAATATAATATAAGCTTTAGAATAATAATTCATTATCGGTGTACTGACAATAAATACATTCATAAATATTTTTTTATATGTTTCACATGAATTATTAAAGACTATACTTGTCGGTTAAAATGAATTACTTGCGTTATGACGTATTTTACAAAATATTTTAAAATAACAACTAATAACTGAATGTAATAAGCATAATTTTTTTTTTTAATCATATATATGCATATAACGAAGAATGAATATTTTTTATCAACTTAAACTGGTAATAATTCTTTTCAATCTGCTGTATCGATCTCATTAAATCTTCATGGAAAGAAACATTAATAATTCATTATTTGTACGTTTGGTGGCGTTCAGTTCGAGGAGTTAATTTGAAATTTTATATTGTTTATCTATATTATATTATACAGAGAACATGAGAAAAGTTTAACATGAACTGTTATTGAGCACAGTCGAAAACATTATTCTTTTAATTGGTTTTTATTTTTCAATTTTGTAAAAACAAACGTAGTTCTTAAATCTATTATACAACAATCGGATAACTTTTTCACTTTTATTTTTATCGGATAATCTTTTCACTTATCAGGTTGAATGAAAATCATTGTAGTATAATCTTACATTTAAACGATAAGAAGAGTTAATTAATATTGATAAATAATTTACTGTTCGGTGTGTGACCGTTAATGGTTGGTAACATTGTTTGTTTACACGATGGCGTCCGGTGGTGGTGAGTACATCTGGTATTTCTAATCGTTTTCTCACGAAATGAGTTTTTGTAATCTAATTCTTATTATAGACATAAAAATATTCTTAATACGATTATTTTATTTAAAATGATAGAAAATACAACTGAAGAAAGAACTGAAGCGTCAACGCCAGCTCAACCCATCACCAATGTCGTGTCGGAAGCAGCGCACGTAAGAAAGATAACCTAGAAGAACACGAGTTTTGCTTTAAAACGGTGAAATTTTCAATCCATTCTCGTATACGTATGCATTGTAAGGAAGTATAATTAATGTTTCAACGGCATGTCGATGTTGTATAATCGAAGAATTTGTTGAAATTGTTGAAACTTCGATATTAACGTTTTTATAGATTTTTTCGATGCAGTGACAGCTGTTCGGTTATGTTACTGAATAATTTATTATTTTCTTAGCCAGCATACGTAGTAGTACAAGGATTATTTTATTTTGAATAACATAGAACAAGCAAGATAAGTAATCTTCTATGTAAAGTTTCATTTTGTTAAGATTTTCAATAATCTGAATAGTTTTAATTACTTCATAAGTTAAAATTTTAGTAGTTCTTCTGTTCTGTTCGCCTTTTTTTATTGTAATTGATTGCTTTTATATTTCACATGAGGTTAATTTTTAAGATCGATTGTTAAATGTATTTATATGTATACGATAGGGTTGTAGATTTTCGGTAAGTCATTATATTATTAGTGTTGCCTTATCATATCCTAATTTATAATTAATTTTTTACAGAAAGTGATAGCAATGGACAAAGATCCTGACCTGTCAAGTGTACCTCCAAAGAAATCTCGTGTTGAGGTGCAATCACTACCAACTAGACAGTATCTGGATCAAACGGTGGTTCCCATTTTGCTGCAGGCTTTATCTACTTTAGCCAAAGAAAGACCTACCGATCCTATTAGCTTTCTAGCAGGTTATTTATTGAAGCACAAAAGCCAATACGACAACGGTGGATCACCGCCAACTAGTCAGTAATTTTATTTTATATCAAACACACTTATCTTGGAAAAATATATTTGCGGCTGAAAATTTTGCAACGATTAGGTTGGTGAAGATATCAATCAAAGTGTATCTCTGTAATATCAAATTGAATAAAAATGAATTAGCTTTTTATCTTTTAAAGGATTGTGCATATCTGTAAGTTTAAAACTCTTTGCTAGGTTGAAATAAATAATACAGAAACATTGATTCAAAAGTAGCTTGATGTTTTAAATTTATTTATTTGTTCATAATTAGATTCCAAAGGTGGAAAGATGTAACCTGAATTCTTTATTAGGATAGTATATAGGAAGAAGGTTGCTAAAAGATGGTGAAAAGGCAGAAGAGGGGTTAGAACTTTCCAGAGAATGTGTTTGTACACTGAGTTTCTCAAAAGTACTCGGTATACCGTCGGAACTCAAAGTACAACGTAATATAAACACTGTACAAGACGCAAAGAGAGTATAAGTTTAAGTCGAAAGTTCAACATAGTACCATCTACGAGAGTTGAATCTATAAGAAAGCTCGAGTTTCCGATGATAGAAGCGAAAATACGATTTTCATTCGAAAAACATTTCTCAGTACGATGAAAGAAGCGATCATCGAAATAATCGGTAGGGCAAATGTGAATAACTTTTCTTTTGTGTCGATTTTAATTGGAGCGATTATTTAATTGGAAGCAATTAAACGTAATTGCGCAATGAATCGTTGTTAAATACGCTTCACAGTTCGATGAACTCGATACACCTTCCTCCCTTCTTTTCTATCTCATACGTATAATGCTTCCGCATCTTTTCTTTTGAAACTGTTTACATTCAGTATTTTATCGTCAATGTTCGATCAATCGTTGTTGAGTTTATTTGCAACGAATATGAAACATCTACGTGGTGGTGTATATATAGTGATTAATACTTTTTCAAGCTTAAAAGTTTAATTTACGATATTCCATTTATCGATCGAAAATTTTATTATAAATATTGTCATATTATTTTTGTGTTAACAAGTCAAATACGTAGGATCTATATCTAGAAAACTATGGAAATAAAGCTGCATTAAAATTGACTTCGTTCAATAAGATAGAATCATTTAACGTTAAACATTTTATAGTCAAGAATGTATTATATTTTCCGTCGGGTTCTCTCTAATTATTTGTTTAATTACTCTATTAAGTACGGAAAATTAACTTGCTGGAAACTCACTAGAAGCAAATCTCCGTATTCCGAAAGAATAGTAAAGATGAATGACAAAAATATCAGAATAATTTTACGATCAACATAATATTCGCGGTGTATCACCTGAAAGAGATTGATTAACGAAAAGAGAATATCATTGATTTATCCAATATATTTTTTCATATCATTATTTTGACATTTTTTTATTTAAAAATAAAATTAACACTCATTGATTCGACTCGATCTCGATAAAAGAAAACCAATCAGATAGTTCATCGCTCGAAGACTTTATCCCATGAAATAGAAATATTTCAAATTAATACGAATTTCCGAGATGAGAATAACGATCGTATGGAAGTTGCCATTAATTTACTCGTAGTGAAGGAGAGAAACTTCGTGTTGACGAAGTTTCAGAATCACTTGTGAACATACGTAGTAAGTACATACATATATGGTGGTAGTAAAGAGTTGCAATGGATTTTGTTACTGGTCTTGTTTATCTCATATGTCTTATGTAGTCTCTTGTAAGGTAGCGAATTGAATTGAATGAGTATGCATGTACGAATCACAGTGAAATATAGAGATTCGTATACACATAGACAAGGATAGTTTGTCCGTGTGCAAACAGCTACGTGCCACGGGCACGATCCACGATTCACGATCCACGGCCCACGGCCCACGGCCCACGGTCCACGGGTAACCAGTCTCGTGGCTAATGGCTAAACCGTGTCACGGCTTTCGCCGTTCGCGCACGACCTGCAGATTCACGCCTGCACGCCCGCACAGAGACTCGGTCCAATTGGCACGCATATTGGAATTCTATTACCGGGATTACGGCCAGTAATTGCTCGGTTTAGCGCAATATCGTACATTCGTCTCTCTCTCTCTCTCTCTCTCTTTCTCTCTCTCTCTCCCTCTCTCTCTCTCGTTCTCGCACTCGCACTTACATTCGCTCTCGTTCTCGTTCCCGTTCACGCTTTACGCCAAGCGGCAGTAGCCTTGTGATTGTCAAACGTGGATTAGACATACATCTTACTTTGCTCGATTAGCCACTGCGTTACGTGTAATTTCTCGATCTAAGATCCTTCGCAGTTTCTGGTCCTTTCAAAGTATGATTTGCAGCTGAATTCTATTGGGTTGGCAACTAAGTGATTGCCGGATTTCAAATAAGCAGGAAACGATAAAATCCGCAATCACTTAATTGACAACCCAATATCATAAGATACAAACGAGGGTAAAGGTTTTAAAAAGAGAACTAAGTAATTAAATTTGAAACGTAACAGGAAAAAAGTTTCGAATTAGCTCGATTTTTATTTGGACATTTTTCCTCCTTTACGATGCTTTCTTGATCTATCTTTTCTTTTCTTTTGGTTCTTTTTTTCTCTTTTTTTCTATGCTTCGAGTAATTAACGTGAAAAAAATAGTCTTTGAAGTACGAATTCGCGTTTAATCATCAGTACGGATTCATTATTAATTTAGAGTTTATTTTATAAATGAGTTCTTCCAGCATACTAGGACGGATGTTTTTCACTGATGGATCCAAAATTTCTAAAATGGAATATTTCTTAATGGTTCATAATTGAAGTTATAGAAAAACATTTTTCTTTCTTTTTTCTTTTTTCTCATTCCATCGAGGATAATTCGGTTTCATTTTACTCTATAGATCACAATAAGAGATTCAATTATGTTCGAGATATATCAGACACGGATCGATATAATTAGAGTTAATTGTCTTGGCTTTTGGAGTTTCGATTATTTGTGAAATGTTTTCGACGTGTATTAGTGAATTCTTATGAACAAACAGGTTCTTCATCCTCAACGATAAGTTTCGAAAAAAGTTAATCGTAGTGGAAACGGGGATGGTAAGAATTCGGGGACGTAACAGGCTACTGCTGCTGCTGTTGCTGCTGCTACTCCTAATGCTCGTGGTGTTTTCTACCGCGAATTATTCTATGGTTACTCACTCTTTCTCTTTCTTTCTCTTCTTCTTTCTTTCCCCTCTCTTTTTCTGTGGACTTTCTCCACAGATTTTCATTTCAGATCTGGCTCTAGCGGTACCGAGCGAAGGAGAAAATATAAGTCGCTTCGTTGATTTCAATCTGTTTGACGGCCAGCTCGTTCTCTCTCTCTCTCTCTCTCTCTCTCTCTCTCTCTTCCTTTCTTTTTCTCTCTATTTCTCTTACGTTCTCTCAGGGAATGGGCGAAGACAATGAGACAAGAGCCGTGGCCGGAGACATCCGTTATCGTGGCATGGCATCACCGGAGAGTACTCGCTCATCCCATTTCTTCTCCCTCTTTTCTCGTTTGAGGTCAGGCTCGAAATTCATTCGCCTTGGTAAGCCCTTCCGAAGGTCTCCTAGTAGTAATTGCGAGTATCATTCAGCTGTACCTTGTTAAGGCTCTTTTTCTTTCTTTTTTTTTTACTTTCTCGTCTGGAAATTTGTGATAATTTATGTAATCAAGAAAGAGAGTATGGAAAACGAGATAGACTAAAAAAGATTCAGTTATCGTAGATTTTAACGAGTCAAGTATCGAGATCCCTTGTGTTAATAATAATGAACAAAGCTTTTTCTAAAATTCTTTCTTATATTTATATGAAAAAAATAATAGGATTTCGATTAGATAAGAATTTCCAAATGCATATTGGTCACTCAAATTATTCATGTTTGAATTTTTATAAGAAATGTATATAAAACAAAAAATATAAATATAAAATATTCTAAATAATACTTTTCCTTACTTATCGTAATATAATTAATGTAATTTTATAAAATAGTGTTAGACTTTGACTGACGTTAAAAAGTTAGAGATAGATCGATATTGTTTCGACAAAGTATTTTCACAAAAGGTTTACTTTACCTTGAAGGTAACTTCATTCGAAGATCCACCTCCAATGAATACGGTTTCCCGATCGCGCAGCTGGGATGCGACTCCCTGACTACCTCTTCCATCTCTTTTCATCCTTTCAACTCCTCTGCTCAATGGGGTAGGCGTCTCTCGAAAAGCGCTTAATCCCTTATCGAACGAAGGGCCAGGATCCCGGTATTACTCCGAACGTTGATTTGTGGTCGTTCCAGTAACATTATTTATAATTTACCAGGCATTAATAGCAGGGACGAGAATGTATATGGCCATGTCGGAGGACAGTCTATTCCTCCCTTTCTTTCTCCCTCTTTCTCTCTCTCTCTCTCTATTTTCGTCTTTGTATTTTCCTTCTCGCACGTAATTCCGCTTATTTTTCGTCCTCCCTGGGAAATTGATGAAGAGGCTACAAAATGAGATAGAAGACAAACATCCTTTTCCTCAGAGTCAGGCATATGTTAGAATATGTGTATGCATATATATAAACATATATAAGGATATGTGTGTGTGTGTGTGTGTGTGTGTGCGTTTATATATGTATGTATGTATGTATGTACTTATTTTTGAAAGTTACCAATGAATTCAATCGTCGAGAGTAAAGGATATCATCGTACAATGGATCGAAAAAAGTTTGTAGGGTGAAGAAGAATAAGAAGACAAATGACGTCTCTCCTAATCCAATATTCTTCATTGTATGTATGTACGTATACACATATCGTTTACATAATCGTCGGAGATGGAAATGTTGGAGGATGCACTTTGCAGCTCGGTTTATGTTAGCCAAGGAAACGTGCCTTCGATCTTGCGAATTTTTCAAGATATACCTAGAAGATACTAACATTGGAGTAGAAAAAGGGTAGGGAGAATAAAACAAGGCGAAGGGATGATCGAAGAGGAAGAAAAAGAGAGAAAGAAGAGAGGATTGGTGATGCACGGTTAGACGTCGAAAATGTAGGTGGCAGGACGTACGAATACGTTATTTCTTCGGCACTGTTATTTCGCGTGGTAGTCCACGAAAGACCGCTGTTATACGGGAAGTCGTGATAACGGAATCAGATAGCTGCCATGCCATCCCTTACCCGTGTGGAATAATACCTTACGGAGGCATATTTCACTTCTGCCAGAGCAATATTTTTGCTCGCGGAACAAGCAACAAGCCCCTAGCATCATCGTCTCTCTACCTATGTTGCCTCTCTCGTCTTATCGAAAGAAGAAGAATTTTCAAGTCGGTGATCGTTCAACCTCGCCTAAGAAGTACTTTTTTGTAACTAACCATCCAACATGATTATACGAACCTGTATTCGTAATATTAGCTTCTGGTGTTATTCATCAAGAATACGAGATTAGAGAGGAAGAAAGAAAGGGAGGAAGGGAGAAAGAAAGAGAGAGAGAGAGAGTGAGAGAGAGAGAGAGAAAGAGAGAGAGAGTGAGAGAGAGAAAGAGAGAGAGAGAGGAGTCTTGAAAGGGTTACAGGTTGTTGCAGGTCGCAACTTGTGTGCCAAGGTACATACAAAAATACATATATACATACATACGCGTTGTATCGTCACGATTCGTGGATGCGATAGGACGATGTCGTAATATCGTTGCCCGTTTCCTTTTACCCCTCCTTCTTCGTCCTTTTCTACCTTTTAGTATCCCTCTTCGAAGTGTTTGCTGTATTTTCTCCAGTACCTCAAATATTACGTTCTTGTAACTTCTCCGAAGGATATCGTGAAATACATGTTTCATATCGCTTATCTTTCTTGTCTGATAATCTAGACTTTAGGATATATCCGAGGAAACGAGAAATGTCGACGTTCATCTGGATTAGTTTCTGATCTTGACTCCGTGCTTTCGTGAGCTCTCTAGTTTATTACACGCTCTTGGAGAAGCGTATCGTCGTCGTGTCGTGGCCTTTACATGCAACTATACTTATACGTATAATATGTATACGAATCATCTCTTGTAAAATCGATTTTATCCTTGATATAATATTATCTATATAACTAACGGAAGACGTCTAAGAAGGAATGCCCCATTATCGTCACAAAGTCAAGAAGACTTTGTGAGTTGATCGGAAAAGTCTATGTTAAATCTTATAGGAATTAATATAAGTTTGTAAGAATATTGAAGTTGCGGAAAAAGATGTTAAAGCTATGTTCAGTTGTAAGAAGGAAGGCAGGAAGGATCGATGATAGATATCTGTGGATAATAGAACGAAGATACTACTAACATCTATCAACGATGCCATTGACAAGCAAGTCGAAGTACTCTATACTTATCTGGGTAACTTCAAACAGCTGAAAGAAAAAAAAAAAACGATGTGCTCACTTTCTCTCCTTCTTTCTTTCTCTCTTTTTTATTCCTTTTTTTCTTATTTTTTTTTTTTTTATTTTTTTAAGTAGAACTTCGTGTAATTCCGACGAGTACTTCTATCTATGAAAGAAAAAAAAAAGAAATAAAGGACATACGACATTTTAAAGACATCATTCTTTACACAATGATTTTCTTTATCTTTTTCTATCTGCTTAGATCCTCCGAATCATTTATTTTTTACAAAACTTCGAAATCTTTTCTAAGGAATATATTTGATCTGACTTAGTTTAATTATTATTATAAAAGGAAGATGATAAAAATGTAAAAATGTTTCCCTAAGAATATTACCCTGAAGGTTAGTTACATAAGTTGGAACATTAAGCCCCTTGCTTTCATAAATAAATTCATCTTATGGGGAGGGACAATTTCCCTTTCCTTTAATAACACTCTAAGCTATTAAACTTTGGTTTAAAATCGGCTAATTTGCCATATAAAATATAAAACACGTTGCCATTATCGGCTATCAATTAAGTTAATTTCTTTGTTACTGTAAAAGATAGGCCATAAAAATATAATAATATCTAATTATTCTTTGTCGAAAAATCTATTCTAACGTGAAGTTTAATCTCTTTGGTGACTCTTTAACGTGGTAACTATCATTCCCTTATTCATATACGAAGATAATGGTAGGACTATAATGCGAAAATGACGTATTGTGTAAGAGATTTTTCGAGAGAATATGAAAGCTCGGTGCTTATAATACATAGTTTCCTATCAGGAAGAATGTCGAACCGAACTCTTTTTAAACGCCGACGATAAATCTTACGATAGTTTCGAGAAAACATGCGCGAGAATTTCGAAAGAATGGGCTGTTTCTATATATACTGCTATTCTATAGTAGGTTGCCATTTTGGTGCATGAACGCGTGAACGAACCTTTTAAAAAGTGCTTTCGTTTTTATCGGGAAAGAGTTTGTCGCAGAGACGGACTATTTAATTTTATTTTAGGAAAAACTTAGAGAACATTTCGAGAAGATGATAAACGATTTTGGAATACAGTTTGGAGATACACGAACGTGTTCAACTTCATTTCAACAAAGGTAATAGTTACATTTATTTTTTTTAATAGTATAATTGATAAAAGGCAGAAAAATTGTTAATTTAAAAAGGTTTATAAATTGTTGCCTTACAAAATACAACATGTTTAGATAAGACTTTATGCATTCAACATAAGGAAAAGAGTAACACATTATTATTTCCGAAATTACTAAATGCACACAAAAGCTCTTTCATCAAACTTTTACGTTTTATTTATAATTATTTAATTAATTTAATTTCAAATTATTTATTATATTACATTTTATTATTATATCAATATTATTTATAATTTGTGCTTAAATTTATATTAAAATGTAAATGTATGGATACGCATGTGTTCCCATTTTATCATTAAATGGATGGATTGACTTAACATTTATATCAAAAATAAAATTAATTCCGATTCAATCGAACATACACTATTAAAATAGGAAAAATAAAAAAAAAAATTACAAATTCTTTAAAAATCGCACGTTCGAATGAAAGAATTTGAATTCTGCTAAAATATTTAATATCAGATATTATCATAAATATTTTCGACATTTTTTATTGAACTAATTAATATGAATATAGAATGGATTGACTCGAAATTCATATAAAAAATCAATTTATCGGACTTTTGCTTTTGGAATGACATGTATTTTAAAAGTTAAAAAAAGTTATCGAAAACGATCGAGTATTCAACGAAAATGATAGATATTCTATACGATTATTTAAAATGTAGATAATTAGAAATCAATGTGACTTATATCGTTCGTGTCTATTTCAAAATTTCATAGCTACGCAAAATGTTGGTTTTGTATTACTTTTCCTTCTCATTTCACTTTATTTCGTCTATCTCGTGACTTTTTCTTCGCTTGTCAGATTGTTTCGTACTTAAGTTCGAAGTAGTACGAGTCAACAAAGTTGCCATCCACGTTGTTCTCTTCTATCACTCGTTCCTGTCGAAGTTACTACATAATTAAACGACTCACAATAAATATTTATAATAACCTTGGTACTAAACAATATCCTTAACGACTGACATACTAAGAAAAAGAAGATCCACTAATTATATTTCTAAAACAAATGAAACTCTTTAATTGATAGCAATTCGATCTACAGATGAATTTATTTTTTAGACATTTTTCACAAGAAACTATTATTTTTTATTCTATCTTGATTTTATCTATCCTTGATACTCAACGTTCACTCCTTTACTTGCCAAAAGTCTTGCCAATGCTAGGACGATAGAGAATAAATATATGGATGCTCGTGGATTGGCTAAAGAGGGAATACGAGAAGGAAAGATTACGTGAAACGATCGAAGATGTTTACGGGAAGTCTCAGGAACGTACCGGACGAACATTGAATCGAGTTGCGAATTGGAATTCCCCGTATAATAAATCACCAGTGTTACACAGGGTGTCCCATTTAAATGCGAATATTTAAATATTTTCTCTTGGATTGAGTCATATGAAAAAGTACTACAAGGACAAAATTGCATCGTTCGAAGGGGGAAGATACGATGATATGGAAATTTCGTTTTTTTTTTTTTTTTTTTTTTAATGAAATTTTTTGAGATATTTTTTTTTAATGAAATGATATACTTTGGTTATAATAATATAGATAGCTAATAAAAGAAATCACGTCTGAATGACAAAATGAATGTAGATAATATTTAGGTGTTTAGATTTAGATGGAATATTCTGTGTGTACATATATATATCATATATATATTATATATATATCATATATATATATATATATATATATATATATATATCTGGATATTTGCGTAGAATACTGGAAACGTATTAACCAGCTATGGATGTTCACCATTTTCCGATGATTTCAGAGTTCTCTTCGTCCCACTCTTCGTCCCATTCTTCGTCATATAACATCAATACTATGCCGTTGATCGTTCGGCTTTGCTATAAAAGCAAACATTGTTTGGTTGTGAGATTGTAACCGATTACTATGTAACAATCGACCGTATAACATCCTTTATATATGACATTCTGTATAAAGAGTGAGAGAGATAGAAAGACAGAAACGACATGAGCGAAAGAAAGGATGATCATAACTGGACGATCTAGAACGTAATGCTAATTCTCGATTTACATTGCTCAACATGTTTATTTTAATACTCTGCTAATTGGTGTAGGTACGCATTTTATACTCTTTTTTTTTTTTTTTTCGTTTTCATGGAATATAATCCTCTAGCTTTTAGCCGATTATACAATAATGCGAAAAATTGTTAAAGCCATTTTTTTGTCTTCATTATCTTCCTTTGTCCAAATTATTCGGAAATTCTTTTTCTTTAATTTTCTTTCTTTTTTTCTTTTTCCTTCTTGGTTTTAAGTCCAAGATAGCCAGAAAGATAATTTTAAATAGCTACACGCGTGGATCGTATTTTTCTTTCGCGAAACTCGTAATTACTTCGAACGAGTCGTTTCGTTTTCTACGTGAAACTACGTAGCCAGCCGATAGATTAAGCAAGATTTATATCCCCTTTACCCATAAAATAACAAAGCCACCGGTGGTGCTCATGTTTCGAAACATTTTTCAAGGCCTATCCGAGCGTACTATCGCGTCTCTGGGATATACAGTATATATGCGAATATATACGCACACATACAGGAGAAAGCTATAAAGCACGAAGGGAAACGATCGCCGTGTTTCTTGCTTCTTTGTCATCCCCTGTGCGCGCCACCACGGAGACACCGTTTGTCGGCGACATTTGGATTCGCCGTTTAAACATGCCGTCGGCCTATCTTAATGGATATCTCACTGGCTTTCGCCTTCCAAACTTGCAATACATCGAGATATATACATATATGTATGTAGTTGAAAGTCTGTATTATAAAGGAAGGTAATAAATTAAACTATCGTGAATCGATATATCGATTGTTTTTATGAAAGCGAGTGATACTTCATTCTTTATATTTTTTTTATTTTATTTTTCTTTTTTCTTTTTGTAATTTGAATGTTGCATATTATACGAATAATTGTTTATCGTTATTTTTAAACTGTTAACTGGAAAGATTCTTATTCTTTAAACGTCTATAGACGAAATGTATTTTAATTAAAAATAAAATTTTTATGGATCAAAGTCAAAGAGCTTTGGATAAATTAATGAATGATAAAAGGAAAACTTCAATAGTGCAATTCCTTCCTTCTACGAACAAATGACTTAATTATTTTGTTAATCATAAGAGAAATGGAATCTTTATGATGAATTTAAAATCGTCTTATCAAATATACATATAATCCATATATTTATCTTGCGACAAATAACAAAAGAAATTAATTTATATTATTAAATGTAATATTTGATATGAATTGAAGGAAAAGAAAAGAGAGTCAGCTTTGATCCTCTTTCTCGACACGTTATTTGTCGCGTATTAAGTTCTTGTCAGAGGAAGAATCTTTGTAAAGTTCATGTAACATTCATAAAGAATCTTAATATATTCTTCGTGCATAGGAAAGTCAACGTTTCGAGAAAGTATTCATCGGGCAAAGGATTTTAGATATTGGAAGCATAAATTTTTGACGGACAGGAAACTTCCTTTGCGAAAAAGTTTCATTATTAATAGACTATTAACGATGCAAGGCTTTTTTTTTTACATGTGACAATGCAAAAGAAGTATCAACGAGATACAAGGATGTACATCGTAAAAGAAATAACGAGATTACGTTTACTCGATCGAGTAGAAAATGAAGAATTTGAATAATTTTTGAGAGAATGAACATTGTATGATCTTTTTCTTTCTCCTATTTTTAAGAATGAAAATAAGAAAAAACAGAGAGAGGAAGAAGGAGAGAGAAAGACAAAACGCATTCGCCGGAAAAACTAGACACCATCGTGGCTCGTCGATGACGACGGAGAGATTACCGATTTCATCGTCCGTGGATATATAACGTTCTATCCGCTATGCAACGGCGGCCATATTAAAATGTAAATGCGTGGTAGCTAGTTATTATGCGGAGCGACCGATGCGATCTCGACCGACGGCGATGCGAGTCTCGCCCTGTGAGCCTCCTCCTCATCCTCTAGTCGCCACCCTTCAACTCTCTTCTCTTCTCCTCTCCTCTCTCTTTCTCTCCAGTCCTCATTTCTCCCTATCTCTTCTCTTTTCCCCTCTTCCTCTTTCTTCTCTTCCTCCTCTTCGTAAACACCCGATAATGGGGAAATCGTGTAGCTTGCCGGCTCGACCGTGTTCGCCCACGCAAAGTGGAGAGAAACAGAAAAACGGAAAATGAGAATCGGTCTGGGCTCGGCTCGATCTCACTTCGATCAAAAATCGCGTTCTCTCTCTCTCTCTCTCTCTCTCTCTCTCTCTTTCTCTTTCTCTCTTTATTTCTTTACGTCTCTCTTCTTATTTCTTTTAGCTCTTACCTCTACATGTACGACGCATGAACTTTTCGACGATACAAGTCCGATAGGCTGTCGTTTTTAAAGCTTCCCACGTTTCTTGTGAAACTCAGCAGATTTTTTGTATTTAACGTTCAAAAACATACGGGCTGTACGAGCTTTCGCTATTTGTATCCTTTCGCTTGAATAATCCAAAAACGGTGAATACTTATTGTTAGGAGATATCGAGAAAGAAAATAGCTATGTTAACAACAGGGAGACTACTGTAGATTGGATAATAAAAATGCAAAAGTTACGGTATACATAATCAATGTTTTATAAAAAATGTTTTTCCAAACTCGACAATCTAACGAAAAATTCCCACGTCGTGTCTCTAGCTAGTTTATCTTGAATTTTTGTAATTAATATTTACAATAATTAATAATCATTTTTAGTTATTTTAATTTCCACATATATTATATCATATTATAACAAACAAAATGATTTATTAATCAATAATACCGATATTACCGTATCGATATTTGGCGGTATTTTTTTATTTATAAGATTATTAAAAATGATTATTAAAAAGTTTAAATTTTTTATAAATAAAATCTATAATGAACGCAGAAAAATTGATTTGTAACAAAAATTTCGAAGTTTTTTGTTTAATCTGTTAACTGTTTTTGGCGAGTATACTCATTATGAAGTAATGGAAATTTTTTATATGTTAGACAAGTATAATCCTCATGTAAAAAAGGAAATTATCTTTTCATATTTCAATTACAATTTTAGTGACAATGACGGAAATGTTATAAAATATTCTTTAGCAGTCATTGTCGTAAAAAGTTCTATGCAACGATTTATTAGTTATATCTATACTAATTCCTGTAATGTATTCTATTGTATTTGACTTTGTTCATATAGATTATAATTATATCTGCGAGTTCCGGATATGAATCTAATATAATGCAGAAAACAAATTCGAATATAGAAATAGAACAAAATACACTGAATATAATATAGAGGAATAGAAACAGATTCTGAAGAAAGACAGAAATTTTGTAATGTTCACGTATTATATTTATTAATAATCGGATTCCAGAAAAGCATCTCTTTTCTCTTACCCTTTTTAAACAACTTTTGATTCCTTTCAAAGCCTTTTCACTGTTCAATTACTATTTATACATGCCCTAATATCAGATTGACAGACACATCTATGTTTCAAGCAGGACATGGATAGCCAAGATGACTGACATCTGGCAACTATCAACAGGCAGCGACTGACAACTGTTAATTGACGATATGGCGGCGACTTTACTCACTGCTATTAGTCATATTAAGTAGTCTAGTACTAGCTTGTTACACATAACTATAATCCATTCAACGAGACAAGTTAGGAGACATAAATGAAACAGTTGCTTACACTTTGCGCGTGATACATGCATAAAAGTGCAGCTGTTGGAATTCAACTCTATTGTTAAATTCAAAAGTGAATTTTCATAGGTTATTGTTAGAGCTTACTACGACTTTTCCTTAAAAAAGTGTTATAATACTTAAAATTTTTAAATACGCTCTACACCTGATCACATGCCGGTAAAATACATTTGTTCACATCTCCTAACTTGTCTTCTAACTTCTCTCGTTAAACGGATTATAGCGATGGGAATCTGAAACGTTTTGAGTCACTTCTCGTTTCTTTCCTTTCACTTAAGATTGTTCATCACATTTCTCTCGATAGATATTATTTTGGTGATTTTTCTGATTCATTTGGAATAGATCAGAAAATGATAAACAAAAAATTTATACACACATAGCAATATAACATGATCAATACAAGTTGGAGCACGTACTGACGCCACGACTGCTTTGTCATATGCGACGTCTACAACACTTGCACAGGCAAATAAGTCACGTGACCAAGGGATCTAGCACGTTCCCCGCGAGTAGAATTGAACGTGTTTAATTCAAATCGTTGCGAACCTTTGTAACTGTTACTTGGAATAGTAACGGCAACTAACATAACACAAGGCAAAACGACTAACAATAAGTACTCGCGACTACTGTAGTAGCAATAAGTAAAATCGCCATGCGTGATAAGTCTTTTGGAATCAGTGTTTGCTCGTAGAAAACGTTTTTATTTATTTGATAAAACTATAAATAAGCTGATTAAATAGAATTTGAGTTAATATAAATTCATAAAGTAGAGTCGTATTTACACGTTAATGCTTCATTTTTCATTATCCTGAGGCTAGATGCTTATTGTAAGTACAAGACCAATAAAGACTGTAGTAAGCGAAAACTATAGTGCTAGGAGATCGGTATTGAGTGCTTTGTTCCTTTAGTGATGACCGACTTTCTGGACGCTGTACGGAAGATTAGGCATACGATATCGATGTTTTATTATGTCGACACATATGTACGTGTAGTAAAGAAAAGTATTAAAAGTGTGTGTGATCTTATTGTTCGTCGAAATGACAAAAGATGCGGCATACATGCAAATATGTGCCTCTGCAAGTAAGCCTGAAAGAACGAACACGAGGCTGAATGTATTATCTTTGCGTTCGTATGAAGAGCTCTTCGCCATTTAATTTCATTCAATAGTCATTCTAAAGGAATCAATTAGTTTTTATATCAGTTCAGACAACTTGTTTTCTCTAGATATGTAAATTTATCATTAAATATTTCGTCATTAATTTTAGTCATTTTTTATTATCAGAATAAATTCTGATAATTCTTTTTTTTTTTTTATTTAGGTCATCACTGCAATCATACGCGAAATGTTGCGTAGCTTAAATAAAATAAGAATTGTGAAGTAAAGGCGATGTTTGTTAATTAATTTAAATTTGTCCGTGTTCCGTGATTTAAATTGTTTTTTAGGAGTATATGTACTTGAATCGATTGTGCGCAAAGCAGTCATAGATTTAATGTTTGTCCGTATAAACTTTTGTTTTTCCTGTTTTAACAATTGCACAGACTGTACTTATATATAAACAGTAGAGATTCGCGAATTAAACTCAATGTCCGTATCGTAATCTATAAATAAATATTGCGTAATAAATTCATCAGTGCATCATAGAAGGTGATCAAGAAATTAATACATCTCTTCCACAGGAGAATATTGACGAGCAAATTTCATTTCGTTACAATTTCTAACTATTTCCTACAATTCTTTTTTTATTAAATTAAAATAAATTTAATACAAATTTCTTTTTTATTTTAAGATAATCATTGTGATTGTAATTTAATCTACAACGACTTATCTTATTTTTAACTTAAATCGATTTCGCCTTTCCTCATTTTTAATCTATTATGGTTCAACCTTCCTCAATTTCGACTTATAAGAAGAATGAGTGTTTTGGAGCCATCAGAGGATTTCTTAAATAGTAAGAGAAAAAGTTAAAGTCCCTTCGGTGCTCATCATGTTAAGGACAAAAAAATTCAAATCGTCTCGAATTATCGATTGTAATTTCTTTAATAAATTATTGACGAGCACAACTGTAAGAAATATCTCTTTTGAATTTACTCGTGTAAATTTTTATTTGTGTGTTTTTCATTGTTCCTCTGTTACGCAAATAGGTACTTATTTTGATTACTTCACTAGAGTCTTTTTGTTTCATCAGTTCGAACTGTTTAATTAACAGTGCAATTAATTTGTGATTCTTTTGTTCGTGTTTGAGTGGTGAAAATCAGTCTTTCATTTACCCGATTTCGTCAAAAATAAAGCATGTGATGTAGATTACTTCGCATTTAGTCTTTTTAATTTCAATTTATGTACTTCGATACATTGATATTGATATATTAAACATGAGAAAGAAAAGAAATACGACGAGTAAATTCTGAAAATTGACTAGTGGATAACTTTTTTTTTTATTAAAATAGCCACTTGTTGAAGGAAGTCGACGTCCGAGGTTCCTTGATTATTGTTTGCATGAAAAATTATTTATATAGTCAATCAATTTTATTGATAAAATACAAGTCATAACCGAATTTATTGCTTTTGAAGTAAAAAAATGAAGTAGAGTTATTTTTAGAAAATAAAGAGATTTATAGAATCATAACTCTTGTACGCTTGAATGATAAATTAATCATTTTCAGTTAAGAAAATTTTCAATAATTAATATACTAATTCCTGCTTTTTTCCTCATGGTTTCTGCGTTCACATCTGTATGTTTGCTCATCTGTTACTAACATGAATGAAAAATAGTTAGTATGGTTTTAATTTTAATCTTTCTTTCTGATGTCTATCATTGCGTTATTGATCGTATACGATGTATTTTGTATATGTTTGTACCTGTGAAATTGTGGATTATATACCGTATAATGAAATTTTATTTCATTTGTTTAACTTTATTTCATTATTTTGAAGATCAAATTAATCAGATGATAATGATTAAAAAGATATTCGTATATTGCTAATATGCTTGTATACTAATGTCTTTTAATATTATAACGAAAATAATACCTTATACGAACAAATATTAATCGTTTTGAATGTTATATTAACCATATATGATAATGAATAAAATAATACTAGTATATTATTAGTATACTTGTATATTATTACGTCTTAGTATTCATATTAAAAGTAGAATTTTATGCAATGCATCACTAATATTAACAGTCGATTTCAACAAATTATTATATATTCTTAATTAATTAAGAATTATACGCGTTTGAGTTAGGGTGTCGGAGATGCTTTAGGATATATTCTCTAGTGTAAGCTTTTGCACCCTGGCGGTATATATGAGAATTGTGAAGTGTGTATATTGGAATGAATATTCTGCCTTTCTTTAAATATAAGTATAGGACAGACAGATAAAATAGTTTTGTGTAAATGTGTATTTAGTTTTAAGTAGGAAATATGAGACAAGATGTAATTTCCACTTAAGAGTATGTTTGTATGAGTTGTTTGCAGTGAGTATATTTCATACATATTTGTGAAATTTCAGTAAATTTTATAGTCTTTTCTATATTTTGCTGGCATTCTATATTGCAAAAATTTATCATCAGTATCTATTAATTAAACATTTTAGTAGTTATATATATATATATATATATATATATATATACATATAATTATAGAATTATACATATATACGATATATACGGCATATACGGCATTTAAGTAAATATGCCTGTGTAAATGTGGATGATTCGTGAATTCTTTTGGTTCATCGATTGTTCACAAGCTAGGTTAATTCATGAAATATATAATAATCTTTTATTTATAATTTTTGTTTGCGTACGAAAATTAAAAATAAAGGGAAATGCCTGAATGCAACCGTTAAGGCACGAAACAAAGAAGAAGACTATATATATATATATTGAAGATGCTTTCACAAATTGTTACTCAAAAAGGGGACAACAATTCATTGTAAAAACAAAATCGAGCTTTTCGAAAACAGCACGTAATCTTTTCAAATTATTTTCTTTCTCTTTAATAACACGTAATTATTTCTTTTCCTTAGTGTTTTATGATTAGGCAAATAATGAATGATTTGAAATAATGAATCATTGAAATGATTGGAAATAATGAATCATTTTGTTTTTTTGACACAATGCACGTGTAGGGATTATTTAAATGATGCATTTATAGATTATTTAGCTTAGTTAGAGTCAAGAAAATTTACAATCTTTTTCTATCACATAAAAATATTGATTATTCTTGTTATGCAAGTTATTCTTTGGCATGTCAATATTTTCTTTTTATTCTTTTTCTTTTCGTTTATTCTAGTTTTTCAGTAGAACTAAATTTCGGTTTCATTGTTCATTTTAAAACTTTTAAATGATTAGATATATTTATTATTACATAGTAATATGTGAGATTCATTGTTATTTTTATATACGACGCGTCTTTTATAAATTATATTTTATAATGTAAAGGCATATGAATAAAAAGTATCTTGTAGCTATTATCGTATCTTATTGAAATAGGAAATAGATATATTAAATAATAAAGTGCATTTTTCAGCACGTTGAACAGATGTGCATGGTGACGTATCGTGTGTATGCTGTTTCTCTTCATTTTTATTGTGTAATAATATTATATAATTAATGTATTTTTCTTGTTTTGGGTGATCATAAAAATACTTACCATATCTAATTATAATTGGTTTTAAAGGTATTTATATAGAAAACTTTTTGTAATCTTATATGTGAGATACGAATCGGTAAACTAGACACCCTACTCTTTCAGTAACAAGGGTAATATAACAAATAAAGAAGATCCTTAAGTTAAAATACAAAGTCTCTCGCATAAACTCCGTTCAACTAAGAACTTAACTCTCTTCCTAGACTTTTCCAGACTTAACTCTTTATACTTAACTCGGTCGTGACGCGACTGGTTCATTCAGAACCGTACTCGATATCCGTTCACACGTTGCTCTTTACTCGGATACCTCTTCATGTGGGTCTACTCGCGACTCGCCACATTACTCAGGATTTAACTCGTTGCTCTTAAGTCACAATTCGTTGGTCCACTCAGGATTCAACTTTGATGTGACTCTGCTTATGGGCCTATTCAAGACCCGCTACTCTCTACAACTTAGTGTTTCTCTTCGTTAGTGTTTCAATATTTCGAGTGGAAAAGCATCTTCAAATGCTTTATAAGATTTTTTGATAAATATTGAAGAAGTAGGTGTTAAATTATATGATCAATTTATTTTAGAATGTAAAGAATCTACTAACAGGTGCAAAAAATCTATTTTTAAAGTAAAAATTATGAATTTTTCTGCTGATATATTGAAAAAAACTGTTAAAAGTGGTAATAAGGTTCAAGAAATAAAAATGCAACATGATTTGTTTGGCCAAATGCTAGGTTTATATATGGACTATTCGATTATCATCGAAAAAATTTTATGCTATCCTATAATACTTATTCCGATGTCTATGTGTCGTTTAGATGAAAGTATATATCAGACAGAGAAATCAACAATAGTAAAATTCTTAGAAAAAAAAATATCGTTGCGACAATGTACCAAATATCTTTGATGTTGCCATAGTCGACAGTTTTTTTTTATTACATACAATGAAAGATATTCTTGGTACATTCGATGCATACCTAATTCGAGCATATCTAAAAAAATGATGAACACCTTGATAGCAACTCGAACTCCATGAGTTGATTTAATTTTTGATCAATATTTTATACTATCAATCAAAGATTATGAACGTGCACGCAGGAATAAGCAAAATAGTATTGTCTTTAATATTATGGTCCCAGTCAAACTCGACCGATAGATTTTATTAAAGAATTAAAATCATTTCATCAAATTTAAATAGAGTTTTGTTAAATTTTTAATCGAGCATTGGACTACAAATTGTGTTACCAATAAAATGGTGCCATTTATTGGTAATACAATAATAAACTTAAATTATGATTTCTGTTATTCATATGCAGTAGAAAATGATTCAATTGAAATGACAATGAAAATTTATCTTGTGATAATAATGTGAAGGCAGATACAAAAATAGTGCATTATGTATGTAAGCTTGATACAGAGGTTTTAATAATCATGCTAGGAAACATAAATCATCTTCGAAGCGATAACCTGAAAATTTTTATGGACTATGGCACCGGAAACATTACAAGATATATAAATATAACAAAATTATATATCGAACTAGGACAATCTTCGTGTGCGAGTTTGCCTGGCTTTTATGCAATCACAGGATGTGACTTCAATCTTCCATTTTTTTAAATAGGCAAGATAAGATCTTTATAAGTATTGATGAAAAATTCAAATTATCAAATGGCATTAACCGATCTTGAAGCTACACATATAACCGATTTGCGAGAAGAACTTTTTAAAATACTTGAAAAATTGGTTTGTGAAATTTATGGATTCAAAAATATCATAAATATAAATACAGTGAGATTTCAAAAATTCTGCTCAACTTATAAAGCGAACAACAAAAAAGAGCCTTTTAAAAAGTCATTAAAAAATTGTAATCTCTCCACTTTGCCGTCATGCAAAGTAGAATTACGTGAACAGCTGTTAAAAACTCAGTATTAACAACTATTTGGCGGAATGCACATTCGCGTTTTCTGAGTTCTTTAACACCTGAAAGATTCATGGCAATGATAGAAAAATGCATTGGAATTTAATTGATTCGAAGGAGAATGTATGCCGCAATTAGTGTTAGATGCTATTGTTAACGAGAGAATTGAGAACACCGATGACGATATTACAGGTAAATTTAAACATTCCTTTTCCTTCATAATTGCATTATATTTTGTTTTATTATTCATTAAATATAAATGAATAATTATTTTCAGGTAATGCAGAAGAATCGAAAGAAGGAGAATATTCAAGCTCTGATGATGATTTCGCTGATAATAATGATGATGATGAAAATGAATCGATGATGATTAATGATGAATAAGAAAAATCTAAAAGGAAAATTCATGTTTCATGGCTGTTTAATTAGTTCATCTAGATAAAGTTTATCATGCAATTTTATATTTGTATTCATTCACTTTTTCATTCCTTTATATTTTATTATAATAAATAAAAATACAATTTAATTAAAGTAAACAGAGCAAAATCAAAAATATTTAATTTGTTGAGTTACATTCTGCATCAATAGATATACATCATACCTTTTTCATTTAATGTTATATATATGAAAATTCCAAAAAAGAAATTACTACGAATGAGAATCTTTTAATTATTTCAAAATTTTTTCTAACAACTGCACACTTGCTATAAGTCACATGGTCTTGCGAGAGTTAATTGAACCGCAATACGCTTTAACTCAGCCGACCAGCGATATATGCTTTCTCTCACATTTCAATCTATCCGTAGCATTACTCACTCGCACTCATGTATAACATTTCCAATCACGTGGCAGGTAGAAAGTTCCACAAAAATGACCTGTCTTTTTGAAAATATGTATTTTTAGATTTAAATATTTATTCTGTTTTAGTCTCAGCTTCCCTCAAATATATTTCTTCGAAATTTAAGAAATTCCATTTTGAAACCGCCTAGCAAAATTTTAGATCCGACTAAATGATCTGACTTTTTTATTTTCTATTTTATTAAAGACTAAATTAAAAGGTATTAAAATTTCAAATATCTCAAGAATATTTTTTTGCAAAAAAAGTTTCGCAAATTAAAAAATTCAAGATGTTGATTTGTTGACAATGCCCTACTACCCTTCAGCCAGGTCTTTACTCTGTCAGGGGCAGCGAATTCTCAATCCCATATTTATACATTTTTTATTTTTTAATGTTTAACCATAACTTTTATATTAGGTTCTTATGAGTTTTTATATATAACAATTATTTCTTATAAAAAAATAGTTGTATATACTTTTGAAAAGTTTATCGAATAATTTTTTAAAATTAATCATACGTTTAATATCGTGTTTTACTTTCGAAAAGGAACAATTTAATTATTATTTATTTTAATGGAAGTTTATTCATGTATTGCTCTAATAGTAAATTCAATATTTATTACTTATTGAAACAATATCAAATATTTAATCATTTATATTTTATTATTCCATATGTTTGTATATCATTAGAAGAGAAATATTTTGTTATTTTTTATGACAAATTTCAAAGTAAGGATTTTTTAAAAATAATTTAATATAATATTTGAATTTTTAACCGGTATTCAACAAATCTCATAAAACTTTTAATAATTAAATAATGCCAATCAGCGAATTTATAAATGTTGTCCATCCGTACTTCTCTCTACAGTACTCTTATTTATAAAAATAATTCGTTTGATATCGTTAATTAAACTGTTATAAGATATTTCGCAAGAGAACACTCTTGCTACTCGTAAGAGCTTTTTAAAGAACCTTTTTTCTGATTGTGCCCTTCAACCAACTTAATATCGCTTTTCATAACACCTCTTAATAACAATAGTTACAAAAACAACATCGTTCATAATTATAAAAAGGTAGGGAAAGTAAAGGAACTCTCGTTAGAATCGTTGAGTACCTTGTTTTTACTATAGCACCTGTTTGTAAGTTGATAATAGATTAAATTATATACTGAGTGTTCCAGAATAAACACGAAAAATTTTAGGTGTAACTAGAGCATTTAAAAACAATAAAAACAATGCATATATTTTATTTGATTTTTTTTCTTTGAGTTTTATATATAGCGAATTTTTATCGCAACAATTCTTTCATTAGGTGGACATAGTGTCTTTGTGAAAAAATCGAATAAATTTTTCACTAAATCCGAGCAATATGTGGATTATATGGGGAGACTAAGATTGTCATTCGTAAGATATCTGCAGGGTTTTATTAAGATGTGTGGAGGTCATTTTGAATATTTCTAATGAAAATAGAGTTGTTGAAAATCAAATCGGCTATAATTCGAAAACAAAATCAAATAAAACATAATGCTTATATAAATCTTTTTCGTTCTTTACATATTCCGAAAAATATTTATCGCCCTTAAAATATTTTTCTCTTTTTCAGGAATATCCTTTATACAATATAAATATTACTTTATTATTATTTATTATTATTATCTATTATTATTAATTAATCTTTCACTTTCGTTATTTGGTAAAAAATGAATTACAAAATCTTAATAAAGATATAATGGTGGATAAACTAATTGCTATTCATCAATATCAGGATTCATATATTGTATGAAAAATTGATTATATTTGTGAAAGTCAATCTCTTTTTCGTTTAATAAAATTATAAAATTATAAAATTATAAAATTATAAAATTATAAAAATTATAAAAATTATAAACGAATATAATAGTTCGCATTAATAACTTTATATTACAGTATATTCGGATGCGTTTACAGCGAAATCATGGCTGAGATTTCGTACTAGAGAACATACCGCAACCATTTCTGTCTTCTATCTTTCTTTCTCTCTCTCTTAAACTCGAACTTTGTGTTGAATTTTCTGCTCGTTGCCCCTTTCCGTCAGCGTTATCATCGCTTTTCCTTTACAAACCAAGCTGCATTATTTACGCACTTCTACGGTCGTTATATCCCGCAGTCTTCCGTCGTACCGTATAGTAAAATTCCTTTCAAAAAGCCGCTTTTTCTTTCTTCCACTGTCGTTACCATGGTTTATAGCCGTTGTATGTTACGCCAACGCCTATTTTCTCGCTTTGGGTAACGAAAGAAGACTGAAATGGTAAAAAGAACGATATAGAAAAAGAGAAAGAAAGAGAAAGAGAGAGAGAGAGAGAGAGAGAGAGAGAGAGAGAGAGAGAGAGAGAGAGAGAGAGAGAGAATGGACAGAGGAAAGCAAAGATAGGAAAGGTAAAGGGGTAAAGCTTGGAGGAAACGGAGAACGCAAAGGGACTGAGTAAGTACAAACAGCAAATACCATGTAGTGGCATGTATTTCGTCGACAACCATGTTGTATATGAACGCCAAAGTCCACGAACATGGAATCTTTTCGTGTGTATGAAAGGGAAAGAGAGAGAGAGAGAGAGAGAGGGAGAGAGAAAGAGAGAGAGAGAGAGAGAGGGAGAGAGAAAGAGAGAGAGAGAGAGAGAGAAAGATTTTCAACGTAGATGCCATTGAAGTAGTTGCCCGTTCTAAGGAGTATCTAATACGAGCCTATATTTGCTGTTAGCTGCCAGAGACGATATATCCGTAAGCATAAGCTAATCGAGCTGATAGTCTTATCGAGTTGCCTCTTTGCTAAGGTCATGAGAAACTTTGTAGAATGTCGTTGGTTGTGTTCTAATGAACCCGGCTTGGCTCATTCGCGGAGAAAGCAGTGCACGAGTATCCTAGTAGAAGAGAGCTTGCTGCTGCTGGTTTCAGAGTTGAAGAGGAGATGGAATGAGCAAAGTAGAAAGAGAGAGAGAGAGAGAGAGAGAGAGAGAGAGAGAAAGAGGAATGTAGGAGATGGAAAATGGACGAAGACTACCTACAGCAACAACAGGTAACAAAGTCGCTCGGTTAGCGTTGTCTGCAGCTCGAGTTTCTACACTGTGTTGAAAGGTCAAAGGGTATTTGCGACAATGGCTCCGGTTAATGACATTCTTATGGTAAGCCAGGAATCATTTGCGGCGTTGTTGCCAGTATCTTCTTCTTCTTCTTTAATTGGAGTGTTAGTGATACGCAATGTGACGATCTGCCTTCTTTCGCCTTCTTCGGTTTGTTTTCATTTCTTCCTCCTTTCTTTTGTATTAAGACCAATTTTCTTGATTATACTTTATGAAATCGATAGCGAAAGGTTCATTTACCCTTTGAAGTATCTACTTACTTAATCTTCGCGAATGAGAATTCGCTGTATTGTAATAAATAGTTTCGTTATCACAAAGAGTAATCATAATGATGGAAGGAAAAGCAGTTCGTTACTAGGTGGATAGTAGTTTAAATAGAGCGAATTTCCCATCGACGCAAGTGAGATTAATTTTCTATAGTTGGCGAACGGTTAAAATATCAAGCTGCGATTGACCGCGCGAGTCTGTCATCGTGATTAATTGATTATCGTTTTACGGATGATGGACGAGCTGCCATAGTATCGATAAGAAGGAATATATCGGTGGATGGAAAGAAGGAAAAAAGGAAGAAAGGAAGGAATAGGTGTTGCGCATATGTATATCGATATACTATACAAACCTACATATACATACACACACACACACACACACACACATGTACGTACATATATACACACAACAAAGTTATACGTAAGTATATACATGCATGTACATAGATGCATATAGTTATGTATTGATGGCAGGCGAGAAAAGAAGGTAGGCTCAAAGCGTTAAGCTAAACGTCGCGTTTCGTTGGAGCGGAAAATTTGAAAGGCATCGGCCAAGTCGTCGTCGTCATCGTCGTCGTCGTCGTCGTCGGCGTATCGTAAGACACACTTTGTGAACAGAGCAAATGGAGATTATCGTTCGATCGACTCGACGAGCCGATTAATAGAACGACTACTTTACTAGAATCTTTTTCTTCTTTCATAACTTTTTTTCTTAGGCCAGGAACGAATGAACGAATGAGAGGCCGATGCAACCCAGATGCAAAAAAATGGGGCGCGAAGCGAAAAGATAATTTCAAGTGATAAAGCTAAAGCTGAAACGGGAATGGGAGGGGGAGGGGAAGGAGGAAGTAGGAACGAGAATGTAATGCTTGGCCTGGCCCGCACTTCATCTTTGTAGACGTAAAAACGTAATAAACGATCTGCGCTCTCGGCGCTTCGTTCAATAATAAATCAAGCTTGATATTTACGGAAGAATTTATCCGTCGTACGACGTGGCAAAAATAATTACGCGCTACTGCCGTTGCCGTGAAGGCGTACGGCTTCCGTGAAATGAAATTTTACTTCGCTTTCTTCGCTCTTTCTCTCTCTCTTTCTCTCTCTCTCCCTCTCTCTCTCTCTCTCTCTTTCTTTCTTCCTCACCTTGATCCTTTTATTTTTAGCGTTCCTCGCGAGCTCGAATTATCCTTAACGCAATACGAAGTTTGAACATCTTCCTTCTTCTTCCTTCTTCCTTCTTCCTTCCTTCCTTTTTATTTTTTCTTCTTCTATTTCATCTTTCTTTCTAACGACACTTGGAATATTCGCAATTCGTTATCACGGAATAACAAAAAATAAAACATTATGCGTTCTATTATTGAAATCACATTTAGCGATCTTGATGGTCGATCAACCGTTCCTTCTCGAACGGTGCTTTCAGTGGCAAAAATAAAATACATATTCAATTCATAGAAGGGAAGGTTGAGAAGCAGGATTCGTGACCTCCGACCGCATTCGATCGTTTCTAGATACCTACCAACCTTTCAAGAGGGTGTTCTTTCTTACTTCCATTATACCGTTACCTAGGCATCGGCTGTCTTTCTTTCTGCCCCCCTTCTTTTTCTCTTTCTCACTCTTTTCTCTTTCTCCCTCTCTCTCTCTCTCTCTCTCTCTTTCTCTCGATTTCGATTTCATTCCTACCCTGGAAGTTCGATCCCGGCTATCGTGTTTCGTCCGCTAAATATTCGAATCTCCATTCGCGATACAACAGATTATTAAAATATTTAAACGAGCCCGTCGACCGGTCGTTAAGGGTGCCTAGAGTTCCCTCCTCGCAAGGTTCTCAATTAAATGCTAACGAGCGAAGAGCTCTTTCTACCTGAATACCATTCCGTTGGAAACTGCAGTAGCGACCTACCGAAAGAAAGAATGAGAGAGAGAGAGAGAGAGAGAGAGAGAAAGAGAGAGAGAGAGAGAAAGAGTACTTACCCATCCCCCCTTTCCCCTTTTAACATTCTCTTTCTCTCGCCAGTTCAAAGCGAGCTTCCGTACAGCGACGACATTGTTTTAACGAGACTGGGAACGTGCAATTTGTTCGTCCCGTTCGCTTGCAACCCGGCCCGTCATGGAAAGAGAGAGAAAGACAGAAGAGGAGAGAGGTGAGAGACAAGCTACCCTTTTCCGCTCTCCCTTTCCTTGTTACAAGCTGCGCTTCCCTGCTCGCAAAATCTATCTTTCCATCCTTCTCTCTCCCTCTTTTTCTTCTCTTGTCTCTCCTTGCTTGCTTTCCTTGGCTGTTTGTTTGTTACAGGATACTTGGGATATAGGTACGCGCTTTCTCTCTCTTTCCCTCTTTCGTTCTTTGTTTTTCAAGAATGCGAAACCTAAAAATATATATATATATATTTTTTTTTGTTTTTATCTCTAATGTCAAAATTTGTCAGGCACACAAGATATAATTAGATCGTAATCAATCATAAACATTGTAATTGTTGGTACGTAAAAATATTTGTAAATATGATATCGTCGGTGTTTGATTGTTTCAGAAGGATTTTATTATGATTTTATTTTCTTTTTCTATTTTGAAGAATACTCACCTACTAACTCGTGTGGAGCATCGGATAGAGGATTATAGTCTGATCTTCTCTACTTGTCGAAGAACTTTCGCAAACCCAGAAAGTTACACCGAGTTCTTTCGGATTCACTTCTTAGTAAATCAAAATTTCACGCATCGTATGTCTATTTCTCTCTCTCTCTCTCTCTTTCTCTCTCTTTCTTTCTCTCTCATTCTTTCTGTCTTCCCCACGTAATTACCTAATTATATATTTATAATATTTAATAAAGTAGTAGCGAAAGAGGACGTACTCGCATTATCTTACTCGCGATTGAATAATTAATCAAAAGCGACGAAAGGCTCTTTCGTTTTTACTATCCCGTCTCGAGAATATCTCTCTCTTTCTCTTTCTCTTTCTCTTTTTTCGTTCCGCTTTTAATTTCAAGTTAAAAAAATATCACTTCCTCCGTAGGACAGCCGCCTCGGAAAAAAATAAATTCTCCCCCATTTTTCTCTTTTACTTTAACTTCCGACGAGTCTCTCGTCCGGAGTTAAGTTCTTTTTTCAACCGCGTACTTTTCGAACGTTTGCCCTCGCCCTCTATTTTTAATTACATCCTCATCGATAGCGTAAAAACGCAAAACAATGGTCTCGAACTAATGGACAAATGAAAACGTATAGAAATTCTTTTAAATTCTTTCAAATTTTCTTCTGGTATCGATTTCTCATATAAATGTTATGCGTCAGTATTAAATATTCTGAAAATATCTAGATCTCCATTTTATCCACTATAACACAATTTTTTTCTTTTTATCTCTAAAAAAATGGTATAACGTACAACTTATAGTATAATGTTTTCTTAACAAATATTAACTTTCATATATGAACGAACAATTCATTTTATAGCGAAAAAATGAGATAAGACTTAAAATATATAGATATACGAACAGTAGAAGTTTAAAGTTACATAGCGTTAAACGATAGAAAAAAGATAGTAAATACGATCTTTTTTTTTGTGGGGCTAGATATATTTTATTTCCCTTACAGAATCATTCCACTTCTTATACATTTAAATATGATATAGTTTCTTTATCCTATCAGATATAACAATAAAACGTAATATATTGTAAAAGTTTTCAAAAATATATCTATCTGATAGAGGTCAAAACGAAGATATTATCCAGCTGCGAGCCTCTTATTGGATGACTATTTCGAAAATGCTGGTGATATTCAAGAACCGTGGTATTTCCTTACGACACGTAATTGTCATTAACTTCAACGACGAGATTCGTTCGTGGCAAAGAGGTTAAGTCGAAAAAGTTATTTCGAACGCGATGGTGCCCTTGCAGACTGATTCCGCAATCTCTGTCGTGGTTGTCACTGGATACTTTTTCCTAAAAGAAAAGAGAAAGAGAAAGATAAAGGGAGCAAGAGGACAAGGAAGTCTCAATAAGGTGTCGAGGAATAAGAAACGGAGACAAAGAAAGAAAAAGGTAAAGGAATGGCGGCCGAGACTATAGGCGAAGAGGTTGGCTACACTCGAGTTAAATTTTAATTTGCAACTAGTTAAAAAGTTAGCGCGAGGCCGTGCGCGCGCGAGCACCGCTGAAAGTAGAAGAAGAAGAAGAAGAAGAAGAAGAAACCAGTGCCGGCGGCGATGGCGCGACGATAATGTAAGGAGCGAACTTTCGTCAGGATGAAAAGGAGGGGCGGGTGGATTAAGAGGAGGTGGCTTATGCCGCAAGCCACCTTCGACGGAGTTCACCCTCAACGTCATACGAAACTCTTAGAAATTCGAAAAGCGCGAACTTGTTGGCTCGTAAATCGTCGCCTGCAAGCGAAGTGAGTCCATGTTTTTCGCGGACACCCGTTAGAATGTCGTTAGCATCGAACCGACCGACGTTTGGAACCATCACCTTTTTTTTCTTTTTTTCGTTCTACTTTCCTTTTTATGTTCTTGTTCTTTTTTTTCGCTTTCTTGTTTAACCTTTTAATATATTATCTATTTTTATACATTTTTACGACCGAAATATATTAATTATTATCTAATATAAATATTAAAGTGTTATTAAAGAATTAATGGAGGAAGTTTATTATCGTAATATTTTTTAGAAAATTTCATGAAAAAACTAATTCGTTCCATATACATACGTTATATTGTAGATTAAATTTATTGATACATTATAATTCTGTAACAAACATACATTATTAATTGAAGGATTAAAACAAAGATATATATATATATAAAAGGAAAAATAATACGAAGATTGCTTTTTCTGTCCTTTTGTTTTTCTTTGCTAACGCAGGAGCTCATCGAGGATGACGATCGATGAGAGTTCGCAAAATTTGCATTCGAATAATCAAGATCTCGAGGGTATGTAGGAGAGATCGTAAACGTGTCAACTATCCACGTGCATCCATTTATGCATGTACCTACCACGTTCAAAATCGATCGCGATTCAATAGAATTGCGTCCGAGTATTTTCTCCTGTTAAAGATGTACGATAGTGTTACTTTTTAATCGATCTGAAGCGCTCTTGAGACGAGTTTTTCTCGGCATTTCCATTGGAAATTCTATCGAAGAGTAAAAATGTATCATTCGATCGTATAAACGCTGGAACGGAAAAACAAACTATTTTCGTTCTCTTTCGAAAATGACTACATATTTATTTGAGCATGCGTATTCTCTCTCTCCTCCCTCTCTCTATATCCTTCCTTGTTTTTTCTCACGAGAAGCGATTGCTGTATGCTATACACTTAAAAAAGTATTTGATTTTCTTTCTCTCTCTCTCTCTCTCTCTTTTTATCTCTCTGTCCCTTGAAGATAAAGGTAGCGCCATATAGTTTATCAAATAAGTCCACGTAAGACGCGTTCAAAGATGACCGTACGAGAAATCGTTCAGTTTCAGATAGAGGAGTCGAATATCGTTCGAATCTCGTGTCAGCGGCCGTTTCTGTCTTTGTGCCACGAAAAGAATAGGTCGTCATGGAAGATAGTGGAGAATATAGTAGGGAATGGAGAAGAGAGAGAGCGAAGGAAAAGAAAAAGAAAAAGATGGACGAGACAAGAGAAAGAGGGAGATGAGTGAATTGAGAGGGGTAGGAGTAGCAAAGAGGAAGGTCTGGATCCGGCAGAATGGAATAAAGGACCTGGCGTATCGGTAAAACTACATAACCGTAACGATATTACGTCGCAAAAGAAGTTATTTGGCGTGGTAAATAAGAAAGAAAAGAATAAAAAGGGAGGAAAACAATGATAGGGAGTAGAGGGACTTTAAAGGAGGAAAGAGAAAATGAAAGAAAAAAAAGGAACAGTTTCGCGAGAAGACGAAGTGAAATTTTCCTTCAAGGATCGATCGTTAAAGCTGCATACAGTCCAACGGATATATGGGGCTTTTATGGGCAAAGGAGTCCATTGTTCTCCTGAAATAAAGACTGTCAATGGACAAGCTCCTCTTGTACTCGGAGATCTTAATTAAAGAGCTCATCGAATCACCGTTTTACCGTTGAATCGTTAGAGTACTTGGTCAGTAAATTATATATAAAACAACATAGATAAGTATAGTATGAGTATTGTTCGATGTAAATATATCTTTACTGTGTTGAATATGTAAGGGATTTCTACTCCTAATTACGGAATCGATAGTTCGTTCGAAAACACAACTGAATCGATTGACATCTAATTAACACGGGTAATATCGATCGTCCCCGGGTTAACGTTACTCGGGTAGAGTTCTCCCTGAAATATATAGGATCTCCTTTCGGATGCCTTTGGTAACATGCTTGCGAGGAAACTTTATCATGTACTTATGCCAGGACATACGATCTTGTAACGAAGACCTCTCGAACAATCGATTGGTGCTTAGAATAATAGGCGACCCGGAAACTTTTAATGTCCAACCTACTATTACTTATATTCAATGAGCTTGTTGAATTTTTTCCTTTTACCATCATTATCGTTGTTATCAATGATGAATTCTTGCTATCCTCGCGTAAGTTGATGATATAAGGAGATAGAGTAAAAAAAGGGCCAAGTGGGTTCGATCGATTGCTCTTTTATCAAAAAGATATATGACCAGGCTCTAAATAGAAGGTACAATCATCCTGTCAAGGAAGTTGGTTCCAGGATGTTCGGTAATTGCATTTTCCATTAGCAAGCTGTTCGTTCCCGTTAGATGTTCTAAATCGCGGGATAAGCCACGTTTGGCTTCGATCTCCTTGAACGATTGAAAATCTTGTGATACCAATTAACCGATAATCGAGAAAAAGTAATATCTGTTGGCATTTTCTTCTCTTCTACTTTTTATTTCTCGGTCTTTAACTCTTTCTTTGGAGCTGATTGCTCACAGGTTCGAGGTTTGAAACTTTGTTGAAATAAGAGAAAGAAGATGGGAGGGGGAGTGAGTGAGAGAGAGAGAGAGAGAGAGAGAGAGAGAGAGAGAGAAAGAGAGAGAGAGAAAGAGAGAGGGAAAGAGCAAGGAAAGAATTTTATAGAAAGAGAAGACCTCAAAGTTCTCTCGGAATATAATACGAAGAGAAACTCATTTTCTTTCGGTATGTTTTGAAATCGATCGAGTTACCTTCCTCTCCATCTTTCAAAGCAAAGATACGATCGTTTCGTCTTTCTCTCAGGGTCTCTCTCTTACTCTCGTAAAGTTAATTAACGACGTGTACAAATCCTCAAAGAACAAAGCGTCCAACCGTAATGCATCGAAGCTAATTTATTAGCGTTTTTGCGACAGGTTGGATTTTCCGGAGGCAGTTTCTCAGGTGGCGAGCGTTCGTATTCTCGTATTATTTGGTCGTGCGACGTAGCGAACGGCGAACATGCTCGATTCTCTCTCTCTCTCTCTCTCTCTCTCTCTCTCTCTCTCTCTTTCTCTTTCTCGTATTTGCGGATGAAACCACGCGCGCACGCGCTCGTGTATGTGTCCATTGTTAATTAATGAAATGCATTGCACGAAAATGGATTGGTATTGGAATAACGAAGCCACTGCAATTTACGGGACGCGCATACAGTCGGATAGAGAGTATCGTTTACGTTCTAGCTTACTTCTTTGAAATGTATTTATGCGTATATAGTGTTAATGTGAGTATGTAGTGTTAGTGTGCGTATGTAGTGTTAGTGTGTGTATGTCCACATATATTTATAGACATATGACTTTTGTTCAGTATACAATATGACATTTGTTCAAAACATGTAAGTGTCATTAATAATGAATAATGACGTCTGCATGGAATGATCGACCTCATTGGGGGAGGTGGAAGGGAGATATACAATTTACCTTGTATTGGTTTAACAATTCAACAAGTTAGAAATCTTTGTAGGTCGGATGTTTTTCTTTACCCTCCCCTTTACCGTATTTCTCTGTGGTATAGAATTATAGATTATCATTGTTTTTTCTTTTAGCTGAAATGAGATAAGAAAAAATTGGAAAAGCAAATTTCGTTTCTAAGAATAAACATTTAGTTATTTTATTCGATGAGTATAAGGATAATCAACTGTGTTAAAAATTTCAATAAATTTAATTCGAAAAAGCTTCTGGTAATATTTTCCACGATTTTAGAATATTGATTAATGCATCTATGAAAAAGTTACAATGTTTATATCTCGTCGATGGGAATAGAATGATAAGGAGCGGGTTGTAATCGTAAAAAAAAGAAAGAAAGAAGAATAATTAATCAACATGTCAAGACAATTTTATTATATATTTTATATATATTTTATTTGTCCACGTGTTTTCAATTTTTTTTTAAGCTTTCCAACGTTTTTGTCAGTCTCATTCTTCGATATCATTACAGTTATTAATTAGATCGCCAAAAGATAGAGAGCCATTATATTATGTAAAAATCGAACGATGAATTGGAATACTTTCGTCAGACTCACTGTAGTGATAAAGAAGACCGTCGGTGCGCCTCGTACGTTTCAACGTAAAAGATAAATCTTCGAGTTAACTCGACGTGTAAGGAAAAGGCGACGGCTCGGTCGAAATCACGTCAGGCTGGATAATTTATATGAATCGTGCCATGTGACTGTAGATATCGTGCCCGTTCGTTATACGGCGGTTGGCTTAGTAGAGAGAAGACAGTAGACATATTCTTGGATATATCCAAACGCGAGGATCAAAATAGATCCATACGAAATGTATATTTGAAAAATAGGATATAAAATGTAGCTACCATATTATATTGGCATTCCCTTAAGAGCACTTTACGGAATTTTGAAAACGCATTTCATATGTGATATTTGATTAAATAAAATATTTTCTTCGCAATAACGAAAATAACCTTTCTTTTTTCTCTTTGTTTCTCTTTACAATTTATAATGTATGCTGTATCTCTCTCTCTCTCTCTCTCTCTCTCTCTCTCTCTCTCTAATTATAATTTTAATTATAATTTTAGTTTTGAAACTTGGCTTAGATAACTTTGAGTTCTCTCTTATCTCTTCCTTTATGTTTATAGGATCGTTAGAATAAAACAGCAGGTCCTCTTCTCTTACCTTTCTCTTTTTCTTTTTGATTCTGAAGATTAGTTTGTTTCATTACAACATAATCCTTTCATAACCATAATTCATTCGATCCTATCTTTTTGCTTATGCGCATTTGTAATAATTCACTAATACATTATTTGGATTCATTTAATCGGAATTACTCGCGATAAATCGTGCGAATTAACGTCAGCCTGTTGTGTCGTAATAAATACGCGTATATGAGAGATAGTGTATACATGTTACGGTTATACGAGGAGACATATTGTAATAATAAATCAGTGATCGAGAACGATGCTCTAGTGGGAGGAGGAAGAAGACTGGTCACTCCTCGCTAAGCTTAGTCTGTGAACGCGTAGAAAGCTTGTCAGGCACTTTCTGACTAATTGCCGGTAAAGTAGCTGCAACTCGGAAGTCTCTGGGAAATATTGCTTCCGTGGATCGAACCGAGCCAGGCTGACCTCGAATAAGACACGAGAGCCTACTTCCTTATCCTCTTTATCTTATTCTAATTTAATTTTTGTTTTGTTTATTACATGACGAGATAATCGCTTTACATATAAATGTTTTTTTATTATACTTTACATAAAAAGATACAAAAAAAATTTATTTCTTTTTTCTAATTGTTTACTTCTCTCTCTTTTTCTCTCTTTATTTTCGTAGTTTTTACATTTTCTTCTTTCTGTTTCTTCCTGTTTCTTCCTTTCTATTTTCAATTTGCATTTCATTGCTTATGAACCATCATATTACAATGCTTTTATTTTAGTTTTTAATTAGAGATTAGGGAGAGTAAAATATTACGAGCACGTTGCACTTTAAGACTTTTCGGGTTAACTTTCTCGTAGAAGCGTACGTTTTTATATATCCAGTAAAATATATATTGTATTCCAATTAACGAATTCAGAAAACCGCATGAACGTGTGCATTAGCTAAAAGTGATCTACTATTCTTCAAATCTTGGATCATTTATACTGATTGTGTATGTGTGTATATGTGTGTGTGAGAGAGCAAGAGAGAGAGAAAGAGACAGAGAGAGAGAGAGAGAGAGAGAAAAATGAATGGTTTTACTCGAGCGTCACGATGGAGTTCTTGACGTAATCCAAGGAAGACATTTGCGCATATTAATGGTTTAATTAATTGAAGAACAAACGTGTCTGTGGCAGGTATTTTGGGAGTAAGTATGAAAAAGGTGAGAGGGAAAGAGAGTTTCGCCTTGCTGTAGTCTATAATTTCGAGACAACCTTCGACTTTAAAAACGTACAATAATAGAGAGGGTCTTTCAGACTCCTTGTTTGACGGCAATGACAATGACAACAACAACAACAAAAACAACAACAACAACAACAACAACAACAACAACAGCAACAACAACAACAACAACAACAACAACAACAACAACAACAACAACAACAACAACAACAACAACAACAACAACAACAACAACAACAACAACAACAACAACAACAACAACAACAACAACAACAACAACAACAACAACAACAACAACAACAACAACAACAACATCAAGAAAAACAACAACAACAATGACGACGACGACGACGACGATGACGACAACGACAACAACAACAACAACAACAACAACAACAACAACAACAACAACAACAACAACAACAACAACAACAACAACAACAACAACAACAACAACAACAACAACAACAATGACGACGACGACGACGACGATGACGACAACAACAACAACAACAACAACAACAACAACAACAACAACAACATCAAGAAAAACAACAACAACAATGACGACGACGACGACGACGATGACGACAACAACGACGACGACTACGATGACGACGACAACAATAACAACGACGACGACTATAAGAACGTTGAGAAAAAAGGAAAAAGACAAAAATGGAAAGAGACTTTCTAATAAGGGAATAGCCGACTACGTTAAAACGTTCTTTTTCCTTCACTTTCTCGTCCTCCTTTCAGGGCGTGCCTCCAGAGACGAGCGTAATAGTAATTAAAGAGGTAAAAATGGAGGCTGTTTGGAGAACACCGAGTCATTTCATGGTGGCTCTGTGGGCGCATGTATACCGAGTGAAAACTCATATTTACCGGTTAGCAAGCTCAGACATCCGCAGTAATACCGTAACATTACGCGATGCGCCGAGAATACAGAGTCCCTTCTCTTCCTCCTAAAAGAGAGAAAGAGAAGGACAATCTGGAAGCGAAGCCGAGGCAACGCGTTACGCGAAAACAAACGAGGGGGATCCTGATAAAAGGAATCGCTGTACGTTCTACAAGGGGATCTGTTTGGCTATAAATGAACGTAACTGGTCTAATACTTGTACCACGTCTTTTCTAATGTCTTAAGATCAGTTTTCGGGGATCAAGTCATGACTGAGGGAGAAACAACGCGTTTACTGAGAGGAAATGCCAGCTCCGAGACACCGTCCTGGATACGATTGGAATATTAATGATTTGCCTTTGTTCTCTAACCCTTGCTTTAGTAAATGATTTCACGAACGAACGACAGAGATCGATTTCGAAATTCGAACCACTTTAACCATATTAACGAATATCTCGAAATTGTAAGAAAATTTTCGATATTACGGAGAGACGAGAAATGTTACCTTGCGATTATATAAGAGAGAACAAAAGAGAGAGAGGGAGGGAAAAAGAGAGAGAGAGAGAGAGATGGGGGAAAAAATAGAAGCAGGGTAACGGTTAATATAATTTCTCCGTGGCACGGAAGAGATGCACACGTCGACAATTAAAAAGCTCGCAATGGTGGGCGAAAATAATTGCACTTCGTTTCGATGCGAAAGCCGGAATTCTAGCGGCACCGACAATAAAGCTGACCGTGGTCGGTGCAACGAAGAGAGAGAGAGAGAGAGAGAGAGAGAGAGAGAGAGAGAGAGAGAGAAAGAGAGAGAAAGAGAGAGGGAATGAGATAGAGAAGAGGGGTTGGAGGATGGAGGACGCGATTGCACTGAGTGACAAGCTAGTATGTCGAATGACCAAATGGATTTTATGTGTACACGAAAAATAGGACTTCGGTGTGTGTGCCATTGTGCGGCCCGTTTCGAGTCGAAGAGTCACGCGTCCCGGCGACGCGAACCGACGTCGATGCCGGGAAACCGACGCAGCAGCGCGTCTATTAAACGTACGTTTACCACCTAACAATACGACTCAACGACCTACGACATCGTTGTCGTGGTACACTACTGATGTACGCAGATTATAAAAAATCCTTCTATTACGATAGGATTATCTCTTTGGCTTTCACGAACGGTTTCTCCTTTTCTCTCTCTCTCTCTCTCTCTCTCTCTCTCTCTCTCTCTCTATCTCTCTGTCTCTCTGTCTCTCTGTCTCTCTCTCTCTCACACACACACACACACACACTTTTTTTCTAATTTTCTTTTTCTTTCTTCTTTTTTATATTCTTTTCTTTTGTTTTCGTTATTATCACGCTTGCCATTTCGTGGCAGGAGTTTCGTGGAAAATCAAATTTCTTTCATATTCTCCGTCGTCACGTGGAACAACGACCGACAAAATAGATTTTTTCGTTTTTTCTTCTCTTTAGCACGTTCATGTTCATACAAAAAATTTGTACGAAAGAGGGAGAGAGTGAGAAAGAGGAAGAGAGAGAAAGAGAGAGAGAGAGGGCGAGAGAATGAGAAAAAGAGAGAGAAACATCTTCTATACTCATCCTCGATTGTCGCATTTTCAGGATTTTCGAAAGAGGAACCCTTTTACTCACCTTTTCCCCATGAAATTTGCATATTTATGGAATTTAGAGAGAAAATTTATAGCCGATAGTATTTTAACAGTCGACTGTTCTCGTGGTGCTCAATCACTATCGCGCTTTCATTACTGCATTAATTCTCTTGTTTACGTGCCGACATTACGTACTATGGACAACTCATGTATCCGGTATTTCTCCATATGATAACACGTAACGATCTCATCCGTAAATACTTATAAACGCTAACGCTTTTTGTAACGGACTTTTTACTTTAACGACAACATTTTTTTCTTCAGTCTAATTCATTCGAATGTGATATGACATTGTGTCATTGTTTCGAAAAATTATGAAATATATTTGATAGATATTAATTCATGTGAGACTTTAGAAAGAAAATCAATCTAATTAGACGAATTGTTGAGAAATTAATTAAATGAATGAATTAAGATCAATGAAGTAAGATCTATAAAAATATTATAAAATATATATATATATAATAAATTAGTTAATCAAATGAAGAGCCAAATAAAAAGCATTAAAAATTAATATTTCTATGGAACATTTATATAGATAACGATTATAAAAATAATGTCGTTTTTTTGCAAAATTTTTTAAGAAATTTACATCGTCGTATCGGAAATATTCGCTTTATTTTAATATTTTTGTTTCGAAATCGAAAGAAGAAGAAACACGCATTGGTCGGAGAAAAATGATTCAATCTAATACTTGGAGATAGAAAAGCGTCAGTTTTAATTACATGCTTGCACCGTATATATCGGGTTATCGAGGCTATTGGGATATCGGAGGCGTATATTCGCCAGCGGGCAGGTTGGTCAGCGCGATATTGGCTATTGCCTTCGTTCTCGTTTGATGCTCTCCGAACGTTCGTTGCATCCTCCGTTCAGCTAATCTCGAAATATTAGCCTCGCGCGGTACTCTCTCGCGACTCTTTATTCTGTATTTTCTCTATCTATCTCTTTTTCTCTATCCCTTATTTCATCCTCCTTCACGTTTTACCTTTAACCACTCCTCTTTGGTATTTTTTCATTATCCGGGGAATTTAAAGGGCCGGAAATATGGTTAAAGTGGTTTCGCGCGATATAAAGTAGCCACATATAACGCTTCTTTCCTTTTTATTTTCCATTTCCCTCTCCCTCTCTGTCTCTCTCTCTCTCTCTCTCTCTTTCTCTCTCTTTCTCTCTCTTTCTCTCTCTCTGTCTCTGTCTCTCTCTCTCTCTCTTTCTCTCTCTTTATAGATATCCTTTGAACCGAAATTCTCTTTCTCTCACGACGATCGAAGGTGACGAGAAAAGCATCGATAATCGATATGATTTTAGAAACCAAACGAAAGAGAAAGTATCGTCAAAGATCCTTTGTGACGTTACTCTATGGAAGATTTATTTTTTTTTATCGTCAACCATATTGAATTTATCGTCGTATAGAGTATTGGTTCATTTGATTCGTAAATTTAAAAATTCTTTCCTCGTCCCTTGTAATATCAGATTTATTTCTTTCGTTATTTGTCCGTTTAATATTTTTCCTCTAATTTTAATTAGAATAAAAATTTCGTATAAACAATATTATAGTTGAAGGTTAACATCGAATTGAATTTGGAATAGAGACGAATGGAGAGCAGGAGGAAATCATGAATATTAAGTGTATTGGTGAAAAATTGAACAACGTGTAATTGGTTTTTATGGACAGACAACGGTAACGACGACACTGACGAGAACCGTATGCATTCTGGCAAGCAGTGGCAATGCTTCTTTCGCCCTACTACGACAGGAGGCGTTTAACTACGGGCAAAGGATACGTCCAGTAATTGCGTTTGTGTGTAGCTAGGAAGTTTTATTTCACTGACATTTATTCGGCAACGCGGAGACAGCGGGCTACTTAGTATGAGAGAGAGACAAATGTATTTACGTCGTGAATCTGCCAGGAAGCCCGCATCCACCGTTCAAGCTTTACCCCGTTTATCCTGGGATTCGGGTAAAATTACGAGAGCCGTGCCCGAACCGAAGCGTCCTATTCCTTTTCTTTACCCTTTCTTCTCTCTCTCTCTCTCCCTCTTTCATTTTTTCTCCTCTTCGTTGATGAAAAAATTCGGACGAATCGATTAATTATCTTGATCTTGTTAGTAGCTACGAATCACATTTTTTTTAAGAGGCTTTTTTTTGAAGAATCTACACTTTATGGATGTACATACATATCTTAGAAGAGTTAACTGCGTTTACTAAGATTCATCTGACCACGAAAGATAGAGAATCAAAAACCGTAACGCAGTTACTCCTTTACGATAAGACTACCGATAAAGTTGGTCACGCTCGTGCTCATTACTGTTATTCATTTTTATCGACGATAAAGCGGTGAACTCATGGGTCTCGGTTAAAAACATAATGGCTTTAGAGAAAGGCAAATATCGCGTGCGCCGATCTTGTTTCTTTCCGTTCGCGAATAGACGATATTAATTTTGCTACACGCCATATAAGGTCGGAGTTACGTTAACGTACGTGCGTGTTCCCTCTCTCTCTCTCTCTATGTCTCTCTATCTCTCTTTCTCTCTCTCTGTTTCTCTCTCTCTCTCTCTCTTTTTCTCTCTCTGTTTCTTTCTCTCTCTCTCTCTCTCTCACTCTCTCTCTCTCTCTCACTCTCTCTCTCTCTCTCTCTCTCTCTCTCTCCTTCTCTCTTTACTTTAACTCACCGACCGGTTACGTCCATTACGCAACAAAGCTCGACGTACTGTTTCCCTATTCATAATGGCATACAATTTAGCGGAAAATTGGATTTTCACCTTAATCTCGATCCCCGCTACGCGACGTATCGTTAAAACTTGGTAATCTAAAAGCGTGGATCATGAAGAAGATAGAGAATGTGGGGTACAGAAAGAGAGAGAGAGAGAAAGAGAGAGAGCAAGTACCCTCTCGTTTTCTACTATAACGCGATAGCTAGCTCTGGTAGGGCGCGTAAACGAACGTATACGTGTAAACGCTGCTCCGATAATAGATTCCCGCTTTGGAGTTCGGAGTTCTACGGTGAATCTGTAACTCCGGCGATCAAACTGCTTGCAAAGTTTGTCGCTCGAATCGAATGGGAGTTTGGCTAACTCGTACGTAGAACGCCGTGGCTCTACTCTTCTCTCTTCTATCGTCGCCTATACGTGGATATATGTATCCTGTCATATATACATGTATATAGATATATATGTGTGTGTATATATATATATATGTTATATGGATGTATACCTGTATATATGCGTAGGATAGGTATATCATATTCGTATATTTCCACACGTGTATTACGTTGTATCTTGCTTCGGTTTTCGATTTTGGGGAAACTTTACTCAACTTTACAGTCACAAGCTCTTCTACTTTTCTTCGTCGTAGTTGTCGTTGTCGTTGTCGTTGCCGATAGTGTACGAAAACTGCCTCGAAGATTTTCTTTATACTTTTTCATCTTTATACTTTTGACTATAAAACGAGGCAAGTCTTGTAATTTTCAACAGAAGAAACGTCTCACGTTGGAAAATTCTTTCCGTGTTATGCCATGCAAGCTTGCGTCGTGCATGAAGCATAAGCGTAAGTATTGATATTTTGTCTCAAGGTATATATATATATATATATATATATATATATATATATATATATGTAAACATTTCTTATAGATTGATAGGAAATATACAGGATGTGTCGAAATTCCTATTACAAACTCTTACGGCTTGTAGAAGGGATTAAACTGATAAAGTTTTAAATAGAAACCTATATCCGGAATATATTGTGCTATGATTAAAACAAAAACAAATCAAGTGTTTAAATCTTCCAGTTATGCTGAGTTGAAGAACGTTACTGACATGAATTCCAATTCCAATTAAAAAAAATGTCTTCAGTTTTTCTATACCGAAAGGATGTTTTATCCAATGTAATGTCATGTAAGGTCATGAAGCAGGTGTCATTTTTCTTTTGCAGTTCCAGTTATTTGTTCGGCATTGCATCCTGGTCCACTACAAGAGCTGTACAACGTTGTCGAGCACCAACTTTGTTGCAAATATTGTACGTGCTTAGCATGTTTTGATACACTAAATACCTGTTTCATGACCTCGCATGACATGACATTGGATAAAACATCCTTACCATACAGGACATTATAATCTCTCTCTCTCTCTCCCTCTCTCTCTTACTCTCTCTCTCTCTCTCTCTCTCTCTTTCTCTTTCTCTCTCTTTCTCTCTCTTTCTCTCTCAACGATAGCTAAAATTATTTTGAAGGTTCCGAAGATGATTCTTGAAAATTTATAGCCATTCCGTAAAAAGTACGCGAATATCTGTGACGCATGCCGGAAACCAATGGTGGCGTTTCTCCTCGCGTTCGTAAATCGGCCCGTGCGAATCGATAAATTTTTTGTAAGCCTCCAGAGGCTTAGAGAGGCAATAACCGATGATATAATGGTACGACTTCCTTCGGGCCGATAGCATGAGAGCTCCAGGTTAACCAAGCGTGAAAGTATTTTCGAAAATGTATCTCGAAATGTATCGAGTTCTCGTGCACGAGGGAAGAAAAAGGAGAGAGAGAGAAAGAAAGAGAGAAAGGGAGAGAGAGAGAGAGAGAAAGAATGTGTGTACGAATAAAAAAGAATAAGATAGAGAGAAAGATGGAGATGCTGTGTGTCACACGTCCGACGAATATTTCAACGAGTTCCAACGAAAATTTTTATCCTTTTCCAACCAATCCAACCCCAACTCCTCCGCTACATCGTAGTCTCCTGACAGCTTATGTATATAGGAAGGACGAATCGAAGCTTCCTCGTAGATTCAACACTGAAGGGCACTTATCGCTTTCTCGCACTCTCCTCCGATTGCGAGTAAATCGTCTTGCTACGAATCGACCTCGTAGCGTGACCTCCTTCGATACCTTTGTCGAGAATTTTTCGATGCTGACAGATCGGTTCGCGACAGGAACGATCGATTAAAATGGGGGCGGGGAGATGGGGAGGAGGCGGAAATTGGACTTTCGACTTGATAACTACTAAGCGAGGTCCATTATCATGCGTTTAAGGATTTATGTAGAACGGATTGTCGATAATCCAGAGAAGGAGAAGAAAAGGAAAAAGAAAAAAAAATGAAAGAAAGAGAAAGAAAGAAGAAGAAAAGCAAGGGCTTTCTCGAATACAATGTAAGCAGCAGCAGCAGTAATAGCAGCAGCATCAGTAGTAGATACCAAACCAGCTTCGCTGCCTTTACTCGTTCGTTTTCTACTTTTCCATCCTGCACCTTTCTCGCTCATCTCGCTCCTTTGCAAGATTTACTTCATCCTTTCCTTCTTTTTCTTATCCCTTTTACCTTTTTCTTTCTCTTTCTCCCTTTCGCTCTTTCGACTCCAATCTCATTCTACTGGTAAAGGATTCAAAAGAGATTGAAAAAGATTTGGTCGATCTACCGCGAAGGAATCGAGAGAATGAGAGGAAGAAAAAGCATGGGAGAATGAAAAGAGAGAAAGATAGATAGATAGATAGATAGATAGATAGAGAGATAGAGAGAGAGAGAGAGAGAGAGAGAGAGGGAGAGAGAGAGAGGAAGAAAGAGAGAGAAAGAAGAAAGGAGTCAAATAACGGATCGAGAAGAGGACGTAAAGAACAGCCATTTTCCTTACCGATAAAATAACATTAAAACCTCGAGGAATCTAGCTAATTTTGGCACGTTACCGTCTTACAATCGCCATGATTTTCCTTTTCTTTTTTTTCTTTTAAGAAAAGAAAGGAAAATGCTCGTTCAAGACGGTGGGCTCTTTTTTCTTGGTAATGTATATTATAAAGCTGTCGCCCGTATAACAGTGGCCCGGGTGTGTCGCAGGTGCGCCTAAAAATACGTAAATATGCTTGCATTTTATAAAACGCGTAGGTATTCAGGAATGACGGGAACCGGGCCGTTGCCATTTCTCTACAGCGTTTTTCTCTACATATAGATATACCGCGAAACTTTTCCTAGTGGCAATACTTTTTCCGCTGTGTGAGCGGCGCGATTGTATCTCTCTCTTCCTCTCTTTCTATCTCTCTCTTCCTCTCTTTCTATCTCTCTCTCTTTCTCTCTCTCTCTCTCTTTCTCTCTCTTTTCTGCCTACCCATCCCAACGGGTAGATTAGTTTTTTGTCTACGTTGCAACCAGCTCGTCGTTCGATATATATATTTTCCTATTTACGCTTTGCCCGTTCACTCCTTCCACATCGCTTACATTTATATTACATTTTTCTCCATTTTGTAATTCATTTTATCGCCAGCGGAATTTCTCTGGTTATGATCCTCGATAGGATTGGTATCGGTAGACGACAAGCTTATCGGTAGTTTCGATCATTTTATTATCGGCACGGCACTGATGACTGATATTTAAAATGCATACATGTGCATGGCACGATATGCGGAACGAATTAAAATCGTTCTATTTTTCCGTGTATTTTTTCGTGATATTTATAAAACTTATACGATAGCAATGTTATCGCATCGGGTACATTTGGATACGTATCATTGACTTATAGTATTTAACATCGTACCACCTGCATTTAATTTTTCTCGAAACTTTTTTAATCTACAGCTTTGATCTCTGACTAAAGGGAAAGACTTAGCACCTACACCTGATAATATCATCCATATGTACCGACCTATTTGTATACGCTCGGCTCGTCACGCTGGAATTTCTTTGCGGAGAAAAGCGATTCGCCGAACATAGATCAATATTCGAAGGTTTCCACTTTCTCGCTTAGGTGCAACGGAGTAAAGCCTTTTTCGCGATCACGTCGTGGTTATAACCTCGCGAAAAATGTCAACGTAGGTAGATAGGTATATACTACCTATGTTATATCGATCGAGGAGTATCGAAAAGTCGCCACGTTTGCCACAGATCGGTACCTCAATAAATCAGTCGAATTCCCTTCTCGATTCCCTTCTCGTACTACGAAAAGGCTTCGTGAAAATATCAAGGCGTTTTATGCGTTCGTCCTTCCTCGTCCTCGTAAAAGTTCCATGAGTTAGGATCGAGAATTACTAAATTCACTGCGAAGCGACACTGACGGAGGGTAGTAACACCGGCTACGAATTTCGATGGCTTAACCGACCGATAACGATACGATTCGTCGGGGACGACGACGACGAGTACGAGAACGATCGAGCTTCGATATTATGCTCGATGTGTAGTCATGAGACTCTCTCTTTCCTCTCTCTCTCTCTCTCTCTTCTATGTTGATATTAGGTGTCGTACGCTTTATACGTATGTGCTGTAGTCCTATCGGAGTGAGCGAGCTGTACCATCGAAGCGGGCGAGCAGATTCCAATTTAGATTCGACGTTGGTACGCTCAAGGCGTAGGAGAGCAAGTTCTCTCTCTCTCTCTCTCTCTCTCTCTTTCTCTCTCTCTCTCTCTCTCTCTCTCTCTCTCTCTCTCTCTTGTATAGAATCGATGCTAGTTCGTACCTTCAACAACGTGGATGATGCACGCGCCGTAGAGCGACCAAGTCGTTCGTACAAAATACGCGGGCGAACAGGAAATTAAGGAGCGGGATCGAAGTCACGGAGAAAGTGACGGGCCAACAGCGAAGGTGCAACGCGTTGTCTCTGCTATGTGTATGAGATAGCTATTTTCTATGGTAGTCGTATTTGACTATATTCCGAACGTAATAGTATCTACCTTTAGCGTTATCTTGCTTCGTTTATCGATAGTATATCTATCCAACCTATCTTGTGATTGAATTACTTCGACTAAACGCCATACACATTCGATCTTTCAAACGCAAACTTAGATCGTGCATTGGGAGATCGAGTGGATGCTTTCAAATAAATTCTCAAGGAACTCTCTCTCTCTCTCTCTCTCTCTCTTTCTCTTTTTTTCTCTCTTTTCTTGTAATAAACGCGCAAAGTCGATCGATCATCGTGCTTGGAGCGATAAGAACGTGTAGGGAAAGGTGGTAAGGAGCAAGAAAGAAGGAAGAGGAAGAGACTCGTTTGAAAAATTTGGAAATCAACAAGCAACGCAAGAAGGATATGTATCATTATGATGTTGACGGTTAAAATAAAAAGAGAAAGAAAGAGAGAGAGAGAGAGAGAGAGAGAGTATATGAGAAAGAGAGAAAGTAAAGTGAACGAAACGTTGAGTAGAAAAGGAGCGAGCGTTAGATGGAAGAATGGACGATAGAATGAACGGGGCGATGTAAAGGAGGAGGAGAATGGTAGAGAAGAAGGGATAGGAGAGGGGTTCGGTCAGGTATAGGGCATACCCACGATATATCGTGGCTGAGCCTTTATTAAAACTGCTTTCGGTATTATTGCTTTCCGGGAACGTCGGGCCTCGAAAATGGCATTTCCGCGAGATAGGCTGGTTTCTCAGTGTGCGTGCGTCTCTGTTGTTTTGTGTGTCTGTGTGTGTGTGTGTGTGTCCGAAAATGTACGTATATATCTACTGATATATACGTTCATGTATACGTATGTATACCTATGTATATATATATATATATATATATATATATGTATTTGGCTCGGAGCAGGCAACGTTGTCCCTGAGGGCACTACCACAAGCCGATGGACCGACGGTAGGTATGGCCAGCAATAAATATGCTCTTCACTTTGTACAAGTCGCTCGTCTACTCTTATATTGTCCTCGCTTCGTTATTGCATCCCGGGAAAAAAGCAATGCCGACCGGTTCGGCACTTTCGACTGACGGCACTGGATGATCTTTGAAATCTGCATACGTGGCCGCACGTATTACAACACGGCATTTGACTTCTTTCACAAACAGGGATGATCTCGTTTAAACGAAATTTTAGCTATATTCACGTAAATTTATAGGTCATTTCGTTATAGCGTCCGATCGTTTTTTTAAAGTAACATACCTATCTGTATTGTTATATAGTCTTTAATCTTGAACAAACATATCTACGTGAAAGGTTTTTGAAACGTATTTATTCAAAAATCATCAATGCTAAAACAAATTCTAACAAGTAATGTATAATTTCATTATACATTTTTATTTTTTGAAAAATTATACATATGTATATGTAATTAGATGTTCGATTTTTAATAAATCTAGGGAGATATGTTTTTTGTAAAAGTAACGAATTTAGATATAAAAATTATCATGAAGAGACATTTGTAACAATCAGTTGACTATTAGGATGTACAGTTATCAAAAAACAAAAATTCAATTAATTCATTAGATTTAACGAAGAAATTATACAGACATATATTAATACTACGTAGGCTTGGCGTATTTAGCACACAGTTCTTGTCGTTAAGGACCTTTAGAGCATAGTATCCGAAGGAGTTAGCATCCTTGCCAAGACTATCGCCGCAGTTATCGCCAATACGAAGTCGTTCGGCATCAGAAGGCAAGGAGGAAGGACGATAGTAATAAAGGAGTCACGATGGTAATGGATGATATTGACAAGCACTTTCCTTCGTAGCCCGGGTCCAAACCTTCGAAACCTCACCCTCTCTTCATCGCTAGAAGGTGATGGCGCGTTCCTTCCCAAAGCACTAGTGGCGACCAAGCGCTGAATAGTTTCTCTCGGATCGTCCTGAACAATGCAAATTGATGCGGAATCGATACTAAGCTGGTAGGAGTTTCTAATAAGATTCCCTTGCTTCCTTCGTCGTGGCCTTTATATGTATATATATATATATATATATATATATATATATATATATATATATATATATATATATATACAGAGTGACTTTAGAGGGGTGTTGAAAATGTATAGTTACTTCTCAGATGAAGGTACTTTTAGTTATTGCATTATCTTATACCAACTGTTCCTCATGCAATTAAATACATTCGATAGATTTCTAACGACGTTAAAGTAAATTGTTTCAAAATATTGATGTTGCCTGTTGCTTACTAATTGATGCTATAATGAAAGATATTCATTAGATCCATATTAGTTACAATTTCTCTTATATGCATAGATTATACGTATATAAGAATCCAGATATAATGTTTCGACATGTCTATTAACATCACTTTTTTTTCATAATAGAGATATTCATACTAGGTTTTGAACATACAAAAATTCTTCTGAGATCTTACTCGTTTCGATATCATACATATTTGTTGTATGTTCCAAATTTTCTTTTGAAAATTTTTTACCAGCAAAAACGAGAAACGTTTTTCAATACTCTACTTGATTATTTCTTTTTAATTCGTCTTGTTTTTTTCATTTTTGCAAAAAGTACTATGAGATAATTCGCATTCCTTGAGGATATATATAATGACTTGATCGTGAATAGAATAAAAATTGGACGACGTTCTTCTTTTGAAGGCGGAACACGGTAGTTGATAATTTTTCAGTGGGCTGCGGGATTGATCACGTCCCGGCATGTCCATCCAGTTGATTAACTGCGTATCACCCGTCCATCGTAGGACGCTCAGTACAGTAGAGTCAGGCAGGCAGGCAGGTAGGCAGGCAGGCAGGCAGGCAGGCAGACAGGCAGGTCGTTCGGGCACCACGTAGCGTCCTCATTATCCGTAAATTATTTCGCTGCCGTCACGTTGGACCGACTAGGGAATTGGAATTGATTACGCTGAACGTATAGGGTGCAAATTCGTCGATCCGTAATAATGTAGGATACATCGTGTTTCGGCGGTTGCGTTTCGATACAGCACACCGTATGCATTGCCGTTTGCAATTGATTGTCCGGATTCCGACACCGAGAAGGATTCCGCTTAAACTCGAAACATTGCACCTACAGAATAAAGAGAAAAAATCACAAACTCTGACGAGTGCTCGTCAGGCCGATCGAATTATTTCGTTAAATCGACCGGGGCTAAAGTGCACCCTGTAGATACCGAGGGCGTCATCACCATACCTCTCTCTTTCTCTCTCTCTCTCTCTCTCTCTCTCTCTCTCTTTCTTCCTCTCTTACATGTACACACTCTCACTAGTTCGCTCGTTCTCTTTCACTTTCATTTCGTCGGACCAACCGACTATGAAATCGTTCCTAAAACTTTGCTGTCGTTTTCTCGATCAAACCATCGAAAGTTCTAATTTCTAAAGAATAAAAGAGGAAAAAAAAAACAAATAGTATTAATTCTTCAAATTTAATAAAGTTTGATAAAAATTATATTATGTTTTTATGTAGTTACTTACTTGGAAATCTGATATATTCAAATGAGATAAAATTCTTTAAAGCGAAATCTCTTGCTGATAGATAACATCGTGCTATTACTTTCACCGAAGGTATAAGGGGAAGAAGATTAAGTTAATCGTCGTGGATACAGAGACAATGGGAGACAGTATTTGGAGACAAGCGGACGAAATGGTGGGGGAAAAAGGAATGAGAAGGGGACAGTGAATAATGTGAACACAATTTGACTGCAACGGCATTAATTATCAAGACGTTGTGAGGATATACCTGTGTATGCCTGTACGTGTACTCGTTCATCTAACACTACCTTGATAGCTCGAATTGACGATGGAGAGAGAACCATCTAATTACCCTCGAACTTCACCGAGAGAAAGAGAATACTAGATCGTCAGCATCGTGCGGATGTACCTACTAGATCCATTCTCGTCTCGTTCCTCACCCCCTCTCTTTCTCTTTTTTACTCTCTCTCTCTCTCTCTCCCTCTCTCTCTCTCCCTCTCTCTCTATTCAGCTATATATCTTTCTTCCTCTTTATATAACCTTAGCGTAGTTTGTATTTGCGTATAGAGTCCACATCAAGATAATAGTCGGCATTATATTTTAACCGGTTGAATTGGATTGAAACGAATCGCACGCATCTACTCAAATTCGCTGGGTTCGCGCTTATGTAATTATGCCACTTCCGTTCGCGTCGTACGAAACTAACCGCGCGTACATATGCGTGCATTTATAGTAATCTACGCGAATACGTATATAGATATCTACATCTATGTAACGTGTATCCACGTACAAGTTTACGCGTATACACAATATATTTCGCGTATATCACCGTACCGTATGTTACGATTGCAAATACGTTAAACTTGCATACGTGTGTAGGTACATCGGGTTTCATTGGGCAGACTTATTTCGTGGTCGTCCTAGTCTCATTCGCACGATGATAAATGGGTTAATTAAGCGTTTCGCGTTCGGCCTGGCTCGCGCTTCACCGACGGTCTCCAATCTACCCCGGTTAGCTTTGTTTATCGTATTGTGTAATACCCTGGCTGTACCGAATCAAATTGATTTTCTTTCTTTCATTTTTTTGCTTTTTTTTTGTTTTTGTTTTTTTTCGTCGTTTTTCTTTTCTTTCTTTCTCTTTATTGTCATTTGCTTTCACTAACACATGTGCATGTAACGTTTGAAATTGCTTTTATTAGTTTACCTCGTTACTTGTTCGTGTCTATGATTTTATTTTCGTATTGTCTTTTCTCCGAATGCATTTATTCGATTGAAATAGTAGAGTTCGTCATAACAAACTTAATCGTCGTCGACCATATTAAATGGTATTACGCGATTTCAATGAAAATCAGATCGAAGAACTCAAAGCGAAATTTCATGACACAGTTTCCTCTCTTTCTATCTCTCTATCTATATCTCTCCGTCTATCCTTTCGTTTCTATCTTCCTTTTGGAGGTCGAATTAAGGCGTTGAGGGTAACCATAATCGCTACGTCTCGGGATCCCGTTGTCGGGTCACGTACCGAGATCCGGGAGCTAATTAGCCTTCCGCAGCTCGAATGATCCACCCTGGTCAATCAGCGGCGGAGATTCGGTCTTGATTCGATCCTCGGAGTCTCGTTAGCACCATCGTATATATTCTCTACTCTCTGCTCTTCAGGCTTGTATTAGATTTCCGTTGGAATATCCGGAGGACTATGAGTTTGCAACTACACCGTATTTCGCATTACATCTATGTTATTTTTTAATTTACGACATTTTTCTCACGAATATTTGCTAAGTGCATCGTCCGTGAATATATATATATATATATATATATATATATATATATATATATATAACATAATATACTGTATGCAGATATGCATACGATGCGAGATACGATGTGATATAATTTTACTTTAATATTTTAGAAAGGTTTACGCTTCAACTGGTATTATATTCGTCGAAAGAAATGTTGCAAGGAGAGATAGGTCTTTGGTGAATTTGAAAGAACCGGATAAAGTATAACACAGTACGAAAAGAGAACATTTAAATGTAAGATCTCTAAAGGGTGTTTCTGGCATCAAAGCCACGGACATTTCCTTTTAGGAGCTACCAAAATGTGATTAAACGTAGCAATTCCAGTCATCCGTAGGTAGATACATATGTATGTACGTACCTAACCTATATGAGCTTTTCCCGCTCTTTCCCTTTGACTCGTTCGAAACACTGGATTGGTGCCTTTCTCGATCACAAAGCATTCGCCTAGCGTAGATATTTCTAACCTACATAGAATCGTTCGCGTAATTTCGATTTCAATTTTCGTTTTTTAAAGATAAGCCAAATAAGACAAATCTTTCAACAACTGAATTGAAAAAAAAAAAGGGAAAAAAGAACAAGAGAAAGAAAAAAGACAAAAACAAAACAAGATTTACAATAAAACTTTTCGAAGAGTAAATCTTTCTCGTAGAGAATGAATGAGAGAAAGTGGGAGAAAGAGAGAGAGAGAGAGAGAGAGAGAGAGAGAAAGAGAGAGAGAAAGAGAGAGAGAATGAGAGTGTGAAAGAGAGGAAAAGAGAGAGGTAAAGATAGAGAGAGAGAAAGAGAGAGAGAGAGAAAGAGAGAAAGAGAGGAAACAAACACCACGTGTCTTTCTCGAGTTAACGAGCAATCCATTACTCGAATTAATATCTGAAGCAAATTGCGTTTCTCTCTACGGAAGGGTAGCTAGAGATTCCGCTAACGCGCTGATCCTGCGCCTAGTAGCAGGACCGAGCAAACGGCACGGTGGCCGTTGTCAGCGCGCTATTACTAATTCAGAAGGCAGGCGGTTGCTGTGGTGCAACGTTATACGGCAGACGACGCATTCTGCATAGCGCATTCAACGGCACAATGGGCCGTGGATGCGAGTTTTGAAATATGAATATGAATACGGGCGCAAGTGCACGCTCCGTCGAATCGAGCCAACGAAGACAGGAGGCTACCGATCGATGATTCGCTTTCTCTACCTTTTCCATCTCTCTCTCTCTCTTTCTCTCTCTCTCTCTCTCTTTCTCTCTCTCTCTCTCTCTCTCTCTTTTTCTCTCACATTCGCTCGCTCGCTTTTACTCTATCTCCTTTCTCTTTTCCACTCGTCCATCTCCACATTTCTCTTTCTCTCTCTCTCTCTCTCTCTCTCTTTCTCTTTTGCACCTATGCACAGAGTATATTCTCACCGGTATATATCTACCTCTCGCGATAAAGCCGTGGATGATTTATTGGATTGTTAAACGGGAGAGATCGCCTGTGTCCTCTCGATCCTCTCTATAAGAGTGAGCGAGATAGTGAGAGGAAGGGAGAGAGAGAGAGAGAGAAAACGGAAGGACGAGCGTTTCTCCACGTTCTCAACGTGACTTGGCCTACGAAGCTGCAACGTTCACAAATCATTCATCGATACCGTTCTAGAATGGCGAGAATTTATTTATCGAGAGTGTTAATAAACCTTAAAATTTGTGATGATTCTAGCGCTTTTGAACTTAGCCAGGTCAGTTGGGACTGACCCTAAGCCAGAGTGCCATCGAATTTTCCCTAAGCACGATAATCCCTGACTGATAAATCTTCGTCCAGCGTGACTAAAACTGCACGACGCTAATCCGTGTGGAATCGCGTTGCTTAAATAATTGTGTCGCGCTATCCTTTGTCTCATCGGCAAGTATATTTGCTTCGAATGATTATGCATAGAATACCTGAGCAAGCGTATAACGATAATACAATTAGCATATATTTCTCCGTATAATTTTGGAGTTTAGTATCTTTCTTGTTTTAAAATCTTTTTAACGTCTGTTTCGATTGAAAACCTAATTAAAGAATTAATTTATTCTCGATTATATTATCTAAAGGTATATTTAATATCGTTCCACTGAGTTACTCGAAAAATGGGATGATATAGCCAATAAAAATGTCCATTGTTTAACGTACAGTGAAACACACAAAACGAATAGGTATCGAAGTAAACAACAAGCAGTGAACGCCTTTGATTTATCTTTACTGCCATCTCCTATCGACCCTGGCTACGAGTGGAACTCTCGACTTTTTCCAAGATTTATCGAAGAAAATCGTCCGAGAGGGTGGAAAATTCGTTGTTGGCCAGCGCATACGGGAACGATCTCGCGGTTAATTTCACATATATATACTCATACGCATATATGTATTTGTAAAGCATGGGGAGATCGGTACGCCGATTTGGTGGGACGTGCTGGAAGCTCGGAGCACATATTTACCCTTTAACATGAATCCTTCCCTTGGTCCCTCTTTCCTGCAATCTTTTCCCTCTTCTTCCTCTCTCTCTCTCTCTCTCTCTCTCTCTTATATAGAGAACACTCGTGGCGAGAAAGAGCTGGATGAAGGAGACGAGAGACCCTCGGCAAGATGCTGCCGCCGGCAATAACTGGTAACGTATTACCACTTCTGGTCGGTTGAGCGCATTTAGATCGCCTATTTGGCAAGGTACCCGAATAACTTTGCGTTTTACTCCGGCACGAGCACGAATCAAGCGCGAAAGCCGCGCCAACCGGCGAATTACGATGAAGCGAGAAGCCGATATCGCTGTCGATAGTCGCGAAAAGTTTGGAAGGAGAGCTTCTTGTTTGAGAAAAAACCTTTCAACGTGAACCCATTCTTTCGATTGCTTTACTCACCGAAAACAGCCATTTACAGTTTTTACTCATTATATAATTTAGCTCCTTCCTCACCTTTTTGTTCGCTCAATACATTTGTTTTTAATGACATTGCTATGCAAATGTTTATGATAGAAAATTTTTAAGAATTTGATAAAGCAAATGAATCATTTTATATTATTTTAAAGATACATCTGTTACAGTATCTTTCAAGGAAATTCTAAGAGAACTGGAAATCTCTTACAAATCAATCACTTTCCACATTTTTGCATAAGGTAGCATGTATCATCTCGCAATCCGTTAAAATTTAACTTGATTCAATATTAGGATATGACATATTAATTGAGAAATTTTGATCTAGCTAAGTAATAGTATTGATAAATTAATGCTTTCATTAAATGCTTAAATTAATGTTTTGCATATCGTAAACATAATTGCTGTCATAATTGGCGTATAGTGAGAATTTCCCAGTTTCATTCAATCAAATTTTTATTACTATGTGTCATGTTATTCCCTCAATTTTATTCTACCGTCATACAAGTATCGGAGTATAGTAATTTCTACTTTTATCGAATATATCGATGAATCAATAAAATCAATTTTCTCGTCATTAAGATTATTTATAAATAATGAATATTGAAAGTAATTTGTATTAAAAATGAGTAACGTTTTTAATTTAGTAATGGACATTAAATATTATATTAAATAGTATTATAAGTAATGGAATGATATAAGTATAATATTTAATATCCATTACTGAATTGAGGAATGAATCGAGATATATATCATTGCCTTACCACATATTCATTACATACAAATATTATTGATCTTTTTCGTAATAAAATAAGACCGGAGGAATAGCATAAGATACAGAAAATGAAATTCAGTCGCATAGAGAGGAAACTCTTATCGTGATGAATTAATGTTAAATTCGTTTCTTTTAATAAAGAAAAAGAAGAAGAAAAGAAAAGAATAGTAATTTAAAAAATAAATAATTTTTAAATGTTAATAACTTCGAAAAAGAAAAAAAAAATAAATGTTGTCGTTCAGTTAAGTTGAGTGTTTTTGAATGGAAATTTTTCGAAGGATCGAAAAATATTTATAGCAGGATTATATGTCAAAATAAATTCAATAATGGTGGTGTACACTATTCGACTAACGAAAGAAACACTTTAGTTAGAGTTTCAATAAGTGTTGCACTTACGGATTGCTCAGAAATCTTCAGAATTTACGAGTGAGATTTAATTGCTGATATAAATGTGACTGATTATCAGAATGAGACTGCACTGAGACTGTGACTGTACGCGAAATAATGTATTTTTCGATTGAACAATTTTTAAGACTGATCTCTCATATCACAATCCGATATGGTCATCGAATAATTTTTGAAAATGAAGAAAAGAAAAAGAGAAGAAGTAATCTTTCATTTGTCTTTCAAATATATTGGACATATAGCCCTCAATGCAGCTAATAAAATAAAGTACATATTCAAATCATTTTAGATCCCGAGGATTCATTGTCAGGTTTCGATTTACTTCGTGAATTATTTATTTCATAAAAATATTCGAATGAGCGAACAAAATTAAATGTTTTCCACCTTAAGTACGAAACAGAATGCTTGTTACATGTTTCGGTACGGCACACATCGAGCTCTTTATGTCTTTTACTAAATGAAAATCCCATTAATCCTACATCCGCACTGCATACGACACGATCGTTATTAACATGTACTAATATTTCTTATTGTAGAATAGAGCTGGTGGGAATAAAATAAAATAATACAGAAAATGAAATTCAACCGAATATGGAAGAAATCAATTGTCGTAAAAGTGTTATAGAAATGAATTCTACGTTTTTCTTTGCATATAAATTTATATCATTATTCACAGTAGTTCAATTTTAATCGAACGAGAAGAAGACTCGATAGTTGATAACTGATAGTTGTATATAGTTACGAAGATTCTCAACGATAACCTCCTGTGTGAAACTTAACCGTTCGTCCGTAAATTATTCGTTAGGTAGGTCGTGGAAGCGGCCACGCGAAACGCAATTACGAATTACGCGAAAACGGCTATTGCGATCAAGCCGATATGAGACGAATCAGGCCACGGATCCGATAGGGTTCTCTCTCTCACTATCTCACTATCTCTCTATTCTCTCTCTTTCTCTCTCTCGCTCTCTCTCTCTCTCGTTCTCTTCGTCGATGCAACGCGGTGCATCGCGCCGATAAGCTCCAACAGAGATTCGCGTAAGCCGCGATAATGGCGACGGAGCCTTTGAAAAAATACTGCCAGCACCATGCTTTTGATCCCTCTTTCCGAGATATCGCGAACGAGCGATCGCAGGTGAAATGCCATCCGTACGGACGATAAAGTTCTTGCATGAAACCGTTCGAGAGAATGATTTTGAGATCGAATAAATCCTCAAGCATTTTCATTTTTAGACATTACCACAATTTTTGGATATCTAAAACTATCTGAGATATTTAATTTTTTTTTGGATTTTTCATATATTTAAATGTAAATATATGCGTTTGTTTGTTTCCACTTTACTGTTTAAATGGTTTCACAGATTGACTTATTTTTTAGAATTTATACGAAAATTAAAATTATTCGCAGATGAGGATCCACGAATAATTTCGGCACAATTCGATTTCCGGTTTTAAAATGATGAGAATTTCATGAATTCGAAGATTCATTAAAAAATAGCACATACCAATGGAAAAAATATTAAATTCGCGAGAATATTGAAAATATTCCTTAGGAATATTCAGTATTAAATATTATCTTAAATTGAAGCAATCAAAGATTTTAAAGACCGATATAAGTTTCAATTGACTGTGGACTTTACGAAAGATCTCTATCTTTGTCTTTAATTTTTCTATCAAAATTTGTATATAATGTATTTCTATATATGCAGATTTATACATATACGTGTGCGTACAAGCAAGTTTCGATTCTGGAGTTTAAATGGTTGAGCGAATTGATTTGAAATTTATACCAAAAATCAAGTTACGCTTCGAAGACCAACGAATAATTTCGTGATCGATTTGACTTCCGTTTTCAAAATAGTACAAAATTTTACGAACTGTGCGGTGTAGTTGATTTTTCTTTGTAAAATGTTCTTTTCTTTTCTATTTTTGCTTTTCTATTTTTTTTTTGTGTTTCTTTTTTTTGTCCCTTTTTTTACCACTGCGAATGATCGTGAACGAAATTTACAAAAACCAAATATGTACAGCGATTTATTTTTAAAACGTTTTCACGCTACCCAAAATATCGCGTAACATAACGTCTCGTCTGAATTTTACACGCAATTTTGCAGTATGAACCCAGGAAAAGCGTGGACGATGCAATGTCGAATTAATAGAAAGTTATTTTATTTAAACATACTCTTGCATAATACAAAATATTGTGGTCGATGGTGCGCGTTAGTAACGGCTTGGAAAATCACTCTTCTCTCGTGTAACGTCCATTCTGGATGACTTCGATGTATAAGTAATAAAATACATAAAGAAAGAAAGAGTAAATATCGAATAATGAACGATAAAAATTTTCAACTCATACCGAGAAAATAATGAATTCGAGAGACGAAAAGATAAAAATCAACATTGCATTGCATCTGAAATTCATTAAAAAAATTCTGAGAATAAATTGAAAAGAATACAATCGATGATGATTATACAGTGATTAATAACTTCATCCTTTAGCGTATTACATCACGTAACAACGGAAATGAGAAAAAGAAAGCAAAGAAAAATCATGATAATCAAAGGATTCCTTTCGAGAGAAGAGTCTCATAATGAGTGCTCACGTACTAATACCGATTTTCCTCATTATGAAACGCGAATGTCCTCGCTTTCGGGAAGCCAGATTCGAGCTTTTCCCATTGATAACATCGGCAAATCCTCTGGTAGTGTAACGAGCGAACGCTCGCGTCGAACGTTACGTGGGATATTTAGAAATGAATTATTTCGGCATCATGATATTGCGTTCCCTCGTTACACGTGTACCGATCAAATCAGGACAGAGTATTCATTATAATATTAATTGACGAGCGCAATACCAAATCCCCAGCTCTCTCTCTCTCTCTCTCTCTCCCTCTCTCTCTCTCTCTCTCTCTCTCTCTCTCTCTCTCTCTCTCTCTGTATACTGGCTGCTGCTTTTGATCGCTTTCAACGATATGAACTATGAGACTCGCGAGTTCGTCGAATCACATTATATTTCCATTTTCCGTCTACGTGCCGGTACGATGAAGGTACATACAATGTGTCACAGAAATATTCAGACGCTTTTTGATACCAAGAAATTTTCATTAGACTAAATAATATTATTTCGTATTCGTCTTCTATAATGAAGTATGTTAAAACTAAAAAAAAAAAGAAAAAAGAAAAGTTAAAATTCATATCATCGTATAAATTAAAATGAATGCTGAATATTTGATTTAAAAATTTTTTGAATAAATATCTACTGGATATATATATGTATATATATATATATGTATATATATATATTATATATATGTATATATATATATATGTATATATATATATTATATATATGTATATATATATATATATGTATATATATATATATTATATATATGTATATATATATGTATATATATATATATATATGTATAGATATATATGTATATATATATATATATATATATGTATATATATATGGTTATATATATATGAATACATATATATATATATATATATATATATATATATATATATACTCAAGTTATAAAACATTTATAAAAAAAACTTTGTTTATCTAATTCTTGATATACTTAATATAGTATAAATGTTTTTACTTATATTTAAAATGAAATAATTATTTAATTTTGAAAATGTCCGAATATTGTATTTTTCCGACTCATTGTACGTGTTAGTGTTACAATTGTTCTGAGTTGGCGCAGACGGTATCATCACCGATGATATGCGGATTCCGGTGGGGTTACTCTGTTGGTGGTGTGTGGTGGGCATTCCCAAAGGGACCGGGAAAAATCCCATTTCAATATTTCACGGCTTACGCCCTATCGCTCCTTGCCTGGTGCGTATCGTTAATACAAAACATGGCCTATTGGTGCGTCGCGATGCGATTTGGATTTTCACTTCCCTCTCTTTTTCTCTATACCTATCTCTATCTCTATCTCTTTCTCGATAAACTACGTGGATTCCATTTTCAAGTGATGCGTCAACAGTAATGTAAATTACTTTATATTGTTTCACTAGTATGGTTGAGTTTTAATTATTTTACATTTTTTTTTGTCTTCATCATCATTTACCTTATGGGGTAGTAAAAGAGTATTAGACGTCGAAATCGTCAAAGTTTTGATTAGGTAATTAAACGTGACTATGTAAGGTTTTTGTCCCGTTTTAATCGATGTTAAGTATTCAAGTTTTTTTTTTAACAATCATGAAAGTGTTCATACATTTTTCTTTTATATTTCCTTCTATATTTTAGAAATTTTCGATAATTATCTACACGTTTCATATATTTTCTTCATTATTAACCAATTAATTCGTTAAAACCTAGTATACGATGTCTATTTTGTTTGTCTCTTATCGTGAACTATTTTTTGACGATCTTGCGAAATACATTTTACCCCGCTAATGTTCAGATAATTTTTTAAGTTATCGGTGAAAATTAATCAAAATTTTTGATTTATACTTACCACTATAAGCAGTTCGAATTTACTTACATTATCATATAAAGAATAAATTTATAAATAATAAAATAATTCGATTTCGGTTTTATTGGTTATAAATAAAACATGAATCGTTTAAATTTATAATATTTTTTGATTGGTAATGCAATAATGGATAGTACCTATAGTTTAAAATAAATTCCTTTATGTAGCATATGTAACAAAATGTACAACCGTATTGAGATATTTTAAATAATACGAAAGATATTTTAAATAGATATTTTAAACATATATTAAATAATGAAAAAATTAAATTTAAAAGTAATTTCAATAATGAAAAAATCAACGATTTAAAGAAACGCGTTATACATAACTATAAACTATAGTGTGCATTTAACATTATCTTAACTCTCAGAAGATAGCATAGACTACATAATAATAAAATTCTTATTATCCGTAAATGATTATAGGAAAAGAAGACCCGTTATACGGCCCGAATGCGTTAAACTGTATTATAAAATTTGTTTTTGTATATCGTATTGTAAATCTAATATAATCAAACGTTTCGTTCTTTTTTTCTTGGTTATATTTACCAGGAGATACAGAATACAGATATGATACCCATTTTGGTCTTTGTGAATCATACATAAGATGGGAGATAAAATTACACTGAGGGATATTTAAATTAACAGAATTATCAGATTGTCATACCTCATGGGTAAAGTCTATAAACTCAACGTCACCAAGTATAATTTAAGCTGGTATCCTTATAACGTGGTAATAACATCTTTGTATTTCCATTTAACTAACGTAAGAGATATTCACCCTTGTTCCATATTAAAAGCATATTAATTTTTTACAGACATACACACATATATATATGTATATTATATAGATATATAACTTTTACAATATCGTGATGGACAAGATTCTCGTTATTTAAGATAATAGTGGAAACTTCGAATGAACGTGTAACGAATTTGAATACACAAAAGAATGAGTTTCTGAAAACTCGCAAGGAATCTGCGTAGAAATATATATATATATATATACACATACATAGATATACATGCATACATATATATATATATATATATATATATATATATATATATATATATATATATAAAGGAGCTGCGATTTTTCACGCACCGGCTGGCCTGAATGTCGTCGTCGCCGTCGTCGTCGTCGCCATCGTTGTTCGTTTCCCACCGAACGTAGCAAATGGCTCGTGTACTACCAAGGATGCAGGGGGTTAAAAGAGTAAAAGAGAAAGAGAAAGAGAAAGAGAGAGAGAGAGAGAAAGAGAGAGAGAGAGAGAGAGGAGAAAAGGGTGGAAGGTCGAGACGCGTCACGTACGTGCTACGTGCGTTGGATACGTTAGTCGTAAACGGTCGAAGAATTGCATTCGGGACAAACCTGGTATAGCTCGCGATCTTCCTCTTTCTCTCTCTCTCTTTACCCTTCTCTCTCTCTCTCTCTCTTTTTCTCTTTATCCGTCAAGACGAGAAATAGCACGGATGGACCGTTACTTAAAGCGTACTCCACTCCGAAACCTTCTTTACTCTTTTGCTAAGGTCAAAGAATGCCTTTCTATACGGTGGCTCAAACTAAATCCCGACGATACCTCTTCCATCGACTTCATCCGGCAGCTTTTATGATCGACGGACCAGTTTACTATCGTCTATCTTCTTCCTTTATTCATCAAAGATATACGATCACGTATAGTCGTACCTATGTAGGTATACCTATATGAGCTGTTAAAAAAAAGTTTGAGAGCGGATTTGGTAGATATATCGTACTCAGTAAATTGCTTAAGAAATATTTACACGGGATAATAACTGGGATTTTTATTATTGAAGTATCTCGGTACATTTATTTGGTAAGTGGTTCACAAGAATTCATAAAATTGTTCGTTCTCGTATTTCTTTCGAGACTTCAATCTTTAATAATCTGTATACATTTAATAATCTTTGATTTTATAAATTAGGTGAATATTAAATGTTACATCTCTCTGTTTCATAGTAAAGGTGAATCTTCGTGTATATTGCGATGTCATATCCTGTATATTGCGAATTTTTGTTAGGAAGAGAACAAAGGAAAAGCAAACAAAAAATTGAAAAAGTATAGAATGTCGAAGGACGACTGTCGAGGTAGGACAGGAGGTAGGATGATGTATCGTGACAGCTCGAATATTGCACCCGGTATTATCCAAGCACGACAGGCTCATTTGTGCCGAGTGGATCCCTTCCCCTTGGCACTCGATCCCCAGATCGGTATGTATGAACACTAATGGGCCGGAGGATCTCCCAGTCTCTGACATATACTCATTGGCAGCAATAGGTCGTCGTATAGGGATGGACGCGCACGCAATACCGTGCTCTGCTTGGCAAGGAATGTCAAAGGGATGAGAGGAAATGTAGTCGCGAGTTTCTATTCTTGTTTGTATCATGCGTGGACATGGACAGATTCCTCGTTATTATATACAGTTCAACGATTTTAAATTTAGCTTTCTTTTTTTTTTTTCATGATCTTTTTTCGTGAATCTCTCACATGTAACAAATGATCGTTAAAAACCTTTTTGTCATATTTCGAATCTTTTATTATACAAAAGGATATAATCCATGACGTCAACGCTAAAAAAGAGATCTTGCTTAAATTGATATATCCATTCTATAACTTTTTGTTAGATAGAAATAGAAAATAAAGATACAAGATACCTTTTACAATCCTGTTCTTATTGAAAAGTTTGCTTTTACTTTTACAAATGCCAGGAAAGAAACGTTGAAAATGTTTTAAATAGAATTTAAAATTGAATGCCGATGACTGTCATGGTATTCAACGTGTTTAAAATTTGTGGCAACTTCAACTACGATTCGATTTCAACGAGTATAATAATCTCGAAAAATTCTTTTGTCTCGTACAGGAAGAACTTTTTTTTACAATGAAATGTCGTCCATGTGATAGATAGCGCGAGAGAAAGGTGTAGGAGGTTTCGCGTGGCAGATGGAGAGAGAGAGAGAGAGATAGAGATAGAGGTAGATTGACAGATTGTTCGATAGATAGATACGTCAGGGCGAAATCGAGCAGGTGTCGCTTTCGAGACAACCGAGTACACTTTATTCGAATGTCCGTGCATCGACCGGGAACAGATGCACGGGAGGTAAATGTACTCTCGTTCGAACGCGTAACCGCGTTAGTATCTTATTCATCGCGTTATTTCGCTCGGATATCTTTTGAAAATTTATCGGGAGACTAGTATGACCAACGGTAACAATTCTGACGTAGAATCGATTTTAATCCTTTTGAAAGATCATATTGTTTTTCCTTTTTTTTCGTCCAAACAATACGATATTTTAACGATGTTGAAACTTATAGTAGATTATTGTTGCGTTGTGAGAACGTAACTATGAGAGCATTTCCAGATACGCATCTTGTATTGGACTAGTGATGATAATCGATTTGCACGGAGAATTTCCCCGCTTCTTCCTTGTTGTCAGAGTTATAGATCCACTAGTTGTGATGAATAAAAGCAGCGGGTAGGCTAGAATACCGTTGAAGGCCATCAGCAAAATACTGCTCGCCGCGTTCCTGCAAATTAATGGGAGAACGCGCGTTCTTTTAAAGGATCCTATGAAGCTCGTGAAGTAGATGCGAGATAATAAATATTGCCCGAATTGAAGTTATCACAATATTTTTGTTGAAATAAGATACAATTATTGATGTATTTTTGTAATGATGTGTAGTTAGTTGTGATGTTGCATTTTAGATTGTGCTGAATACCTCCGATTAAGGTATAGCCAATGATATTGGTAAGATTTAACTGTATTACTGGTGAGTGTGAATATTTTGATGCGACTTTCTGTAGATTTCTCTTGAACTATCCACGAAGACATTAAGGAAAGGGAAATGAAAAGGGAAGAGTTTAAGTAAAAAATGCCAGAAAGGGAAAGCAATATTCTTATTGATCGTGGGCGTGTCAGGATAGTTCGTTGGAATGTTTAAACAATTCCATGTGTGCCCCTTTATTCTGGTGATGGTGTAAACTAGAGGATGTCAATGGATATTTCAAGATTAGGCGCCGGATAAACCTTGGCTCGGCGCGTCTAGGCGTCTACCTATTTATTTATTGTCCGGCTCGATATATTATTGAAAATTAGGTACTTGACCAAAAATGCCTAAGCTCAGACAAAGGTGGCAATGTGTTTTTTATCTATGTGTTTTCTTAGAAAGTATCCAACGAATTCTCAAGGACAGATATTTCTAATAGTGATATATGATCCTTAGGAGAAAATACTGTGAACAATTGAGGAACGTACATGTGCATCAATAATAATGTTAGATTGATTACGATCATATAGTATCGGTCATATAGTATCGTTCATATAGTATCTCATTTATTGTGTAATTTCGCTCATACATTTCTTAAAAATTTCTTCGAAAAAATACGTCGATGGTTGAATATATTTTTTATTTCGATCCCCATGAAAGATCGTTTTCTTACTTTCGTACAAATATGATACGATACTTCATCAATGTTGAAATTTATGCATGATGACGTTGGATCAATTTCGATGTCAAAAAAAAAGAAGAACAAAAAATGAAAAAAAATGAGAAGAGTATAACCGGTTAACGAGTACAACCCTCAAGAGAGCGTAAGTTGAGCCGACTTGTGGAATTGTAACCGAATAGCGGATTGAAATGACATCCGCCACTTAGGAGAAACTCGACAAGATCTTAAGAGCCTTGGGGCCACGATGACTCGATGTCCTATGTAAGCTTATAGAGGCAACCGCGTTGGTAGATGTTATGGCTTGACCGACGGTCGTGCAACGTCTATCTATGTAAGTATGTACGCATGTATATACGTATGTATGTAGGTATGTACGCGTAGTAACCTACTGAGAAATGACTTTATTACGGAATATCATGTCACTGGTATGAAATCCCATTGCCCTTTCTCCTCTAGACATTCGATCAAAAAAAAAAAAAAGAAAAGAAAAAAGAAATGGAGAAAGACTGAAAAGTGTTTTCTTTTTTCCTTTTTAAGTAAAATATTAACAGATACTTCATTGTGACAATCGTAAATATTTTATAAGAAGATGAAAGATTTATGAGAATAGATTAAGATTTATAAAATAATTTTTTTTTACGTTTATAATCATCTGAATTAAATTGATTTAATCATCCATTGATAGGTACGTTCTTCATACATAACTTCAATTGCGCGTGACGATTTCATAATTTTCGTAATCGTTCGAGTGCCAGTTAAAATGCATATTGATGATAATACAGCACGTGTCTAATTAAGTATTAAAACGTAATAACGTCGTTGAAACGAGCCTACGTGACATGAAATTTGTGTACTCGTCTACGAAATCTGATTTAGAGTTTTATCGGTTAACGTTGTTAAGGTTTTTGAACGGCTCGCTTGAGATCGGAATAGCTTGAATAATTCGTTTTCAATAAATATTACTTTTGACGTTTGTAAAAAGACGTATAGAATATTTTCAATTAGCCATTTCCTAGTTAATTTAATTCCAATTCTATCTTCTTTCTTTTAACGTATGCATATATAATATTAATGAATGTCATCAAAGAGGATTCAAAGGCTGAAAACATATCTAGGATTATTTCGATCATTTGTTCTATTAAAACGGCAACGGTATTTGCAATGTCAGGGGGTGAGGATACGATAATGAAAGGAACGAGTATCGATTCTAGTACCATAACGAACCGGCTCGGGAGATACGTGCTTGTGTTATAAATGTTCGCGAACGAGTAGCGACAAACACGTTCGCCGAACTTTCATCTTACGTAATCGCACGTCCGTGGTTCTACGGAATTAGCGATGTTTACCGCTCGTTAGTAAAAAAAAAAGAAAGAAAAAAAATCAAAAAAGAGAATGAAAAAAAAGGAAATAGCTATAAAATGTTGGAGGTGATGTTGAAAAATTTTGTCGAATATATACATATATATGTTCACATATATATATGTATATATGTACAGATTGTGTAGATATGTATTTAGTAAATTTTTTAACGAGTAGCATAAACGTTTACGTTGCAGCAAACCAACGTAATATATTCTTTCAAGATATATTTACATTATACATACAAATTAATTGATCGAACAAGAAAGTTTTATATTTAATCGCTACGAACCATTACATTTGGATCTTTCTACTATTTTTTTCTTCTTCTTTTTCGTATATTTTCAACCTACCAATCGTCTAGTGACTGTCCCATCAATTCCTCTATTCTTCTCTTCTATAGAGTCTCCCACAGTGATCCTCGCAATTTAATTCCGACGGGCCGACTACCGAGCCAAAGAACCGAATCATATTTCGTAAAAGTTCGTCTCTCTCTCTCTCTCTCTCTCTCTCTCTCTTTCTCTCTTAATAGAAACGAGTAGAGCGACGATTAGGCGTTTCCCACGTCGATTAGAGGAGTTCACTGTAGAGTTCGAATTTCTTGTCAAAGTGCCGGTCATTGTCAGTGAAACCTCGGTATCATACACGTCGAGAGCTTTTTGTGGGCTCTCCTCGCAAGTAGGTACTTACCAACCAGGAGGAGTGATGTACTTTTTTCAGATACGGAGTATGAGGGAGAAAGAGAGAGAGAGAGAGAGAGAGAGAGAGAGAGAGAGAGAAAGAGAGAGAGAGAGAGAGAGAGAGAGAGAAAGATAAAAAGGATGAAACGGAGAAGGAAAGGTGAAGACAGAACGACAGATGGCGCTCAACAAGTCGAGCCAATGCCCCAGGCTGCTCTCTGTTTCTATCTCTGTTACCCTTCTACATAGTTTGGAACCCTGTTCTTGCGTTCTTGTTCTTCGTTACCCTCACCGTCACCCTCACTTTTATCTTCTCTCTCTCTCTCTCTCTTTCTCTCTCTCTCTCTCTCTCTCTCTCTCTCACTCTCCCTCTCTTATTCCTTTCATCGTATTAACCCTCCATCTCGAAGCACGTAATAACTCGGTACTTAGCAGCCAGTGTAATTTACCATCTTCATTGCATAATTCGTTGCCTTCTCAATTAATCGTTCCGTCAGAATGGTACAAACGAGATCCAATGTTCTGGGACGCTTTCCATGCACTACCGTGTCCTGCCAGCATTGTTTGTTGAGTTTAATTAGCACGCTGGCGTGCGACACATACATATATAGCTATGCGACATGCAAATAGACGTTCTCGAATTCTCCCGTGTTTCTCTCATCTTTGTACTTACGTCTAATTATAAATCCTTCGTTATTGTCGTCCTAACGAGTATCGTTGTTCCATTCTCTCTCTCTCTCTCTTTTTTTATTGTTCCTACTTCATTCATTATTCAATTTAATCAATGTTATTTATTTAATCGGATAATTATCCTCGTCGTTTTATTTCGTATTTTTATTGTTTAAGAATGATCCTTTAGGAATTGAAAGTTAAATGATTACAAGAAAGAGCTACGTCGGATTAGATAATAATGTTGGATGGATGTATAGAGAAAACGATTTAAACGAGCACCTTGTTCTTCCTCCTCCTCCACCTCTTCTTCTTCCTTCTTCAACCGGTCACAAACCCGTGTATATTGTCCTTTTGACTCATTATTCGTTGGTCGACGAACAATACTCGTGGACGATGGAAATCAAGCTGTCTGTCCTTTCCTTCATATTGGTTCTGCTTGGCTCTATTATCTCTCTCTCTCTCTTTCTCTCCCTTTTACTTTCTCACTCCCTCTCGTTTTCCATCGTTTATACACATACACACACACACACACACACACCGACATGGATCAGCTATGGATATTTCTATATAGGTTTCTACGTCTGTGTAGATCCGTATGTGTATACGCAAAGTCCACGGTTTCCCCTTTTGAGTACCACTTTGCCGTTGGAGTTTCGACGGACCAGCTGTTGTAAAGCCACGAATCGAGAACGAGTGGAAAGAGGTCTCGTGGTGCCTTATAGAATTTTCGGCGATTACCGGAATCGCTTTAGAATGGCTCTATATTGCTCGTTAGAAGTGGGCCGGCCGGAGGTGGCTTAAAGATGGCTATGAGCACCGAGCCGGTTATATCCTGCGGGAGTTTTCGGCATTGTCTTTTCATTGTGCTAAAGAAAATTCACGAACAATGCAAAATCGTTCTGATAAGTTTTTCTTTTCCCTTTTTTTCTTTTTTTTTTTTTTTTTTTTTTTTTTTGAAAGGAATTGATCTTTTCAAATTTTTTTTCCATACAAATTTTCGATCAGAGTATTTGTAATGTTTATTTATTATCGATGATGGGGCATACGATAGCAGAATTTATTACCTATGCATATATGTTTTCTATTACAATCAATAATTTATTTTATCAATACTCCATTACATTCAATGCTGCCATTATAAACAAAACTGTATTTTCTTATTAAAAAAAAAACAAAGTTGACCTTGAAATAATCTTTAAACGTTTCACTTCATAAAAAGAAGTAAATATAATATTTTCCTTCTTGATAGCAGATAAGTTTTGTCCGAACAATTTCTTTTTTCAAAAATGCTGTACTTAAAATTTTTAACGTGACATTTTGAAAATCCCGATATACTGAATGACATTTTCTCGAAACTTATATCTAATCTGTTAAAAAAATAACAACACATATTATGTTTTCTTTATAAAAATAGTTTTAAAAATATTTTTAGTTATTTTGGAATAAAATTTATCAAATAACTAGTATTTACTATGTACAACGAAGATACGTTCATATCGAGGGATCAGATATAAATGTATATTAGTACTGACAATCTAATCGTTTTCGTGCATCGAGAGCACGTAACGCACATTGTAGCTACACAGCGCTCGCGATGATTGCGCGTGGGGCGCCGCGCGAGAAATAAATCTGGCTCGTTAAATTAATTAAATTTCGACAGGAAATTAATTAAGCCTTTAACCGTAATGAGGGTGATATCGTCGACCGCACCCCCATGTGTGCTGCTCCACGTCGAACGCTGGATAAACATACCAATTTTCGAGCTTGTCGTTTTCACAGCGTGAAAATTTGAATTAACCTTTAAAGAAGAAACTACTATCATTGAATAACTGATGTCAAAATTGATACCCTTTTACGTGGATTTCACGTATTAATATGATCCGAAATGAGTTTGTTACTATCGCGTTAGATTTGATTGGGGAGTTGGATTCGGACATATTTACATATCTGTGTATGTATTGTTATATGCGTGTATATGTATGTGTTAACATCAAGTCTTTCTAAGAGATAATGCACGTATCAAGGTTAACAAGACTAGACGGCTTAGCTTAATCCTCTATAACTCCATGTAACTGTGAAATCACGTACTTATGCATTTGTATTTGTTAAATCTCGTTTTATTTTTTTGGATACAGACTGGCTTAACATTTTATTACTATAATATTTTTTCATAATCAAGAAGTTTAATTTATGACTATTTGCAGTATATATTTTCGAATCGGAGTATTTATTGTTTAATTATGTTTAAAATAATAATTAATTGTTTGTTTTGTTTCTTTTTCTTTTTTTTTTATTATTTCAATAAAACAAGGAAAGGACCGTTTATAATAATTATAAAGCTTCTGTTTTTTATTATTTATATAATACTTTCGTTATTATTTTTATATAATGCAGCTTTGTAACTCTTTGTTGGATCGACTCGGATGTAAAGTAAAAAATATTATTCGCTTGATATATGTAAAAACATTCGTAAATATAAATAAAACTTCTGGTCACGGAGTGAGGAAAGTATAAACTTTCTGGCAAGAGGACTTACTTTGACCGCTTAATATTTACCTTAGAACCATTTCGAGAGTTGATTTTTTCCCACCGTATGTATGTTTCCAGTGTATGTTCGTATAAAGAAAAGATCAAATATTTAAGAAAAAAATTCTTGAAAAATACTCTCTCTCTCTCGACATATATACATGTTTTGTCTCGGTGACACATTATAAGTAATTATTTCTTTTTAAATCGATTTTATTTATTATACGTAGTTTAATACATTACTGCGAATCTGAAGAGTCTTTAAAATCACACAGCTCTAGGTTCTACATTGGAGTCGGTGATTATGAAAGTAGTTTAATCCGTTTATTGATTTATTTTTTTTTTCATTTCGAAACATCTCGTAGTATGTTTTATAGAAAATAAGTATTTCATAAAAATATTATTTACATATAGTCTTCTTCCTTCGATTTGTAAAACCTATTTAAGTAATATCACTGGCATAACTTCATAGAAAAATAATTAATAACGAGGTTATTGCAAAACGAAATTATAAATCAAATTTATTTGAAAGCCGCAAGCAACGAGCTTGGAGACCTGTTGACCCGTTCATAAACTACCCTCACAATCCTTATCGCATTTCAGAGTCTCTAAGATCATTAGTATCATGGTAAACTGGGTCGCCAAGGATGACGAGGACAACGAACGAGGAGGGAAGAACGACATCGATGGAGGTATTCTCATTGCCTCGTGTCCATTCGTCACTCGTTCGATGCGTCGAACGTGCGAACGCAAATTGGAAACGTGAGGTGAAAATACAGGCTCGAGTTGGCTCATTTGCGAGAAGGCGAGTGATCGTGTTGGTGGTGGTGACGGTGGCATAGAGAAAGGGAGAGAGAGGGAGAAAGGGAGAAAGAGAGAAAGAGAGAGAAGGATAAAGAGAGAAAGAGAGAGGGAGAGAGAGAGAGAGAGAGAGAAAGGGATAGGAAAAGGAAGAAGGAAGAAGAGAAGAAAAAGAATAAGAGTGAAGAAGAGAAGAAAAGGGATGGCAAGCGCGATTTGCTTGGAACTTCGGTCCTCGTTTGCCTCGTATTGCGTTCGAATCGTTTGTAGTGTCGAGTCACGATCGGTAGTGAGATAGGACGAGTACGAGAGAGAAAGAGAGAAAGTGATAGAGTAAGAGAGTAAGGAACGAAAAAGGCACCCTTCCCATCGACGTTCCCGAGCGACGTGGGTTATCGACGTTCTACCGATCGCGATGAGTTTGCGAAAATCCTGGATATGCAGCAGCGTCGAAGCGAACGGAAGAGTGGCACGCCTCGCGGCGTGGCCACGTATATCGGTTTGCTTTCAGAAAGGTGCGGACGGATAATGTGGTCGCTTCTATCGTTTCCTATCATCAATGACTATCACGAAATGGAGAGCGATCTTTCTTCTCTCTTAGATCGATTCAAATGGCTTCAGCATTTCTTCCTTTTCAATTTATCCTCATAGTTCTGTTATTTCTTCATCTGTTTTTGTTTTAGAAAATTTATTTTAACCACTCGGAAAATTTTGATATATCGAAATCGTTTATTATAAAATATTTGAAAAGAACAAAAGATTTTGTTATTATCCAGATCGTAGTTCTACGCATTAAGAAAATTGCGGATCAATTAAAATTTTCGAGGATACGCTATTTACATCGCTTTATAAAACCAACGGAGATAAAAGTCATCCGCAAAAGAGCTTGACTCGTTACTTGATACGTGTTGTTCCTTCGACAAGAACCATTCGGAAACGTTCATCACGAAAGGTACAAATCGAATCTCGTTGTCGATTCGACTCGTATCGACGTGAATCGTTTCTCTTCAGAGAAGAGCAGAGAGAGAGAGAGAGAGAGAGGCAGACAGGCAGACAGACAGAGAGTGAGAAAGAGAGAAAGAGAGAGAGAGAGAGAGAGAGAGAGAGAGAGAGAGAAAAGGATAGGTCGCGAGAGGCGTTCTTGCGGAACGTGCACGCGCGTGTTATCGCGTTGGTAACACGCGGAGAGAGTTTTGAAAGAGGGAGTGAGAGATCCATAGATGCACGTGGATTTTCAGCTGCGTGGAGTGTTGCACCTACTCTTGATACCAGTTGTTAACAACATTCAGCTTGTATCTACAACGGCGTAGGTACACACTAGCGCGCACGTTCGAGCAACAACACGCTCGAATAATGACGGCAGAATTTTCCGTAAACGTTACCGCCCGCGGCGGGGATATCGGAAAAATCTCTTCACATAGCGAACGAGAGAGAGAAAGAGAGAGAGGTAGAGATAGAGATAGAGATAGAGATAGAGAGAGAGAGAGAGGGTGAGAGAGGGTGAAAGAGTGATAAAGGGGGATGGAGAGAGGGTGGGTGGGTGGACGTCAACAGGAATTTTCGAGCTCGTCATCGTTAAAAACGTACTCTCTCGATCGATAATCGTCCTCGAGCATGACGAGGATGCGTCGGTATCGTCGACGATTTTTCTCGTTTTGACCGACCGATCCGCCGATTAAAATTTATTCCTGAGTCTATAACTACGTCAACGATGTATCTACGGATCTATATAGGTAGAAGATATGTTGGTTGTATTTCGAGCGTAGACGCGCACGCACAAACAGATTTGATTCAATCGCGTTACCACCGTTCGTTGACAATAAAAATTTTGTTTGATGGATCACTTGATATTGCTTTTCTACTTCTTGATATTTGATAATTTCTATTTTTTTTCTTTTGTTATTTTTTATAATCTCAGAAGCAGTCAGTTAATCTTTCTCGTTTTCGAGATGAACGTACGAAAGAGTTTACAGTCGAAATTGAATTTTATACATTTCTCTTTATCGATGAATGGCGAAAAAATCAAAAATTTCCCCTGTATGTTCGGACGAGTTTATTGATTCTTCAAGGTAGCGTTGCGCATAAAATGGCGAGCTTCGTAACGCGTTCCGTTTGCTGCGCTTTTCTTGTTAATTCTTGATTAATCGCTCGCGTACCTGCCCCCATCGTATGTACATACTACGCGGTAGCGTTTAAAATGGCTAGTATGAATAATAGAAAGACTCATGCACGACTCCCTGCTCGTTTCCTCGAGAAATGTTTACGAGAGCGTAGATACGTATCCTTTAATAAAATATCATAATAAATAATAAGTTCGTTGGTCGCCTCAATAATAATAAAAGTTCGAAAACGGAAGCATTATCTCCGCGGATGATAATAAATAAAAGAGGAGAAAACTCTTAAGCGAACTCTTTCATTTGTGAAAGTATAATAAATAAAATATATCTAAAGTGAATGTGAAATTTATTATAGCTTTCTATAAATGTTGTATATCTTTTTATAAAGTGATACATCTCTCTCTCTCTCTCTCTCTCTCTCTCTCTCTCTCTCTCTCTCTTTCTCTCTTATAATTTATATATATTTTTTTTAATTATAAAATGCATTAAAAGAAGGATAAAATAAATAATATTTCACAGGAAAATATAAATTATTCTATATATATATATAATATATACTATATATACATACAATATATATATACATATATATATATATATATGTATATATATATAAGATCGATATGTTTAAATTATAAGAATTCTTTAATAAAATATTATAATAAATGAAATTCATTGGTCATCTCAATAATAATAAAAGTTTAAAGACGGGAACATTATCTCATAAATGGTAATAAATAAAAGAGAAGAAAATTCTTAAGCGAATTCTTTCATTCCTAAAAGTGTAATAAATAAAATATACCTAGAATGAATGTAACATTTCCTATAAATGTAAAATTTACTATAAATGTAGTATTCCATAAATGTTGTATATTTTTTTATAAAATGATACATCTCTCTCTCTCTCTCTCTCTCTCTTTTATAATTTGTACTTATTTAAATTATAAAACGCATTAAAAAGAAGGATAAAATAAATAATAAATAGTTTACAGAATGATATAAATTATTAATATTATAATATATATACATCTGACAAGATCGATGAGTATAAAGTATTCGTAAACGTAGAAACTTTCATAATAAACATTTCATAATTGAAGCAAATAAATTATGGTAATATTTTGTCTGATATCCTTTGGATTATAAAATGGATTTCAATTCCCTTTGCATTAAATTTACTACATTATCAATCACGTCAGTTGTAACATTTTGCCATTCTTTCCGTAGGACAATTTTTTATTGATGTTTATTGGAAATGTGTCAGATCTGAACTTTTTTCTTTTCAATGAATCCCATAAAGTTTTAATTAGATTTATGTCAGGTAATTCTGAAGTAGTTCAGAGATGTTATTGTATATCATAGAGTAACCGTTTTTTAGTATTATGGCAACTTCACAAGTAAAAATATCAACAAAGAAACAGTATATATCCTTTTCAGAGAATATTTAATATTCCCGAAACAAACTGTTATTTATTTTATACTTTGTTTTAATTCATTTAATAGCCAAAATATGAAAGATTTATTTAGTTTAACTTTTCAAAAAATATATAATTTAACAAAGAACTATCATATATATATATATATTTACAGAAAAGTTTTACACTAATTATTCATATTTAAAATGTAGAAGTTATATATATCCTGGGACTCGCAATAATGTATAAAAATATTCGAAGATATATTTATTAAAAATAAAAGAAATATATCTATATAGTTTTATACTAAGGATACATTCTGTCGATGCAACACGGGACACTTTTTCATAACTTGTCGTTTGTTCACAAAGCACGTGTTTCGAGCGAAAGCAATTTTGTCAAACTTTAAAATGAAATATTTTCATTGTCTTCACTTGCGAATTTCTGACAAAATTAATCGCTAAGAAAGAAACAGATTCGTGTTGGTTCGTATAACGTTTCATCGTATCACGATCTCGAAAAACGTGTTTAAAACGTGTTCTAAAGTTTACGAAATCCATGCTAACGCTTTTGTCTTCGTACTCATCGCGCGTCCGCGCGTTAAATGCACCGACGGCGACGACGAATTAAGCAATTACGCTTGCAAATTTTACGAGTGAATTGCAAATACGTCGGTACCGCTCTCGTTAAAAGATTCTTAGAGGTCTAAAAAATAAATTGAACGTTTTTGAACATAAGAAAACATTGTTATTTTGAAATTATCAGAGGAATTAAGGTAAAATGGTTATCAATATATATCGTATTATTTATTTAAAGATATTTCCACTTCACTGAGTTATTAGAATTTATACGATGTAATTTCCCAATTATTGCAAAATGATATCCAAAGAAGGGAAGTTTCATTTTGAATTTATTTTGACATTTAATTTGTTTATTAAAGCTCTTTATTACGCGTCGTCATAATTTCGTTGATTACTTATTTATTTTTAATATATTTTTGATTTAAAATTTATTACAAGACGATAACGATAACGAAATATTTTTATCGCTTTCTCACACGAATTTCGTACGAAGATTAATCGGGTAAAACGGATTTCGTTCATTCGGCTGTATAGCAGTTGCGAGATAAATAAAGAAAACGATCGTAAAGAATTACAATCCATGGATTATCACGATTGTACATATGTAAGTATAGACATAAGTCGTCTCCCCTAACAGGATGCCATTGAAAACGATTCTTCGTATTTCGATGATAACTTAGTCAGCTTATGTAAGGGTAGGCTGGTAAATCGGTTAGCACGATAATTCACATAGGAGTCGAGTTATAAGGTGACCAACCGTGGAGAAGGTTCGCGTGGCTGGTGGTCATCGCGTTTCTCTTTTCCCTTCTTCGTTCACCCTTTGGAACGTTTCAGTCGGACGTTCCACTCGGAGCCATCCGTCGTCCCTTTGCCCTCCGTTGGTACGCATTAGTCCATTATCTTAATCTGGAAGCGCGCATGGGACAAATAACAGGGTAGCTCACACCCTGCGTATTAGCTGCTCTCTCGTTTCTACTCCCTCTAGAAATTTCTGTGCGTGTACGTGTGCGTGTGCGTGTTACCCATCACGTGAATGAATAACGGACATACCATGTAGGTCCTAGGAAGTGAAGAGGACTGAAGGTGGATGCCGGAGGTCAATGAGTTCATGCTAGATCGTGGTGGCATGGCGTATGTACATGTTGCCTTTTCCCCTCTCTCTCTCTCTCTCTCTCTCTCTTTTACTCTCTCTCTCTACGCAGCGGGACGCCAATTCTCCTTCGCCTCGGACTCGTATATAATCGTCCGACGCCCCCTTTCGTGAGCGGAATTGTTTAACCGCAACTTCGTTGTCCCGTCGCGCGATCCTCGTGCCACTTTTAGAATGTCCTACACGCCTTACTTTTCTGTGTGTGTGTGTGTGAATATGTGCGTACGTGTGCGTATGCATATACGTGCTAGGGTGCTGTGGAAGGTGTGGTGAGTTAAGTGGACGGACGTTGATTGGAAGATCCTTTTTTTCTTCCCTTCATTTTTCTCCCCTTTCTCTCTCTCTCTCTCTCTCTCTTTCTCTTTTTCTATTGCTCTTTCTTTCCTCTACTTTCTTCCTTATAGTCATCCTTGATCGAGGGTAGGCCGGAATCAAGAAATCGCTGCTCTTTAACTTTTTTCGTTGACCAACCTGTCATCTTTCTTTTCCTTTTACTCCATCATTCGTAAGTGTTTTTTGCGATAACGTTTTAATAGCGTAATATATAGTATGTATACATACATATACATACATACATATATATATATATATATATATATATATATATATATATATATATAGTTGAAAATATTATAGAATACGTAGGAAATATACGAACATTAAAATAAATTGAGTAAACATTCGTACATTAACATTTGTCTCGTTATTAACACTCGTTTAATACTATTGTTTCTTTTTAAAAGAATAATATTTTGTTACGTACTTAGGTATATTAAAAATATATTAAACAGTAATATATTAAAAATCTATTTATTTTTAATTATAATACTTATTTGTAAATTATAATACCTATTTATAAATTTTATACATTTCTTATACCATTCGTTGATTGTGTATAATACAACATTATAGCAACAGCGAGCATGATAATAGTTAAACGTCAATCATCGAACACTTCTGTAAGATGCACTGGCAAATTATAATTTCTCTCGAAAATGGATACGTTAATTTAAGCGATGTGATACCGAGCGTTCCTATATACATACATATGTATTTACGTATATACATTCGTAATACACGTTGTATTCTTGCCGGATATTACAATTGACGGGGGTACGGTTGCGTGATCCTGATACGTTAGATACTAGCATTAATTTCGGTACGATGAGAATGACTGACGTAATTCGCATGATGAATTTGTGTATTGTCAGCGAGCGCAGGTGTTTCTGATTAGTTACATGTAAGTACGTTAATTAATCGTAGTTACTTTGACGATCATTATAGTAGATTAACGAGAGCAATCGAATCGTTTGTTATTGGTGGAAAGATATATCACGTGAGGACGTACATACGCTTGTACGTGTAAGTATGTGTATGTGTAAGTATTTATGCATTTATTAGCTAAACGTTGTTTGCTACTATCGCGTAGATATCTAATGAATTTACTCCCTCTCCCTCTTACCATCTGTTCATCCGTCTATCTATTTATCTGTCTACATTCTTTTTTTTTTAACAATCATATTTTATTTTGTTATCCTATACTTTTCATTCCTTTGCTGCTAATGAATGTTAGATTCAACAAAGCGAGAATATTCACTCCTTATTCTCATACGAGTGCGGTGAAATTTTCCGAGAATGAGTTCGTATCCAAAGTTGGTAATTGGTGAGTTTCTAATTGGTCATTATTTCAAACTTTCTCTATGTAGAAATATAATAAAAATTGTAAATTTAGCTTTTAAACAAAGGCTTTCCCACGACGAACTCAGAAATATTTAGATGCTGTCTTTCTTTGTCTACCTCTTCCTAAAATCGGCTTATAATAGCATTTGGAAATTATGAGGTGAGACGAGGAATAGAAGATAATTACGACGATTAATCGAATCACACTGACGAATTCTCAATTCGTTTGTCTTTTTATTGACTGTTTTCGTATCATTAAATTCTTTCATTTTTTAGACCAATATGATTAATCTTTGATCTTTGTCATTTTTGAAAAATCAATACGGATGGACGAATATATTGCTTTGAAGAAAAAGAATTGTTTGAATTTTTTTTTCTTTTTAAAAGAACAATAGAATCAAAATTATATCATAGAAAGACAAACAAGACACTTTTCTTTACTTTTTTTTTTGTAATTGAAAATATAAAAGATGAAAATGTAAGTATAATTATTAACAATCTTATACTTAAATTAAATTACTAAAAATTCAAAATAAATATTTGACTGTTACATATAAAAATACTTTCGCTAACGTCTGCACGGAAGTTGTGATTAGCTTCCATTAACTCGTCTTTCTCCCTACACTCACGTTTTATTTACTATATCAACTAGTGTATTTAGATGTACTAATTACATTCTGTTTAAGTAGATAACTACTTAACCTGTACTGATGGGCATAAGATAGATAAATATCTCGTTATCAACAGCTATCAATTATTTTCCACCAATAAACTCTATTATCCTAGCATAGTAAATAGAAGTTACAAGTCTTGTTATATCTTTTTATTACTTATATTTATTAACATCGTGATAAATAGAGCAAAAGAATTGTTCATTACAGACCAAACTTTGTTTTTGTTCAATTTACTAGAGATTTTTATTAATATTCAATATCGTGTCATTAATATTATTAATATCATATATAATATTAATAATCGAAGGTGAAAAGTAAAAATAATGTATATGTTTCTTAACGTATAGTAAATAGATGATGTTAATCTTTTAAAACAGAATTGATATCTCACAAATATATATATAAATCTGGTAGCTAACGTGCTAAAAGTAGGTCGTTGTGGTGTAAATTTGCATTTGAGAAATATATCTTTTGTAAAAAAAATAGTAGGCGCCAGTGATCTGTTAAAACTTTCAACTAAATTTAAAAAGAAAAGAATAAAGATGAAAGACAAAGTGTGACGCATCATTTTCTGAAAGATATACCATTGGCAAGGGGTTGTTTCTATTATATACTTTTTACAACTTATTATTAGTTGTAAAAAGTATATAATAGAAACAACCCCTTGTAATATCTTTATTATCTTGTTGATATTTATCAAAAATAAGTTATGACAAAATAGAATAGCATGTAAAAAATAAATTTCTTGTAAAAGATAATAGATATCAGATATAATGATTTGTGTCTCCTAACTAGAATTATAAAAAATAAAAGAATAAAGATAAGATAGAAAAAGGGAAGTACCATTTTCCTAAAGGCAATCGCCATTGGTTAAGTATTTTTACTCCTTGATGTTACGCTACAAAATCTTTCTGTCATTGATATTTATTCAAAATAAGATACGAATAAAATAGATTTGCATTTGGGAAATAGATCTTTAGTAAAAAAGAAAGAAAAAACTCGTGAGTATCTATGATCTTTAATTAAAATAAAAGAAAGAAGAAAAGAGAAAGAGAAAAAAGAACAGGGAAAAAGATGAGAGAAAAAGAGAGATGCGTCCGATTTTTCGAGAGGTCTGTCATCGTTCAGTGATGGTCTCTCTCCGGTATATTCGGCCGGAGTCGTGACGTGTCGCTCATTGTCGTGCTTGCGACGGTCGTGATCTAGGTATATACATACATGGGAAACGGCAAAGGAAGGAAGGAAGCAAGGACGGATGGATGGAAAGGAGTGGTGGAAGAGAAGAGAAGAGGAGAATGAGGAAGAGGAGGATGAGGAGGTGGATGAAGAGGAGGAGGAGAGTACACCAAAGTGGGAGGAGGAGAGAGCGCAAGCGCTCGTCCGATCGATGCCCGTCTCTTCCGCGTATAAAGCTCTCGTCCTCGGGGGGCGCGCGACAGTTGCCGTTCCGCATCCGGAACATGCGCCGCGTCGTGGATCAACCGCGTCCACCATTACTTTCGTTTCTCTCATCAATCAAGCGATCGACGAAACGTTCTCATTTCTAGGCTAAAAAATCTTTCCAAGCGAGTTCGTGACAGTGGTCCAGCTGTTCGATTATAGAAAAACCTTTGCAAGTTCTTTTTTATTTTGTTCAAAGAAAATATAGAAGATTCGATTGTATTTTTGACGAGAAGAACCAAAGAACGTACAAAATACTTTACTTTCTAGCAAACTGTAGAAAAAAAATTAGTTTATATATATATATATATATGTGTGTGTGTATATATATGTATATATATGGTTCTTCTTTTTGATGTTGGAAGTACCCACTTCTTTTTCGATGTTCTTTACTATAAACGTCATAAACGTCGATAAGAGAGAAGAGGAATCAACGAAGCGGGTTTTTTACAGAAGAGCCAGCCGATATAATTTTATCGGTAATTAATTGCGTCTTTAATCTAGATTAGGTGTTTTGGTGCATCACAGTGACTCTTCACAGTGATAACAAATCGTTGTTTCATCCATCATTGGAAACGTTTCCAATTCGAGTGATTGGACCGATCAAGAAGGTACGCTGGAGAAAGTGTACGCGGAACAAAGAAATTCCGTACATCGTTATAAAAAAATTTCTTCTACTTAAATTCTATAAGAAGAGAAAAAGGTTTTTGATCTCGCGAATTTGATCGTTATTCGTCAGGCAACACCGACATTCGTCCCGATCGAGCGACGTCTCTCCGGACATTCTCGGAGTGCCGGTCTTCAGTGGAACGTTCGCTGGACGTCTCGAGCAGCTTAATAAGGGTAGAATCAAGAAGGAGGAGGGGTGGAGGTGGTGCAGGTGGTGCTGGTGGTGGTGTTGGTGGTGGTGGAGGAGGAGGAAGAGGAGGAGGAGGAGGCAGCGGAGGTAGCGGAGGAAGAGTGGGAGGGGGAGCAGGAGCAGGAGGCAGAAACGGTAGGAAGCGGAAGAGAAGAGGAGGAGGAGGAGGAGCTGGAAGAGGAGGAAGGCCCGTGGACGTGCAACAAGTTAAGAAACCGCCGTCGACGTCGCTGCAGCCGGCACCGTCGTCCTCGGCACGATGTGACATGGATATCCTAGCCGTAGCCTGCGCCCTCGTCGCGACGGCCCTCTACTGCAACACCCTGCAAGCGGGTTTCGTCTACGATGATCGGTGAGTGCCTCTTGCTTTGAATCAATCCACCCGTGTGACCCTTTCGCAGAGCGAAGCGTGGCACTCGTCGTCTCTCCACAGCTCGCCTCGAGCCACTTACTACTTCGATGTGCATATTGGTGAGGGTAACGGGGCCGGAAGCGGGAGAAATACGAATGATTATCTAGACGTACTTTATCGTGTCTTAATCGTGGGAATATTATCAAACGCATCTTAAGTTTAAAACTTCTTTATCGCTACCATTACTATCTTTTATTTATATGTATGTCATCTTTTTTCTAATCGTTTTCTTTATCATCTATTCCAATTACTTCTCTAATTATACTCTCGAAACTGGTTTTCATAGGTAATATCATTTTGATCTATTTATCGAGCTTTTTCGAGAATCTAATGAGACGATATATCTTTTTCATTGGTGGTACTGGGAAAGAGGCGAGACAAAATTTCGGTAGGGGAAGGTATCGGGAATGGGATGAGTGTTTGCCGGTTGAAAAGCCCGCGCGTGACTTGTGCTTTAAAAGCTTTTACGAACGCATGGACGGCGATTTATGTTACGTAATAACATGGACCAAGCCCGACCGATTCAGCTGACAGATTTACGAAGTAATTTAGATAATCGTCGATGTGTTACGGTGTAACAAGCTAAAGGCGACTTCGCGTTTATCGTATGCACCTCGACGATAAGAATTATGGTTTATCGGCTAAAACCATTAAGAGGTATTTATCACGTTTCTTTGTCTCAATCTTTATTTTGGTCTGATTGCGAACGAATATTTATTTTTTTTTCTTTCTTTTTTTCTTGTTTTTTTTTTTTTTTTTTTTTTTTTTATTATTTTTTTTTTTTTCTTTTCAAAGAGAAAAAATAGAAACATCCATCGGTCGATCGAGATGGAAAGCCATCGGATGATGCAAATCTCCAAAAGTGTTAACTACGAGTAAACGTTCTAACCCGATTTTACAGGGCAACCAGAGTAAATCGGATTTAGCTCGATTTAGACGGATTTAATTAGGCCAGGTATTATGATTAATGCCAATCCGATAACGTTTGGTCTAGAATGTTTTTTAATCGTTTTATCCATTGTTGCATTTTCACTTTTGAATTCGTTTATCTTGCAACAAGGACCGATCGCGAAAATCTTTATGTATTATATATAACCATTCGTCTATGTTTGGTTAAATATTATATCCTAACAAATATTATATCGTTATATAAATTCTCAAGATTTTCGTACGTCGACCTTAACCTATTGCACGTAAAGCGAAAGCGTCAAAACGTGTTGCGGATCCGAGATAACTTGAAGCTTCTCCTATGAAAAGTAAACACACGTTCACGAAGAGTACACAGGAATAATCGCAAATAAATTGCCATGCTATCGTTTGTTGTTCGAATTGATCTGAAAGGATGTATGAAATTTTCACTTCGTCGAGAGAAAATTTAATTTTTTATTTCTTTCTTTCTTCTATTTTCTTTTTTTTTTTTTTATTTTTTTCCCCGTGGCATAGTTTGGTCTTGTCAGAAATACCAAAGAAATTCGGGAATATAATATAGAAATAGATAGTGTCGTTTGCAGCATCTTTTCGAAGAATTCACAAGTTCTATCGTATAGATAGAGATATGTATAAAGAGAGAGAGAAAGAGAGAGAGTGAGAGAGTGAGAGAGAAATAGAGAATGGTGGGAATCGTATTGGTATAGGTCGCCATATAATCCAAAGTTACTCCCACGATGAGCGTCCTTAATCCAAAGCTCTCGAATTCTATGATACCAAATCCCGTAATTGAGTATTCTCTAATCTCTCGAGTATCGTATTCGGGGTTCCAATCGAGGCTCGACGACTAGCCCAACGTCCTTCCAAGGACTCGTCGTTATCGTCACTGAATGTAGTAACGAGAGAATCAATGTCCTACGACAAGATACGTTTTGAATTCTATCTTACTCTCCAATGGAATTATTTGATTTTTAATTGGTTACAAACGTTTCGATTTAAGCGTTTCAAAGTGAATATCATTGTCCCTCTTTATAACAAGAATGACATTAAACAAATATGTAAATCAGAAGAGGCTTGATATTTAATTTGAAATAAAAATTCTAATGTTACTAATCTATTATGAAATTAATGCAACTTTTTTCGAAACATTTTATAAATATGTCGATACGTCTTACGTTTCACGATATATTCAGTGTAAGATATGTTTAGTGTGTGTATACACACACACGCGCGCGCGCGCGCATACACACACACACATATATATATATATATGTATTTATATAAATCGAGATAACTATATATTATAAGATATATATTATAGATACTTTAATAATTCCAAAGTGAATTTTACAAATCCAATATAAATGAAGATAAAGAATGTATCCTGATTTTACGGTAATGTAGAAGACGACTATAGGTTTCGATAATTAAATATTTATTTATTAAATGAATTATTGAATTTCTTTGGTGAGTTCGGTCTTTCTATTTTTTTATCTCTCTTTCTCTTTCTTTATCTCTCTTTCTCTTTCCCTCTCTTTCTCTCATACATGCGATGGATAAACCAGTCACATATCGTCGACGTTCCCAACGGAGCCTTAAAACCAACGTAATAACTAAAAACGGTGGAGGGCATTAAGCCGAGATAATTTTTCATCCGTATCCGGCCCATTAGCGGAGCACCTCGTTCGATGCACCAAGACTTGGAACCGTCCAATGCGCCCGTGGCGACCATAATCAAGTCGGGTCCAGTTATTAACGAGAAAACTCAACTACGTCTTTTTGTTTCTCCGTCTCTGCTTTTATCTTCCTATTACACGTATAGATACACATATGCACATATACACTTTCATCGATATCCAGCCCTTATAAATAATTTCTACCAATTTACCTAGTCTGCTTTGAAAACATTTAACTAAGAACTACTATAAAATCATTAAAAAAAATTTCTATTCCCGTTCTTTCGATGATAAGGATTAAAGCAAAAAACGGTTCATACACGTTTCAATAATAAATATTGACAAAAAGGGTGTGAAGCAGATTCGTAGATAAGCAGATGATAATAGTAGTAATGTAGCAGATAGAGAAAGAGAGAAAATTGAAAGAGAGAGAGAGAGAGAGAGAGAGAGAGAGAGAGAGAGAGAGAGAACAGCAAGTGGTTTATCCGGATCGTAGG
>NC_062188.1:9846353-9868853 GCF_912470025.1 Vespa velutina
AGATGGGAATATAACACCGGTAAATAAATAGACGAAAGAAAAGAGAAAAACAGAGATAAAAAGAATTATGAAGAACAATTAGAAGAACAAATTAAAATTGATAGGTGCTAATGCATATCATTTGCTTCACTCCTAAAATTATTACATTTTCAGGGTATATATTATATACTATCTATTATTATTATATAATATTTAAGATTTATGTATACACATATATATATATATTGGTTTATTTCTTCGTATAAAAAACGTGTACGTATAAAAGCGACTTCAACGCATACAATGATGACAACCTGTGACTGTGGCCGATGCAACGGCTGCGTGTGAATTCTGCAGCATCTGGCCTCGCATGCATTTATCCTACGATCGAACGAAAGACGCTTTATCACGCTCTGGAAAATGCATGGAAATGCGTGAGAGAAAATACGGAGAAAGAATAGTTCGGAGTGTATAATTAGAAATATTTTGTCTATGTAATATTTGAACTCATTGCATTCGTTGCAATTCGAAGATAATCTTTTTATCCTATATTTTTTTCTTTCTATGTTCGAAAACATCGAAATATTTTATAATACAGCATAATGCGATTTCTTTCGAAGAACAGAATGTAACACATAGTTATACAAATTTTCTTTTATGTTAATTCGCGAAACAATCATTCAAACGTCGTGTTATTTCGTAATCACGTATTTGTAAGGATATATTTGGCATAGAAAGATGAGAAAATCGTAAAAGGTTTTTGTATAATTCGCTGTTCAAGTGAAGAACGAGATAAAACAAGAAGTGTTTTTCATTTGTATTTTCTCTTTCATATTTGCATATTATTCATAGAGTGCAAGAGAGGTGGAGAGACGGGAGAGAGAGAGAGAGAGAGAGAGAGACGGAGAGAAAGAGACTGAGAGAGATTGACATTGCAACACTGGTCACATAGTAGTAGTAGTAGCAACAATGGTTGCATCGAAACTTCCAATCTATAGTTACCTACTACATTGTTATAGACAAGTAGTTACTCAGCAGACGGAAAGTTCAATAGCTTTAATCAGTAAAAGTTAGATTTCACCGAAAGTTCAGTCATACATCTAATTGATTACGCGTTGTGATCATACACACATTGGAATAACTTTGGCTTTCGATGGCTTATAGATTGTGCGATTGAATTTACTCGTGTTTAGACGGAAGTAAACTTTCAATTTGTGTTGCGATTTCACGAGTTTACATTTTACCCTATTCCTACCTTTATCCTTTCATTATCTTTTGATACCCTCTTAGAATTTTACTTTCTTGACGATAAAAAATACTTATTGTATAAAATAAATTCTTATATATTTACCTGACACATACTAAATCTACGTATGTAGAATATATTAGAAGTTTACACTTTACATTCCATATATTCCATTCTGTATATTCGTTATCTTCTGATTACATTTGCGTTTTGATAGAACATATCAAAAGCTATGTACATGTGTACGCATACATACATATTTAAATTCATACACGTACACATGTACATACATATGTGTTTAGAGCATGTTAGAAGTTCTCTCTCTCTCTCTCTCTCTCTCTCTCTCTCTCTCTCTCTCCTCTCTCTTTCCTTGTCTTTTTGTTCAGTCCGCGAGATTGTCACCCACATAGAATTGAAACAAATCAACGAGAACTACAATGTATGTATATACATTGTCCATGTTTTTATGCTCGTTTACTTTTCTTTGTATATAACGTTCTCTTTTTTCTTTAGCATCACAATAGAAACGTGAAATAGTGATATCAAAGTCCCCTTTTTGTCCGTCACTTTGATAAATTAAAGGTAGAAAATCTATCGAACATTAAGGTCATTTACTGGAGAACAGTAAGAAACTGTTCTCTTTCTACAAGAGAATTTTTTTTCTATCATTTTTTTTGTTTGACTTCGTATCAATAAATAAATCTGATAGATTAACAAAATTAAGAATCTGAATTATCAAATTATTTTAATAAAGCATTACGTTAACATAGTGATCATTGTACTTAGAATCATTTCGTAATATTTTGAGAATAAGAACTTAAGTAAAATTATACGTCAGAACATTTTAAGATAAATTTTATCCATTTTAAGTCATATACCGTCTTTTTTCATCTCGTTTAACCTCATTTCTCTCTCCTTCTCTCTCTCTCTCTCTCTTTCTTTATTTATCTAAGATTTCTCGTGAATTGTTAAAACGATCTCTAGTCCTCCTTCCATCCTCAGGAAACTGTTACGTCGGAGCCGTGAAACTGCGAGACGCTATGTCGAGCGTTAATAGTTGCTGGAGATGATGTGTGTGTGTGTGTGTGTGTGTGAGAGAGAGAGGGAGAGACGGCAAGAGGGGAAAGGACGAACGAAAGGTAGGCTGACGGCAAGATAGAAGGGGAGTCAAGCGAAATAGCAAATCCACAAACAAACAGTGGCTGGAAGGAGCAGAGCGCGTGCTCGAGAAAAGAGAGAGAGAGAGAGAGAGAGAGAGAGAGAGAGAGAGAGACAGACAGACAGACAGAGCCAGAGACAGAGAGAGTCTTTACGAATTGAGCGAGCTTAGCAGTGGATTATCTTTGCTGTATATAGCTTAACACATAGTTCGCCCGTATGCTCGATAATAAAGAGCCATGTGAATTGTGTTCTAATGATTCATTTGTACTTCTTCCTTGATGTTACTGATATCCGAAGGAAAAGAATGAGAGAACGATAGAAGGAGAAAAAGAGAAAGAGAAAGAGAGAGAGAGAGAGAGAGAGAGAGAAACAAAGAGAAAAAAATGTATGAGTCTAATCTCTAACGTGCCGAGTTTCCGTTCTCTTGACAACGGGGCGCATTGGGTGTTCTCATCGTATGCACGCATAACTATGTTAGCACATCAAGTAGCAAGGAAAGTTACCAACGTTGAAAGTGAAGTGTTTAACGGATCACAAGGTAAACTTAGAGGAGAAGCAGCATTTATCTCGAGTATGCCGGTATTATAATAATTTATGTTAATCTTAACTTTATATGTATATGCTTACTTTGTTTCGACTTCTATAGGTATCAAATCAAGTTTAAAAGTTTCCGAAGATCCTGTTTGGCTGTCTTGAAACAAACTTCCTTTACGTGAACGGTGACTTCACGTAAAATGATGATCGACGGTTTGATGCAAACAAGAAACTGTCTTTCTAACTCTCTCTGTCTTTGACTTTTTCTTTCTCTCTCTCTCTCTTTCTTTCTCTTTCTTTCTCTCTCTCCCTCTCTCTCTCTCTCTCTCTCTCTCTCTTCCTCTCTTTCTCTCTTTGTCTTTGTCTCTCTTTTTCTATCTCCCTGTCTTTGTCTCTCTCTCTCTCTCTCCCCTGTCTTTGTCTCTCTCTCTCTCCCCTGTCTTTGTCTCTCTCCCTCTCTCTTTCTCTCTCTACTATGAGGAAGTTCGCCAGAGTCGAGATTGATTCCAGTTTACCTACGCTTTAGTAAATTGTAGTTCGGTCGAGAACGAGGAGAATTTGCGGTTAGGAGTTTAACAGTGTATTAAAAATCGTTGCTGTTTACTTAATCTGTCGCCGAGGCCACAACGAGAGTTCCACACTGCTCTTTACTCTCGTGTGCGTCTATTCAACATACTATGTAATATACTACCAAGCTTTGTTGGATAGTAAAACGAAACTTTTTACTCTTCCGATAGGTATACATATATATATGTGTGTGTGCTGCTCGTGAGTGCGGTAGTAATACCTGTTGTTTTTTTTTTCTTTTTTCTGTTTCTTTTCTCTTTTGTTGCATGATCGATTAAAAAATGAGCTCGAGTTACTAGAACGAATTTAATTATTCTCGCATCTTATTAGTTATTAGGTTTGTTAAAGTAAAAAAAACGATGTCTAAAAAATATATCCTCGAGTGAATGACTTTGCTCGTTCGTCGATGGAAAATGTTTACTCTTAGATACCTTATTATTCCTAAGAGAGTAAAAATATATTAATCGGCTTTTTCTCGCTATTAGAGCGTACTTTCCTTTCGCCATTATCCGCTCTGGTTGTTATAGATACGACGAAGACACGAAGGTGTGAAGACTCTTTCATTTATTCATCGTGAGTAGATAAATGTGTAAGAGGAGGAAAGATGCGAGTAACAGCCATGACCCTTTTACTTATTTGAATCGTGATTTAAAAAATTAATCTGAAAATTTTCTGTTGTTCCGTCGAAAGATTCTTATTAGAATTTCTATCGATTATATTGGACTAATCCTTTTTCTGTCGATCATATTGGACTAACGAGACTGTTAAAGAAAAAAAGAACAAAATGATTTTAATTGCGATTAAATTCAAAATAAATATAAGAATGCCTGTACGAGATAGAAATACGTAAAATATCGAGAGTTACAGAGAACAAGTCGGTGAATTTTTGTTCGTTCATATCGAGTATTGTTAAGAGAAGAAAAGAGAAGTGAAGAAAAAAGAAAAAGAGAAAGAAAGAGAGAGAAAGAGAAAAAGAGAGAGAGAGAGAGAGAGAGAGAGAGAGAGTGAGAAAGAGAGATAAAACGACGTTGAAAATTGACGATAGAAAAGCGCGACGATAGCGTTGTTCGTTTGTGAAGCGAGAGAAGAGGAAGAGAATCCATAAATAGAAAAGCACGTGGAACGCATTCCGCACTTCGATCGGATTAATCGGCAAAAAAGCCTATTGTTCCGTCATCGAACTGAAGGCTGACTGACCAACCAACCAACTAGCCACCCACCCACCCTTTTACCTTCGTACTGTACGAAGTAATCGAACAAACGAGTTTACAGTGAAACAAACGTCGCGTCGTCCCATACTTCTCTTTTTTCCATGGGTTTTCTATACCTTTTTCATGTTTTCTCCTATGGATTACCTACTAACAGAGTTATATATTTGTTTTACGATAACAGCAAAATGTCGACAAAGACGATACTACGTACTCGTATGTATCTATATACGTAATAGTGGTTATATAGACTGGTTAATTTCCTGTCAGTCATATCGAATATTTCCATTCGTACATTCGTCCTTGCAAACTGCATATTAAAGTGACTGATCGTTTCGAACTCGGTCGTACGATTGAATATAATTGCATTACTCTGGATATTCGCTCGTCAGTTATAGACAGAGTGGAAAAGAGAGGAAGAAAGGAACAGAGTTATATATGTAAGCAGAGTATAAAGTATCAACTGACTTTTGCCGATCAAAAGATTACGTTTTCTTTATATAGAAATATTATATCGGGTTTTGTAAAATCACAAAAAAATATTTTTCTCTTTTTCTTATTTCCTATAAACCAGAGATGAATATATTCGTTGATAAAAATCAATTAGAATACCATATATCTAATTGTATCGAAGATAGTTTCGATTTATTTTACGATAATTCGTTTACGATAATTCGTTTGCGAATAATTTGTTTTACATGGTTTGATAACAAAATTTTCTCTTCAGTGCTACATTAGATTTCTCGTGTGTTTTGATTTCTGATTCTCTTTAAGGTCAATTTTCCTACCTTGCATCTCTTCGTACTGATCTTTGATATTTCGTAAAATGCAATAATATCAAAATATTCCCGATCGATGATCGTAGTGCTGATTTCTACAGAAGAAACATATGTGTATGTTATGAAAAAAAAAAAAAAAAAAAAAAAAAAAAAAAAAAAGAAAAACAATTCAACGGAATCGCTTTCATGACAAATTAGATTGTCGCATTTGTTTAGTATTCTTATATTTGTTCTTGTTATTCAAGATCGGAATGTTAGTCTAATTGGCAAGAAATCTACCAGCGTTTGTGTACATTTAAGAAACAAAAGAAAAAAAGTTCAAGCGATTTCTCTAATCCAGTTAGTCATTAATCTCTCAACGTTACTTGGAGTATAAATTCGATTTCGTGTGGTTATATAAAAAATGGATTTAATTGTAATTCGGTCAATCGTTGTAAAAGAAAATACATACACACATATACATACATGAGCGAACGCGTGCTCACACACAAAAAAAAGAAAATAGTTTATAAAGAAATCAAAGCGTCAAGCAAATATTTACTATTCCTTACGATCGTGTTCTCTCGTCACGGCAAGTCGAATCCTATGTAAGGGAAAATCAAATAGTCGTTCACCGTTAGTTCCAGCGAACCACAAAACCAGTCGATATCGTTCGTTCTTACGTATCTACCTATGTGCGTATTTGAATTGTACGATTTGGTCCGTATGCGCTAGTAGTTGAAAGTCGATGTATGTCTGTGGTGGCCCAGCCTCGAAGTCGACGTACATACTTGAAATCGTACGGCATTGTCCGCTCACATTTTCTACGAAATAAGTCCAACATCAATGTGGAAATGGGACGCCCAGTAATGGAAGTCCTTTTCTACCTTCTACCTCTCTCTCTCCCTCTCTCTCTCTCTCTCTCTTTCATTCTCTCTCTCTCTCTTTCTTTCTCTTTCATTCTCTCTCTCTCTCTCTCTCTCTCTCTTTCATTTTCTCTCTCTCTCTCTTTCTCTCTTTCTCTCTATCTTTTTTTTTTTCTCTTCTCTCTTTCCATGACCGAGACGCTCGGTAGATGCGAAATCGATGCCAGTGCTAGTACCGGAACGTGCCTGTGCAAAAAACGAATCCGAGCCACGTTATAACCCCCTGGCACTCGGAATCGTCCAAGTGAGACTGCAGCTGGGTGGAACATTACGCGTGATGTAGCGGTTATTCCACCCTGTGCTCGTGCGAACGATCGTCTACAGTCTCGTCTATATCTTCTACTTTTCTTTCTATAATCTTTTTCTTTTCTTTCCCTCTGCGTGCGAACGTGTAGATCGTCCCGAGTGTTCCAACGTCTATATTAAAAATGAAATCAATAGATCAAAGCTGTTAATAAAATGGAATATATCAATGAAATGTATTAAAAAATTTTTATACGATTTTTCTCGATTTCATATACAAAAGTCTTATCATCTATTACGTATACTACAATATATAAATAAAATTTATTTCATATGCACGTTCTTTGATTAGACTCGTATTTGTTGACACAGACTTAGATATTCATGTTTTCTCCTAACGGCCATAAGTCATTATAGAAATGCATCTACCCTTAGAAATTTGTTGGATACTTGCTAAGAAAACGCATAGATAAAAAAAACATTGTCACCTTTGTCCGAGCTTAGGCATATTTAGTCAAGTACTTAGTCTTCAATAATATGTCGAGCTTAACAATAAATAAACTATGAAAATAGGCTTCTAAGCGCAACGAGCGAAGGATTTGTCTAACACCTACTCTTCAAATATCAATTCAACTTTCATAAGTCCATACGATCACCAGGACAAATGACCATACATGAGATTGTTTAAACATTTCAAACGAACTATTCTAACACGCCTACGGCCAATAAGAATATAGCTTTTTCTTTTCTAACACTTTTTACTTGAACTCTTCCCTTTCCATTTCCCTTTCCTAATTCATTAATATCTTTCTGGATAATTCGAGAGAAATCTATACTCAGTCGCATCCAAGCATTCGGTACTTACCATTAAGACAACCTAGTCTTATCTATATCACTGACTATGCCTCAAACGGATGTATCCAGCACAATCTAAATCGTAACAGTCAATATACAGCTTTCTGACTCAAATCATCAAGACCTTCGAGTATTAAACATTACTGGCTATCTCTCCTTCAGAGATACCCAACACAACTAACTACATGTTATTTCAAAAGAATATCTCAACAACTGTATCTCATTTCTACAAAATATATCGTTATAATTTAAATTCGCGAAATACTCATTATCGCACACCTACCTGATGAGTTTCACGGGATCCTTCAAAGAAATCGCGTTTTCCTATTAATTTGTGGGAACGTAACGAGCGATATTTTGTTGACTTCAACAATTTCCGAGCCTTGTGGCGCTGCTCTTATTCATTGCGATCAATGAGTTTACAACTTTAACAATTAGGAAAAGACGGCAAATAAATCTCTCGAAAATCGACCATCATCGCTGGTCCGGTGCGAGAAGTGTATTTACACGCTCGTAATTGCGTCCTTACGACGCAACAGTATTGATTTTTAGCATGCTGCGTAAAACGTGAAAAAACTTATTGTTATTATATGAAACGTAAATTACTTATGATTAAATATATCGGTGGATCGATAATTGGGCCCAGTTTTTATCTAATAATTATATTCTACTGCGTATATAGATGTTTGTGTGTGTGTGTGTGTGTGATAAGATGAACAAGTTTCCCTTTTATCATCGAATAAAATCAGCCCAGATGATCCTAAGGTCATTACTCTTATCCACGTTGATCGTTCCAATAGCAGAGGTAGATAGACCCTCTCTTGGCTCATCTTCCCTCTTGACGACTCTTAGCGAACCCGTATATGAGCAGATTGCTCGAAGAAATTCCTATTTGTTCTTTTTCTTTTTTTTATTTTTTCGTTTTATGTCTTACGAAAGTAGAAAAAAGAGATGGATGAAGAACGTGGAGAAGGATCCTTCGCGTAAAATCGCGTTTTCCGAATCGTTACATCAAATGGAAGATAGAAAAGAAGAAGAGAAGAAGAAAAGGAAAGAAAAGAAAAGAAAAGAAAAGAAAAAACAAAAGAAAAGAAAGAAAAGAGAAAAGAGAGGAGAAAAAGAGGTGGCGGAGAAAAGTGCGGGACCTACTACAATCGTCTTTAAAACTGAGAAAGAGGGGTGTGGAGAAGGATCGAAGATAGATAACGCGATTTCGTCTTTCGACGTTTTCTCGAGATTCTCTTTAGAACAGTGGAAACTACTACCGGCATGCTTTTGACAAAGTTTCCTATCAGAAAGCTTAAAAGCGTCCGCGGATTTACCGGAGCAATGATTCTCCTTCCCTCCATTTCTGTCTCACTCGCTATCTCTCATTTCGAATTGGTTCAGTGGTCCACCGCCAGCATCCACCAAGAACATGCCACCACGCTCGAAGCAATTTCATTCGCATAGTTCGTCGATTCGACGCGATCGACTTAACTCATTATTACCTGTCGTGAAACGTTTAAATCTCGATCGTGGTTCCTGGTAGTCGCCATAATGGAATCGCGATATAGTCGCATGACGGCACTGCATTTACGCGCGATGTAAACTCGCATAATGCTGTCACTCATATCGGTAATGTAGCACTGTTTCACGTTCCGATAGGGCACGAAGATAATTGTTTCGGGACGGGCAATTGTGTGGCTTTGATATTTCCTCGTTGGTTCTATTAATCGTTAGGAAGTCCAATTGCCTTATTACTTTGAACTCATGAAATGTTAAATATACTTTATATTACATTTTTCTCCTCTATAAAATTATGTTTTAATTTATATCTAAAAATTAATATTGCTTAAGTACAAGCTATACTTATAATTAATATAGTATAGTTATATTAGATCTGCTGAAAAGTTATTTTCTTTTTATATATATTCGAATGTTTTACACTTTAACCATTATATTATTTATTTATTAATGATTCTCAGATACGTAATTAATATGAAAGATATTGCGACGATCAACTAGAAATATTCATTTGCTAATCTGAAAAATTCTGATCGGAAAAGAATGATGAATCTTTTTTTTTCACTGATTTAGTATTATTATGTACCTTCTCTCTCATTATTCTCTTCTCTCACAAATTTAAGTGATTAGAACGCGTAATGTAATATTGTGATAAGCTGGCACCGTCTAGCCGTCTCGCCGTCTCCCAACGAAATCGGATTACGGATCTCTGGATGTCTCCCATATCATTTCGCATAATTTTATACTTCTTTCGTAATCCTTCTAGTTACAGTAACCCACCTTCTCATATTACATTGCGTTATAAAGACAGTACCAAAAGATTCGCTCTAGTTCTCGTAAAAGGCGAACCTTTCTTTCCGGTATATTCTATCTACCACTTTACTTATTTATTTTATTTTTTTTTTATATAGTTTTCATTTAATCATTAGTCCTTTCCTTTCATTTTTTTTTCTATAAATGTAACTCTCTTTTCTCTTTTATTCTTTCCCATCTTTTTATTCACACCTTCATCATTAATTTTTTCTACTTGTTCTTTTCTTCTTGCTATTCCAAATGCTTGTTCTTGGACTTTCTAATGATGTGTTAGCGAAAGAAAGAAAGAAAGAAAGAAAGAAAGATAAAGAGAGAGAGAGAGAGAGAGAGAGAGAGAGAGAGAGAGAGAAAGAGACAGAGTCCATTAAATTCGAAACGTCCTCCATCCTACGTGAAAAAGCGAGAAACATTTCGTACATACGGAAACTCGTACGGCGTAGAGCATGACGGGTGGGAAATTACATGGAATTAACACAGAGGATTGTTTGTAATAAAGATTAATAGCAGGCTTTGTAGCGAATGCGTTTGATACCGCCCGCACCGATGCTCAACTCCTCCTCCCCTCCTTCCAACACTTGTCCCCCCTTATTCTCACTCCATCTCTCTCCTTTTGTCCTTCTCTTTCTCACCCTCTCCCTTTCTCTCTCTCTCTCTCTCTCTCTCTCTCTCTGTCTCTCTCTCTTCCCTTCCCTCTCTATACAAGGCTGAATGTTGTGTAATCAACGAAACGAACAGAGACCGTCTGACAGGGAGGAGGACCTACTGCTCCGCTAGCGTGTAATTCGTAATTCTGCACAGTGCATTATTTTCCGCTTTGTCGCTTCCCCTCTTCCCACATTCATGCATTGTCGTTCATACTTCTCCCTTTTCTTTCGCTTTTTTACCTTTTTTCTATTCTCTATTTCTTTCTCTCTATATTCTTATTCTTTCTCTCTATATCTCTCTTTCTATATCTTCATCCTTTATCTCTCTCTTCATGTCGTTTTTATTACAAGACATAAAAGGATTACAGGATTTTTTATTACATGCTTAAGAGCATATTTAAAAAAAAATATCTCATGTGCGTGTTTCTAGATTTTTCAACTTTGAGGGAATTAATATTATTTGAAAAATATAATAAAGGAGTATGGTTTGATAAAAGAATTAGTTTTCTTGTTTTATAACATTATGATAACAGTAAAAATTTTTGTTTATTAGTCAGGATTTCAGCAAATTATGAAATCTCTGTTGTTTAATTAGGGACTTAATCCTATATCTTGTAAGTATAATCCGATTTTCAGATATTTTTTTTGATAAGATTGAGAATTATTAACGAAACTCACAAACAATACTATTCGTTTATTTTCAATTGAGAAATTAAGTAAGTTATCTGTGATAGACATTAAATATTCTCAACTGATTACTGTTTGTTCTTTAAATCATAATTTACTAAAAATTTTATCAAAAATAATGACTTTTTCTGAATACAGTTTGTTAATACAGCATTCAAAGGTTATGATTTATAATCGTATGATGAGATATTGTTGTAACATTATTGAAAAAATAGACGTATAAACATATTTTTACGGAAGATTCGTCTTCGGATGAAAATTTTTCAGATTTTGTAATCCAAGAATCTGAAAAAAGTTTGGAGGAAGAAGATAATGCTGAATGGTTGTAGAAAGCAATACAACTATACATCGAAACAAGAAACTGGATTTGATGTGTGAGATACGATAAGTGATTTCACAAAGGGTGTTCAACATTTTTGGATTTATGTTATTTCTGTAGAAAAGTTTTATGCGAGCAAAAGATATACTTTTTCTTTCTGTTATGTTCAAAAACTTTTTTTTTATTTGAGACATGACACCCTGAATCATGGATCATATCAATCGATTAGTTCGGATGAGATGGGAAAGAAACTTTTTTTTTTTTTTACAAAGATCTACATTTATTATTTAGTATAATAATTTTTCAAGTATCTACCTTTATAAATGTATTCTTATTTCTTTTGGATATTGATTAAAATTACAATGAAATGAATCTTTAAAATAAGACAAGCCATCAATTCCAAATTACCTTCTGAGCGATTAAAGGAAATAACAAAATCTAAAATTACATATAATATTATAACACATTCAAAAAAATTAATTTTTATACAATAAATAAAAATTAATAGATCATTAATTAACCTTTTTCTTCAATTATAATGTATTTATGATCTAATTACAAATATAGTAACTATTATATAATTTCATTCACAATTTTCAGCAAATTGGCAATTTTCTTATATATTATAGATATAAAATTTCATATCATTATATAAATATAATATTGCTTGTTATAATAACAATATTAAGGCGAACAACATAGGTAATTAATTAAATCTTCTTGGTAAATTGAAACATAAAATTTTAATAAAAGATAAAGAAAGGGTTTCAAATAATTGAAATACAACATATCGATTATTCATATTTATTTACTGAACGACTTATTTTGACGGAATAAAGCTCTACAAACTCAGACGAATCTAGAAATATTTGGTAATTAAATAAATAAGTTTTATATATGAAAATGAAAAAGTTCTAACATTTTATATGTATATCTAATTTAAGATCAGTTTAATGATTGTATTTTCTAATAAGACATTTTCTCATAAGAAATATATACATTTGACAATTTTTGTCCAAAATCTATTGGAAAAAAATTACTATTATAAAATCATAAACGATGACGAAAAGTTATTAATAATTAATATTTCTTTAAAAATTATTATTATATTAAAAATTATTAACATTTATTATTAAGTTTTAATATTTGTTTTATCATTAATCGGTTTTTATTATATTTTGCTATTCAATATTCTATTTTTATTAAACGTCATTATATATTACTAACATTAACGTATATCTGTCGACCGATACAAATTCAATTTATTTAATTTGAAATTTCTTCAACGTTAAATTTTCTTTCATTAACACAGCATATAAATATATTCGTACCGGAATGCGAGCTTCGGAGTCTGAGATTACAAATGGAAAATTGTACGATGTGTAAATAGTGTGGGTGAAAAGGAAGTTTCTCAAAAACTGTGCCAGAGAAGATTGCAAATTATGCGACTGATTCAAATTCTTTCCGAGACTAGATAGGTATATAAAATCCAGAATGTAAATGAGTATACTCAAAGAATGCTAGTTACTTTATAGGAAAAATAACAGTTCGTTTTTATTTTTTACTATATTTTTTTTCTGTTTTTAAAAGAATAAGTAGGTACTATGATAAGAAACTTTTACCGAAAGTTTTATTTTTCTTATAGACTTATTTACTGAACTGACTTAATCATGTAAAACAACTCAAGCGTTCTTTCTCTCTCTTTCATTGAACTGTTCCATCATATATTTATAACTTCATATAAAAGTATATAAAAGTATATAATCATATATTTTTACTTTGTAATATTCTAAATAAATAAATCGTCAAACGTAAGTAAATATTTTCAAATACTTCTACTTTGATATCATTATGTACCTACACATATATATACATACACACACACACACACACACACACACACTCATATGTGTTCTTCACACACGTTCTTCATTCTAGAGATATTCCACATATGAAATGTTTTCCTAATGTCACCGTCGCTTAATATTAATAATGTAATCGTGAAAGCTTCGGTATTAGAAACGGTGTGACGTCTTTGGGTTCTGTGGCCCGTTAGAACGTCTTCGTGGAGATCACTATGATGTTAGGGGGTGAAGATAATTAAACTACGAACTTACGACGTTCGTTCGTTCATTCGTTCGTTTGTTCCTTCCTTCCTTTCTTCATCTTCATTCTCGTTTTCCTGTTGACGTCTCGATTATTTATACTTCATGCCATGCTGAAAATGAGAATTTAAAATGTAAGTGATCTTTCAACGAATAGGAACAAAAAATTTCTTTTAACCCTCTTCATTCCTAGTGCCGTCTATAGTTAGTATCCTTGTAGAAACCTGAAAATACTAACGTTAACTATAGTCGATATTCATATAATGATCAGTTGATACTAACTACACAGTGTTTATAGTAAACGTCCTGATCGTGGTTTTAATTACGTACCAAAAATACAACTCTTTTATGATTTTTCTTTGTTTTTTCTGTTCTGCACAGAATGTAAATATTTATATAATAAGTATTAAAATAAAAATTCCTTGTCAACATCAAAGTGTATACTTGTAGCGGATTTGTTCAGAAGAACTATATATATTTTTAGAGAGGAACTATATTTGCAGTTACGTGCATCGTAAAGAAACGGTATAATATATCCTGTCGAAATATTGTTTACTCGAGAATATATAAACAGTTTGTATTAATCGATCGTAAAAATAATAACGAAATATATAAAAGCATGAAAAATGTATATAAATCCCTGTTATTTTATCGATCGTAACATATCCTTTTGTTGTTTTTTTTTCTCTTTTTAATTTCATTAGATAATGTTATTTAATCTGTTTATAATATTAGAATGTTTATAACGTTTATAACGTTTAGATATTATATATATATATATATAAATATATATATATTTTATATGCGAAAGCATATAATAATATACATATAATATACATATATATAATAGTATACATATATATATTGACAATAAATGTGTATTATAATATATCATTGGATTTAATTACTTCATAGCCGATTCCAAGTGGCCTATTTCTTTTTGTGTATGTCATATGTGTGTGTTTATGTATGTCCTACACAATCTTAAGGACAAAGATGAGTTAAGATTAAAACAAACAATAATTAACGATCGATAAGCGACAATTTAATAAAGAAAATCGACAATGTACTTTTAATTTTTAATCTCATAATATAATATATATTTTTGATAAAACAACGCGCACACATACATATATGTACACACACACACACATATACATATAATACATTCTGTTCTTGAAAAAGATGGTATGTCGTATAGTATGTAAGTACGCGTATTATATCTCGTATGTCCTGTCTTTGACGATTAAGTTTCGAAAGTTTATGGAACTCATCGACAACTCGCAGTTGTGTATTTGCAATAAATGATAAACATGAAAATAAATAAATTGCGTCGTTTTGTAAACAGTCAATCGTCGACCAAGTATCGTAGCGATCAAATGTAGACCAAGTAATATTATTCAATATTTTATCGTAGCAATTGATAAATACATTGACAGGTAGTTTATTCTCTTAGAATAAATGAATTAATAAATAAATTTATAATATAATTGTACTCGTAAATATCCATATCTAATTATAATTAATAATAGATTAAAAGGATTAATGTAAGTTACGTTCAATGTAATAACATAATATAAGGGTGTTATTAAAATAATTAAACATTTTACAGAACTTTTTTCTTGATTATTGCTTTCTTTTTCTTTGTTTTTTTTTTCTTTTTTTCTTTCAGAGAAATGAAAGTACGAATTTTCATATCTATATCCATTTTAATATAATATAAAACTCGTCGAAAGTTCATTGATAGCATACACGTAACTAATGTTGGGTCAAGTCGAATTATATAAAGAATATCATTGATGCAGGAAACACTTCGTAATAATTTGTCGTTTACGATCGACGCCATCATCGAATAGCAGATAGCATAAAATTACACGTTGTTACTGGTACGGCTATTTCAAGGTAACGATGCCATTATCATTAACGTTTCAACCACCTCGATCGACGTTAGCAGTTTCCCATTAAGTGTTCTGTTTTATGGATTAATTATTATCGTTTCGTATTAAAAAGAAAAACATAAAGAAAAATTAGAAACAAAAATAAAAATTTGTGCTTGTTAACGAGATGCATCACGCGAGATACGATAATACGATGGAAAGATATCTATGTAATCAAATAATTTATTTTCGTAGGAAAAACTGTATCATTTCGACTTTCATATACGTTTGTATAAAACAATATCCGATCGGTTTTCAATAAGTTTTCATATCGACACCGATAATGACGATATCGATGATACGTGCAAAATGTTTTCATTTTAGTCGACGTTCTAACAACTTGGATCATAAATAAATCGATGAGACCACGAACGACATTATTATTATTAATGACTTCGTAACGATGTCAAACATGCTTAAACGGATATTAGAAGCGAACGTTGTGTAAAACTGCCGGAATAGTTTGGCAAACGCGTTAGCAGTCTCTCGTGTAAACGGTGTCATTATCATTTTACCGTACTTACCATTCGGTAATTACAAGCCGTATTCATCACGACTAGGAGATAAAGAGAAAGAAAAAGAGAGAGAGAGAGAGAGAGAGAGAAAGAGAGAGAGAGAGAGAAAGAGGGAGGGAGAGATAGTAGCTAGCTAGTTCAAACGTGTTGTTAGATCGTTGTGAAATGAATGGAAAGGGAAGAAAATTGTTTTTATGTGTTTTGTCCTATATATCCATGACAACGGATATAAATCTATAGAAATTTATAGTCAATTTTGTTGGTCGCTTTTTGTTTCGAATTACGACGCCAACCATTTTCCTCTTTATACTTTGTATAAACGTCCAACGTTAAACATCATGAGATATCTTCTTGGGATCACCGACGTTGGGCGCGATAAATATAACGAGGAGTTTTCGCTGGTGTGTTGTCCATTAGAGACGATGCCTCCTGTTAGATGGTTTTTATGACAGTCTCTATCATATTACTTTCTTTCTTTTTTTTTTTTACGACAACTGTTTTATTACCTCCATACACATTACTTTTCATTATCGTAATGCTGAATCTACTATCTATGGGAAATGTATGATTTTTAATACGTATTTTGTTTCCTCTTATTTATTTATCGTTAATGAATAAATAAAACTCTTATATGTATAAGTTTTCATTTTCTAATTTTATATTAAGAAGTGAAATGAAACTAGATATTATGCTCGCAAAAAAGATCATTTTTCGGATTGCCTTTTATTAACAATGATTCGATGGTCCGAGAAACACTGGGATGACCTATTTCTACTTGGAAGTCTCGGTATAAAATGCAAACTTAAGTGGCACATCTTGATGCTGCGTGTACGAACGAAATCGTTTTCCGGTTATGCACACTTGGTGAATTCAATTTGAAGTGGTAGATTTATCACACTGAATCTACCATTTTTAAAAAATGAACGAAAATTCTTGTGTCATATGGAACAATTTTTTTCGCGCTTACTTTGGTATCATTTTATCATTAACAAAAAATTTCAATCCCTCTCTCTCTCTCTCTCTCTCTCTCTCTCTCTCTCTATTTTTCTCTCTTACATTCATGAATAATTCTCGTATCTTTTGAAATACGATGCTTACTCATTACTTTCGATGATATTCTCACTATTATGAAAATTAAATTTAATCATTTAATTCGAATATAACTTTTTTTTTTTAATATAAAACATACTTAACATCAGTTATTTTCTTTAATTTATAATTAATTAATGGACGAAGATCTAATATTATTCTTGTGAATATTTCACTTGGAGATAAATTAATTAACTGGAAAATGATAAATGTAATCTCACGTTAAACGATTCAATTAAATAGTCATATTTAATTTCCATTCCTGTTCTATCGTTGAAGAAGTAGAAATTTAAATGTCGATTTTAATTTTGCTCTATTATTTCGTTCACGACGAAAAGTAAGAATTGTTACACTGTCGGAAGGTTTACTTTACCGTTAAGACGGTGAAAACGATTTCGTAGCAACAAATTTTGTCTCTTCTACCTTCGTTTCTGCATAACACGCAACGCGTAAAAGATGACAAGGAAATTTTCGGTAAGCTTCTTTAGCAGGCGCGCCTGAGAATTACGTCATGAAAGTGAAATACAGCTGCCTGCTCGACGAAGCTTTCGGAGATTCACCTCGAAGCTTTAAGAGAGACGAAGATGACTGGAAAAAGAGAAAGAAAGAGAAAATGGGGGAAAGAAAATAACGAGAGAAAGACAGAGAACTAGAAAGAGAGAGAGAGAGAGAGAGAGAGAGAGAGAGAGAGAGAGAGAGAGAGAGTGTGAATGTAAGAGAGTAAGAAGGAGGAAGGGATTGAGAAGATTCATCATACTTTATGACGATCTTAACGTTTGCACCGTAAATTGGCTAGCTTAGGACAGTAAGACAGTTCAAAAACAGTAGCGCAAGGACCTCTCTCTTTCTTTCTATCTCTTTCTTTTTCTTTTTTACGTGACCTGCATTCCCATTTTACTGGAATACTTAATTGCCATTTTTTCTTGACGAACATTGGAGAATAATATAAGACATCAGCTTCATAAAATCACACGACGCATTATTTCACGACAGTCGAATTGTTAATTTAAATTTGTAAAGTTGCAATGATTTTTCTATTATTGACATGATATGGCTTATTATTGTTTTATAAATAGAAAATTTTTAACACAACTTTTGATAGCTTTTCTTCGACTTTTTTTTAAACCAAGAATGCAAAAACATTATTTATTTAAGTAAAACAAAAAAGCTTGATCCTTTCTTGTTTTTAATTTTCTTGTATGTAATTTTCTTAGAAGTGATTCTTACAAATTTTCTATTTACTATTTTTGATATTCTTCCATCCTTCGAATAATATCTATATTTTTATCCATCGAATAATATCTGAGACAAATTCGAAAGGGAATAAAAAATATATTCATTTAATGTAAATTAAAGAAATGGTAAAGTGTACGTATTAGCATTCTATGTACAAAAAACGTTTGCAACACTTTAAAACGCGTCAGGGGCACGTTACAGGGATAACTCAATCTAGGAGATGCAGCTTCGTCTCGACTGAGCTTGTAACGATCTAAAGTCCCGGCTTAGATGAGCTAATTCTTTTTTTATGACCGTTTTATCTCGCTCAACTCGCTTTTATTTCATAGCTAGGAGAAGTCATAGTCCATCTCTTTCCCTTTTTACGCGTAATTGTAATATCACAAGGAGAGAGGGGTTAATACCTTAGCTCGCCTGTTTTCTTATGGAATGTAAATCGTAAAACAGAGCGCGTGACTAATTAATTGCCCGTTTATATAATCCGTTTCCTTTGTCACAAAGAAATAGTCGGTTTCAAAAGAGAACGTGGAAAATGGTTTGCACGATGAAAATTTTAGCTAACCAGGTTCCTGATTCTTTCTCTCTCTCTCTCTCTCTCTCTCTCTCTCTCTCTCTCTGATTCGCTAAATATTATATCTAAATCTTATAGAATAATTTGTGATTGAGAGAGAGACAGAGAGAGTGAGAGGGAGAGAGAGAAAGAAAGAGAGAAAGAGAGAGAGAAAGAGAGAGTGTGTATGCACCTGTGTTAACATTAATCTTTGCAACGACAAGCTTTAGAGAAGGAGCGAGCTTTCACAGAAATGTATTTACACTTCTCGATTTATCGTTGCTTTTAGGGAAGGCTATTACATAAAATAAATTTTGCGGAAACGTAAATGTAAACCGGAGAAGCTGGTAGAAGGTATACTGGTTGGTGGCGATGGTGCCACCAACCGCTTTCGTAGATTCAAACGAACAAAATTCGTTCGCGAGTCGAGATATTGGCTGCTAAAGTAGAAGGTTCACCGAGATATCAGCTACTTGGTGAAAAACCGATAAAGCTTTGAGTTTTTTTCTCTATATGCTCGTGTCGTCGTATCTCGTTTGTTTGTATGTATGTGCATTCGCGCGCGTGTGTATATATATGTGTGTGCGTGTGTGTGTGTGTGTGTGTATGTGTATACTACATAAGCTTCAGCAGGAGGAGAGAATAGCATTTGCAATGTAAATTTTCGCTTTGGGCAAATAAAAGCTTTCCTCGGACCACCAACGGTATTCGGGCATGACAATTTCATGGAATCAATCCCTTATTGAACAAATATATAAACATTCACGATTCGGCGCGCGCGTTCACGAGAACGCATCGAAATGATAGGAGAAGAATTTCATGGAAAAGAAGAGGAAAAGAGAATCAACACGTAACGATATCTCCATATGATTCCTTTATATATGTATGTTATGTATATATGTGCGTACGTGTGTACGTATATTTACTTGCGTGTGTGTGTTGTATATGGTACATCTAAGCACAACTTTGTTTTCCCAAACGTATATCGGCTTCCATTCTTATCGAATATTTTTCTCCACACTTTTTATAAATCCGAGGCAGGAGCAGGGAAATAGGTTATCGATATTTCCTCACCAAAAGTATCCTCCTATGAATTTTCTTTTATTAACGTACTTTTATAAAGAATTTCATCAAAAAATAAAAGTCGATGTTTCACAGGTGTGCATTGTTTATTATTATAAATTCCAGACAGAAATTAAATTATATATTTATTCTAAAAATTACCTTATATATATATAAATATATATAAATATAAATATATATATATATATATATATATATATATATATATATATATATATGATGTAATATAAGCTATCAAAGAGGATTTCGAAGAGAATCTTTCGAAGAATTTTAATTTACTTATATATTATTCTAGAAAGTGTCACGCGAGATACCGGAATTTGATGCTCCTTTAGGAATATTAGAAGGTTTATCGTTCGTTAATAAAAGTGATCGCGTTATATAAGCTGACGTTATATAAGCCATTAATGTTACTTGTTGTTTTCGTCGTAATTACACGCGACGCATGAGGATATCGATTTCGTTTCATCGGCCACTTTACTCTTATAAAGTATAGATAGAAGTAGGTAATAAATATATTCTTAGTCTTTAGTCTCATTGATATAAATATTTTCATCTCTTATTTTTTTTGAGAGCAATTTCTTTTAGCAGTTCTTTTTTTTATAATGAACGTCGCAAGGTACGATCACAAAAAAGGAAACTTTTTTATTCTGATATTATTATTTTATATATATATAATTTATATACATACATATCCTTATATATTAAATAAGTTATTAATATTGTTCGATTAGAATTAGAAAAACTTTCAGAGATGAGTTTCAATGATAAAAAGGATCATGTTAATCGAACAATGCAAATTTAAGGTAATAATAATAGTCATTGTAGAATTTTTTACTATTTATTCTTATCACATTATCGTCATAGAGATTACCGATTACGATTAAGATATTTCCAGATAGGATATTATTATTATTATTATTAATTATTATTGTTATATTTTCTGAGACTTTAATGATAATGGCAGATCGTGTAGCTCGTGAAAGAGAAAACGTAGAAAAATGAAAAGTCCAAAGCGATATTAGTTTAATGTCCGGACCAAATGGCGTCTAGCTCGCTTCGTTCACTTCTTATTCTTTCTTCGATCACACACACACACACACACACACACACACACACACACACACACACACACATACATACATACATACATACATATACACAAACATATTTTCCCTTACCTTCATTTTTTTTTTTTTTACTTCTTTCGAAGTAGCTGTCGTTTGTTAGACCAAAAAGGATGCTATTATAAGGTTACTAGGCGTGTGTGGAGTCAGCCAACTACGTAGGTATTAGCGAACGCCTAGCGAACGCCACGAAAGAATTTAATAAAGAAAAAAAGAAGTAAGAGAAAAGATATGAGAGTATCTTTTTCTCGTTGGAAAATAATTCGCTAAGATTTCTTTCTACATTTTTCCGTGTACATATCTTCGCGAAATGATAAATATCTCCGCTTTACTCCTTGGATTTTTCCAAGAGAGGAAAAAAAAGTAAATTAAGAAGAAAAATGTGCGTATAAAATGAAAGGAAAACATCCTGGTATTTGGAAATGTATATCACGTGAATTCAATTTCATAATATAAATATCATTGAACGTTACGATAAGGAAAATAAGTATTAGAGAATATTATAAACAGGAGTAACAATATACTTTAAATAACTAAAAATACTTGAGAATTGTTGTCAAAGATATTATATAGAATGAGTGATAGAGTTGTATTTAAATGGGCCAGTGTTGGTGTATATTGTAAGTACATTTTGGGGTCAGTTGGAATATTGATGTTGGTGTAAGCGTGTAAAAGCATGATTGTGTGAATGAAAGATTGTTAGAAAGTGATGAAGGACCTGGACGGTTTACTTGTATTGTAGAATTGTATAGAATTGCACAGCGTCGTATTGTGTTATAGAGTTACATAGAGTTATATAATATTATATATTATATAATAGTATAATACTATACCAAGTCATATATACAAAGTTTCAAACTTTATTTAATTAAATATATTTATTTCGTTAGAAATTACTTAACTATATCATTAATTAATCCTTAATATTCTATAGTATAGTATCGAACGTAAGAAAATATTGTCATTTAAAAAAAATAGAATAACAAAAAAGAAGAAAAGAAAAATGTATTAGTAATTACAAGGTAAATTTTGAAGGGTAAAGTTTAGAGAATTTTATGAGTAGATTTTATGAAACGGAGCACGAGGATCGACAGTGAAAAAATCTCCCATGTATTTTCGATTGCATCCAATCAGTAGGCAAAAGGGAAGGTGTAAGGGGTAGGTATGGAATTAGCGGGTAACAAAAATTCGTTAAGTCCAGAAAGTCGTTCCGCTTTCTACACAAATGAGGTGTTCTCTCGCGGGCCGAGAGATAATGGCATTACGATTCGCCCTGGACGGCAGCATTTAAATGGAGGCAAAAATCCATTTAAATGGACGCCAAGCTAGCTAGCGGCCAACTCAAACGATGTAGGCGATGTTTAGAGAGGAAAAAGGATAGTGGAGAGACCGACGTGTGTTGTGTCTGTGTA
>NC_062188.1:9871353-9921353 GCF_912470025.1 Vespa velutina
CGTGTGTTCTGGGAAATCTTTTTCCATCGATTCTCATCAAAGTACTTAGAAAAAATATTTCTAATAATAATAACTAAATTTATATGAATCAACGAAATACATTATATATGATTATATATCGTAATAATCGAATAATTAAATATATAATAAAATATTGTAACAAGGTATCGCGATATACCTTTATTTAATGCCAGATAGTTATAATTATTAATCGGTGATAAGCTTGTAATTAAACGGATGCAATTTAATATCAATCATTATCGAGAAATATATATGCATTTTAACTGTCTGTGTATATGTATATTATTCTCTATATTATAAGCTAATGTAACGAAGAATTCAGAGAATTTGCCTGGTCGGTATTTCGGATTACTTTTCGCCTCGACGAATAATCATAAAGCAAGCTTGAATTCTTCTCGAATGCCATTGGTGAATTCTGTCGTTTGTCTAGAATAGGCACAGGTTATGGAGTGAGAGAGAGACAAAGAGAGAGATAAAGAGAGAGAGAGAGAGAGAGGAAGAGAGAGAGAAAGAAGATAAAAAAGAGAAAGAGAGCATGAAACAACGACGACGACGGCAGCGGTGGTCCATTATGCTGTAGATGAATTAAAACTTTAATACCTTGTCGTCCGCATAATCATTCTTTCTTTTCTCCGTTAGACCAAACGGTTCTTTTGTTGGATATGATGTTCGAACAATAGGCGCAGATGCAGATCGGCACCGAAACGGTGTTGATAGCCGGAGGACATGTCTATGTTCTGTGTCAGAAACAGACGAGGGAAAGAAAAAGAGAGAGAGAAAGAGAGGGAGAGAGAGAGGGAGTGAGAGGGGGAGAGGGAGAGAGAGAGAGTTCCATTTTTTCCGTAGATTTGCGCTGGTGTACTTGGAAATATACGAATACGTATGCATGTGGGATCCAAGCACCCTCACACAATTCCAAAATGTCGCATTCGAATAAATAGTTTGAGAGATAGATGCATAAACAAAAGAGAGAGAAGAAGAAGAAGAGAGAGAGAGAGAGGGGGAGGGAGAGGGAGAGAGAGGGGAGAGAGAGAGAGGGGGGGAGAGAAAGAGACCAAAGAAGATAGAGAGAAGGAAGTTGGAGATACAGAAGCAGAGGGAGCATAAGGGAGGAAGTAAAAAGGGTTGTAGAGGGTGGAAAATGAGAGTCGGCTACGCACACTCACGTCTTCTTCCAACTGTACGCGACCCGGTTCACCATCCACCCTCAAGCTAAATCCAACTTCATTGCGGCCATCCGGAGCCTTCCACCTTCGTTCTTTCTCTTCGGGAATATCATTGAACGCCTCTAGAAATCTGGAACGCACGTTCGTTCCGGTATTTCCTTTCTCTCTTTCTCTTTATCTCTTTCTTTCTCTCTTCTTTCTTCTCTCTCGTTTGCACATCCGTTTCCATCCTCTTGAATTAAAATGTCTAGGTCTTTCTCTCTCTCTCTTTCTCTCTCTCTCTCTCTCTCTCTCTCTCTCTCTTTCTCTCTTTCTTCCTCTCTCTCCCTTTTTCTTTCTTCCTCTTTCTCCTTTTCATTCTACTATACGTAGTCCACGGCGTTAACTGTGTTTAAGAATAAAGAGTAAGAGAGAGGGAGAAACTGAGAGAGAGAAAGATAAAGAAAAAGAGAGAAAGAGAGAGAGAGAGAAAGAGAGAGAATGAGAGAGAGAAAGATAAAGAGAGAGAGAGAGAAAGAGAAAGAGAGAGAAAAAGAGAGGGAACATGAGATGGAGAGAGAGGGGAGAGAGACAGAAAGAGAAAGAGAGTAAGATAGATAGAGAGAGAGAGAGAGAGAGAGAGAGAAAGAAGGGATAGAGGATACTTACAAAGTGGAATGATTTTGTCTTTCTTTTCAACCTATTCTTCTTACTCTTTCCCTCTTTTCCTTTTCTCTCTCTCTCTCTCTCTCTCTCTTTGATCGAAATGTAACACGAAATTATACTTTTTATCGTTTATGCGTAATATTCATTTCTTGGAAAACGAATTTTTCGACGACAGGAAGGAAATTCTTATTACGGAAGCTTCGTTAATATAATCATTGTGTAAGCCGGGAATACTCCCGGTTAAGATATTTATCTATCTATTCTTTTCTTTTTCTCTACCTTTCGTCTTTTTTTTTTCTTTCTTACTCTTTTTCGTTGATGAATATTATTCAATCAGTTTCTTTGTTCATTGTCACATGTTGTCGCATTTAAGGCAAATAATATCGACCATCCTATTCATTAGACCTAGATTCATTCATGTTTTCAAATTTTTATTAATAGAATAAAATATACACTCTTGTATATTAAATTGTAATATTAAAGGAAGAAATGGTCAATAGCGATAGTAAAAATTTAATAAAATAAGGTATATATTCCTATCTGTCTTAAATTCAATCAAATATAATGATTTTAATTCAAATGGTATATATAATCTATTCTATTGTTATTAATTAATGGTAACTATAAATTTGTTAAAATAGCGGTTAGAAAGTAACAGATATTAGTACAGATATTACGTAACTTGACATTGATCATGAATTTTCTGTTTCTTATGTTTTTCTTTCATCGTTGTAGGTTATTGTTGATCATGTTAACAGTTTAGCCTCGTAGGATCATTTTTGAGCATCACAGTTTGTTTATAAATGACATACAGTTGTAGTTCACTTCTTGGTTATTGGATATACTTAAATTAATGATTTAATTATTACTTGTTCTTTTTTCTTCATAAGTATATCTCGGCCAACAAATTACACATTCTATCTAAATTAATTCCTTTATGGTTTTATGTCTACTTTGAAATTTATTATTTACAATTTTAATGTTATATATAGAAAAATATTGTTTTCTAATATATTCAGAATTAAAAAGATATAATATATATTTATTTTATTAGAGTGCATATGATTTATTTACATTCAATAAAAATAAATGCTAGCTAATAGGATGATGGGTTCTTGTGCCTCAGGCAAATACGAGAGGGTTAAACTTCCTAAGTAATGTATTTTTAACACACTATATACAAGTTGTTCTACACCATCTTTGCCTCATGCCGCGGGCTATTTTGGACTACTTCCTAAGATACCTTTACATCATATTAATAAAATTCATATAACATTCAAAGTTATCAACGAAGTTGTCATTGGGGTTTATTGTTATTTGTTGATTTATGTTTATCATAATAAATAGTTCAAATTTATTAGCATTGTCACGTAAAAAGTAATTTTGTTAAAACACAGACACATGAGAATGTAATTATAGTTTCGTTTATATTACTAGCGAAAAAAAATTCATTATTAACATTTAGAACGTTTAACAAATATAATAATTTTTAATTAATAATCCAATAGAGGTATCGTTCGAAATAGATTTCTTTTTGAAGCAATACGTAGCAAAATTCATAAATATATCGAGAAGTATTGATGAATAAGTATAAATACAAAGAAAAAAATATGATTCAATATCGAGACAATTTCAAAAAAAATGTAATCAAACGATTACTTACACATTACACATAATATATTGTTAGCTAATTTACTTAAAATTGTTTGGATTTCTTAGATAATGTATGGTTTAATTAGAAACACACATTTTTATTGTCAGCAAATAATCATTTGAAATGAAAACAATTCCCTGAGCATTATAATATGTTAAATATTATTCTATATAGATGCGAATGACTATATATATATCGTTTGTTATAAGAGATGATACTAGATATAATCGACATTGGTAAATGGTTCAGGTATCTAGGATAATTCGGATGAGAATATATACATAATGTGTATATACATAAACATATATGTATATACACATGTGTATATATATATATATATATATATATATATATATGTATATACGTATATATATATACTTGTATATTATATATTTATGTATATACATGTATATATATACATAAATATAGGGAGACAGAGAGGGATTGGGGAATCGGGGAAGTGGAAATAGGGGAGGAGAAGATAGGCCACTTCATCAGCGGACGTAACGTCCAAACGATGGGGTGACACGCAAGGACGTCGAAACGTCAGTTGATTATTGATGTAGTGGTGCACCTCTATTAGGGACGTATGCTCGAGCTACCATCGTATATTCGACCCACAAACCGATTCCGCACTTATCGCACTTCACACTGTGTACATTCCCGTCGAAAAACGAGCGCCCAAGGACGGAAATGATTCTACTCTCGATCGTCATCGGCATATCGGATTTGTCCCTTTAACTGGATTATATATCTACAAATGAGCGAGCAATCAGTATACTATAACACGTAATAACAATGTTCCTGTCGACCTTGGTTATTACGACACAAATGTAGATTAATATGTTTTGAAAAAGAGCTCAATAATTAGAATAATAGTTAATAATGATTAAAGTAATGATTGTTATATAGCCGTTTAAATGTTATATTAAATTTTACTTTTTTTTACATTACTATCGGATAAATAATTCAAAATATATTTCAAAGTGTTTTTTGATGATCGATTTTCTTTTCTTTTCTTTTCTCTTTCCGAATTTTTTTTATTCCTCGATCGATGATATATATTAATTTTCTTTTATGATCGTTAAAACTTGCTAACGATTATGAAAATAATCTCTCTTGAGGGAAATTCAGAGAAAAACATTTTAATTTATTATTTATTTTCTATCAGATTGGACTATGGTTTTGAAATGGAACTTTTTATTTTGAGAAAATGTACGACTTAAGTCGCTTTTATAATCACTGATTGAAATAATCAAATAATCGATACATATTTTATATTAAATATTGATATGTTTTCAATCGTTAAGCTCATAAATTTTATTCTTTTTCTATACATTTCATTTACATACCATTAAATTCTTTGATTTCTTTAGGTCTGATAAGCGACAGGAGCGCTAAGAGCGAGATAAATATTTCATCAGGTAGAAGAGGAAGAAGATTCGGTCGCGATTTCGTCTTTCTGAAATCGTTAATTCAACGTTTGCTCAGCCGGCAGCGAGATTAAAGGATCAACCCCACCCTTTTCTCTCTCTCTCTCCCTCTCTCTCTCTCTCTCTCTCTCTCTTTCTCTTTCTCTTTCCTATCCTTCTTCAGCTTTCGAGTCTGCCCGTTCGTCTCATTTTCTTCGAAAGGGTAAAACTGACATTGCTGGCTTCAACTAGCCTTCGGGATTGTTAATCGTGTTTAAGAATAAACTTCGCAATCCTTTACTATATATATATATATATATATATATATATATATATATATATATATATATATATATATATATATATATATTTCTCTCTCTTTCTCTCTGTGTCTCGTTCTTTCGACGGACCGATATTCAAGCAGCGGGAATACATTAGCATGATTACTTTTGTGTACAATGTGCAGGCAGCTGCGCGACGTGTACCCAGGACTCATCTTTCGCGCTCTTCCAACAATATATATTGCTTCACTTCCTAACAACGTTTATTTTCAGACTGAATTATTCAGGCCCGTTTCAAGTACGTACGCTAAACAACCGAACTCTCTCGTGGTTTCGGTAGTATCTATTCATCTCTCTCTCTCTCTCTCTTTCTCTCTCTCTCTCTCTCTCTCTCTCTCTCTCTCTCTTTATCCCTTCAGCTAGTAATCACACCAGCCCTCGGTAGCTATCATCAACACTTCACCAAGCATCGAGATCGTAATAAAGCGTACGACGTTAAAATTAACCTGCATATATACCTATTGCAGCAAAGCTTTAATTACATTTCAATTCGAACGTTGCGTACGAATGTATTGCTTTAGATATAGCATTGTTTTTCGTATCAATTTTTGAAGGAAGGAAAAAGGATTATGGTTTATACGTTTATTTGTTCATTTGTTCTCGTTTAATTTTATCATTCTTTTTAACGTAGAAAAACCACCAAAGCATTCGTAGAAGAAGAAAGAAGAATTTGTCTTCAACTGGTAGCACAGCTGACACACATTGCTCCTTATTTTCATTGCTCCGATCAATATCGGACGGTCTCGTCTAACTTTTCTGCTTTTAAACCGTAACATTCGTAGAAATAACAAAAGTTCTTAGGAGATAAATAATTTCTTGGCCAAGTGCTATTTTTTTTCTTTTGATTTTCTTTGCGACCAAAATAGGAATTTAATAATGTCAATTTTTTTTCAACTCATTCTAATAGATCGAATTGACGTTGAATCCTGTTCAATATTTTATTTTGTGCATTTGATATATTTTGATCTATTTCTGAATTCTAAATATAACGTACTATATTGAACGGATATATGCATCGAAAGTTAATCAACAAGATATCAATCCTCACGTTTATTGTTGTTAATTTAATTGGATTCTTTTCCTATTGATTCAAAGTAATAATAATAATAATAATAAATGTAGATGCAACATCATATAACAAATTAATTTGCCCAAAGCAACAAACAAGATCGTTTATCTTATAGAAATAATTATCTCAAAAGTATACAGAGAAATATTGGAAAAAAGAATAAAAAAACGTATACAGGTGGAGAAAATAAAAGAAACGTGGAATCAAAAAATAATTCCAAAGAACCTATTTATTATTATTACTATATATTGTTATATATTACTAGATATTGTATATAATAAAACTCTCTTCAATCAAACACATACAAAAATTAACTTCACTTATTTAACTGTTCATATAGATAAAACAAATCAGAACCTATGAAAATAAACTTGATTGACTGAGAGTTTGGATATTTATCTAAAAAAAAAAAAAAAAAAAAAAAAAAAAAAAAAAGATTTTTTAAATAGAAAAGAATAGAAATGTAGGAAACGTACACAAGTATTAATTATTATCGATGTCTCATAGCGACTTATAATCATGTGTACTTGATACTTACGTATTTTCTTGATAATCGTTAATACGTAGAACATAAATAAAAAGAATACCACCGTAGATATTGCTCTGTTTTCGAGAGGAGGATTTTGTTTCGTAAAGCATCGTAGAGAGTTAGTGTTTTGAGAATGAGAGTTTATGTTGTTTCAAGTCGAAGACCAAGTCTGCCAAGATAAAATATTTAATGTTTTATATCTTTTATACTCTTACAAGTTATTATCTAATATTTTTCTTTTGTCAACAGAAATATTTCCTCGTATATTTCATTTAATAGAATTAATCTATATCTCAATTTTCTAATAAAACAATAGTAATAATAATAACAATTACAATAACAATAATAGAAATATGAAATAGGAAAATAATGAGTATAACGAAAAAGTTGAGAAATTCAAAGGAAAAGAATAAAAAATGAAAGGAAAGAAAAAACAAAGTGCTAAAATGCGAAAAAAATATTGAGATGAATTTGGAAAAAAACAGTTATGATCTTATCGATCGAAGACAGATACCCCGGCAAATGTTTAATTAAGATTTTCTTTTAGCATGGTTGCCATGGTTGCAGCCTTTATTTCAATCGCTTTAAAATAACGGCATAAAGCAGCGTCGTCTCCTACCTTTCTCCAACGGTACAGCTAATGGATCGTAATACAAGGCAACAGGCAAAGGTTTTCGAAGTTAGCGATGCGCGAAAGGAAAGTCACAGGCAGACCAGGACAGGCAAGTACTGAAAAAGAAGCACTCTGAAACCGGTAGCTTATTTTCATAAAGCTCAATCGATATCGGTTCTCTCTCTCTCTCTCTCTCTTTCTCTCTCTTTTCTTTTCTCTTTTCTCTTTTCTCTTTTCTCTTTTCGTTGACAACCGAAGAATCGACGAATGGTCGTATCAATTCGTCGTTTGAAAAGGAGAAGTCTCAAAGGCTTCGTAGCTTTCTGAATGGAGCTTTGAAGTTAGAAGCTGGTCGTACGAATCCATCTTTCCATCGTCATACCTCTCCCCCGTTCCTTCGTCCCAATCTTTTAGCTAAGAGGCGCTTCCTATTTCTTCTCAGTCATTCACTTTGCTATCTTTCTTTTCGAAAAACGTCGGATAGTAGGGACCCGTTTGTTTATCTACATTTCTATATTTGTTTATGCCCGTGTGGATGTGTTTAGATGCATACGGTGCAAAAGTTTTGAAACTCTAAGGGCCTTTATTCGAACACTCCTTGGTCAATCCGGAAGTTCGCGGATAAGCTCGCTAATAAACTTCGAGTCAAAGCCGGGCAAAAGTCGATGGCTATAGAGAAAGAGAGAAAGAGCAGCTTTTGCGAAAGGAGCGAAATGAACTTGATGAAGAAACAGAGAGAATCAGAGAGAGAGAGAGAGAGAGAGAGAGAGAGAGAATGATATTTTACTCAAGCAAAAGAGAGAAAGAAAGAGAGACAAACACCAAAGAAGGTATCTAAGGTACTAAGCCGAAAAACGGCAGAGAGAAAGATAAGGATAGAGAGATAGATAGATAGAGATAGAGATAAATAGATAGATAGAGGGAGAGAGAGAGAGAGAGAGAGAGAGAGAGAAACCTAAAAGTCGGAAAAGGAGGGGAACGGTACAGGAGCTACGGAACTTTGTAGTAAAGCGTGCCAGCCAACAGCTGAGAATAAATTGGAATGTCGTCGAACGTTTTGCCGGCTCGAGAAGGGCAAAAGGAGTGAGAGTAGTAAGAAGAAAATGGCTAGGGCTAAATCCAACGAGGATGGTACGTCGAGGAATTGGGACGATCCTTGAAAATATATATATATATATATATATTTATATGTTTCTCTCCCTCTCTCTCTCCCTTTCTCTATTTCATTTCATAGCTTTGTCCATCTTTCGTATACCGGATAGCTTCCATCTGTATTTTCGCCAGTCGAGTGATTTTTTCTCAGCAGCTTTTTTCGAATAAAAGAAAAATGTCATTCTTTTCGTAGATTCTCCCTTTCTTCTTCTTCTTTTTTTCTTCTTCTTTTTTTCTTCTTCTTTTTCTTCTTCTTTTTCTTCTTCTTCTTCAGTTGGAAAAGGGACTTCCTCCCTTGAGAGCCAAGGGAACGTTTAATTGTCCTCAAAACCAACGAATTTATAACGGTCTCATACTGACAAAGGCAGTTTGTTAAAAGATATCAAGAAAGCGTTGAGTATCAAATCGAGGGTATACTCGGCGGATTAAAGGAGGATCCTTTCCATGTTACTCCCCAAGGAAAATGTATTAACCTTATGTGAGGAAACTATCCGTTTGATACTTATTCTCAATTCTTTTCGAACCTTTGTTAGTCGATGAGGGAATTTCGAGTACTTCGCGGCTATTATACGTTATTTTATTCTTTTTCTCTCCATCTCACTCTCTTTCTCTCTCTCTCTCTTTCTCTCTCTCTCTCTTTCTCTCTCTTGTTTTGTTCGAACACTACGACTAATCTCGAAATCGAAGGTACTATCTCGAAACTCGAGTACTTTCCGAACTTACCGATTATAGTTCGAAAGAACGACATCGAATTTCGAACCAGACAGTCCTTATTCTGTGGATTTACGTAATAGAAGTCTTATTTCGCAAGAATAAGATGGTTTACAATTCGACAGTTCTCTCTCTCTCTCTCTCTCTCTCTCTCTCTCTATCTCTCTTTTTTCTCTCTGAGTTAGAAAAAGAATATTACAATCGATAATTCGAATTTGTTTTCTTCGTAAACGAATTTATCTAATCTAGTTATCATTTAACCAATGCGATGTGATTTTTTAATGACTGTGATATATTTTTTATTTCTTCTTTAAAATTTATTGAATATTAACACTTTCGATCTTTCTCTCTTTCCTTATTCTTTCCACCTTTTAACATCGTTCATTATCTGAAAGTGACAAAAAAACTCCGACGTTCATAGTCATAATCGTGTTAATGATTCATAATCAAATAGTTAATACACAGAAGAACGGAACGAAAAAAGCAATGTGACGTTTTATTAATTCCGTAGAAATTAAAAAAAAATAGACGAAGAGCAAAAAATATCTGAGGGCTTTGGTGAAACGTTACTCACCACATATTATATATATATATATATATATATATATATATATATATATATATATATATATATAAGCTTTAACAGAGAAATTCAGGTTGAGGAGAATCGGAAGAGAATATTCAGAGATTCGACGGAATATTAATTAAATGTCGATCGTCGAGTATGCCAAGTATCGGTGGTTTGATAATAGGACCCGTTTTCCGCTCGTCAAATAGTTTAAAGCTTAAAACGATTCGGTCCCTGGTGCGGTATGAAGGTGAGTACAATGGTGGGAGTAGTGTGTGCATGGTAGTTTGAGTTAATTCACAACTCGTAGAGAGTTGCGTGAACGTTAATTCCTGCTATGCTGGTAGAACCGAGAGAATAATGCATAGGTCCATATCTGGCGGCTGCTGCTTCCTCGCTCGGACACGCTTTTGCGATGTAAAGCATGGAGGAATGAGATACAAGTGGTGGCCTTCATCTTGCCAACCTTTGTTACGTAATCTACCCCACCACCAATTCCATTAGTACTTTATTTCTCTCTTTATATATATATATATATATATATATATATATAATATATAATATATATATAATATATATATAATATATATAAAGATATATATATATATATATATTATATAATATATATATATCTTTCTCTTACGCTCTCTTTTATACACACATACACGCGTGCACGTGTTGATTACTAGTCCTATATTAATGCTTGCTTGGCTTTTCGTTATTTTCGAGCTTATCAAGCTTTACTTCCTAACTGCCTTTTGCCCTCTTATAACATCCGCCTTTGGTCTTCCTTTCTCTATTTTTGTTAGAAGAAAAGAGAGAAAGGAAAAAAGCATTTTCCTTTTCTCTGTTGTAGTAGGTTGAAACCTGCTATTGTATTGTGCTTATGATACACGTATCTCTTTCTTTCAATTTCTTTCTTTCATTCTTGTATGATTTGTAATGAAAAAAGCTTTTTATTTCAAAAAACTATTCAACTGTTTTGAATGTAGAATTCTATATATGTATATTATATATATATATATATATATATATATATATATATATATATAAATAAATAAAAATAAAAATAAAGATGAATTTGGATCTCGTTTGGGACGTATTAATATTGAAACAAGAAAAAAAGATATTTTTCTATCAATGAATGAAGTAATCATTATTAAAAATGTTCACGCGTTGAAAAAAGGGCGCTGTAACTTTTTTCAAAGCAGAGACTTACAATTGTAATGTATGAACGCTTGTAAAAAATATTGTTTTAAGATTAACGTACATCTTTTGAAAAAGTTAGAATAAAAAAGATAATGAGTTTGCGATCATATATCTTGTTTCACGTAAAGTACTTACATATGTAACTTTTTATTGTTACCATGTCTTCTGTTTTACCGTTGATAAGAGTCCACGATTAGAATGTAATTTGCCGAACTATTCTAAGCATTCTGTTCTTACGATCGTAAGTACCCAAAAAATAGACCTTTTTCAGTAGGTAAAAAAGTGTTGTCGAGTGCAATTTCGAATCCAACGGGGTTTTCCGCTATCGTTTCAACGGGGACTGTGTTATTAAGTGATCAGATAGGTTCGAGTCAGTCACGAATAGTCGAGCTCGGTCACGAGTCTCTTTCTCTCTCTCTCCTTTCTCTGTTTGATACTATTTTCTGTCTATGTACATATATATGTATATATGTATGTATATATGTATGTATGTATATACGTATGTATATATGTATGAACTTTGCAAACTGAATATAGGAAAGGTACGTATTAAGGAAAGGAGGTAAGCTCAATGAATTCGACTGCTTCTTATCTCTACGAGCTTTTATATACTCGGAGACTAATTCGAGATCTATTTTGCTATATCGATCCATTAATCATTGTCATTTCTTCTTTGATCGTCTTATAGACGAAGAAACTTGTTTATTTCTAGTTTTAATTTTTTTTTTAAATATACAATATCAAAATGAGTTATTAATGTAATTATTGGTAAACGAAAAGAATGTATGTATATATATATATATATATATATACATACTTTCTTTTATATACATATATATCATAATTTGACTGAATTTGATTGAATGAGAAAAACGTAAATAAAAGTAGGTTTAAAAATAGATCACTTGATAGAAATCAGACGTTATTGCAGATCTTGATTGACGCAAAATATCAAAGGTATACTAAAAAGTCGATGAAAGTTTAACAAATTTTATTTTCGAGGTCAATAAGAACTTAGTTATCTCTTTATCGTTGCCATCCACTGAATTTTATTGGGTTTATAAGTAAAATAAAAATATACCAAAAGAGAAAATATATGCATCGCTTTGGTAGAGTTTAGCCGCACGAAAGAAGCTGCAGTCTAGTCCCCGAATTTTATTCCTTTTCACATTCAAGACTCTCTAAAGAGAGTAACCGAGGCTGCTCCTGCTGTCCACAGTTTGCTAAAAAGAAAGAGAAAGAGAGAGAGAGAGAGAGAGAGAGAGAGAGAGAAGGAGAAAAAGAGAGACAGATAGCTCTCGGAAGCTTCTATGTGGCTATGGCTCAGCTTTTAGTTCTTTCTTCTCTCTCTAGTCCGTTATATGCGTCCATATACTATCGCAGGAAAGCTATCGTGGCTAGCCCATACCCTTATTCCTATGTACCCTCCTCCTTCCACCCTCTTACTCCTTTGACTATCTAATACGCCAGTTACGAAACTGTTTTGCAATTGTGATTCTTACCTTGGTGAAATTCTTACCTCCTGTCGTCGTCTCAGTCACCACCTTACGTTGGTCCGTACTTCCGTCCTTCTTTTCCACCACCCTTCTTTCTACATCCTCTTGAACGTTCTCTTCATCTCTTTTTTTTTTTTCTATTCGAAACGCCTTCGGCATCATCCTACGCTTTTACTTGCCATCCAACTCACCAGCAGCTACCTATCTACCTATCTTTCTTTTTCTCGCGCGGCCCTCCAAATTTTCTCTTTTTCCTCTTCTTCTTCTTCTTCTTCTTCTTCTCTTTTTCTTATTTTTCTTTTTCTTATTTTTCTTTTTCCTCTTTTATTCTCCTTCTTTTGGCTTCTACCAAGTATATATACATACGCTTCAGACAGATAGATGGACGGGTAGCAAGCTTTTTCCTCGTCACGCAGGACGTTCTTTTCGGCCGGAACGTCGAATTCAAAGGACGGCAGATAGTAAGAGGACTCTGTAGTGGAGTTGAAGGAGGATGGGGAGTGAGAAATGTGAGTTAAAAGGAGAGCTGAGGCTATAGGGTGAAACCGAGAAGAAGCTAAAATATTCCAGACAACGTAACCGACTTACACATTCCCGGTTACGACGACGATGACGACGACGACAACGAAGACGTTATTCGAACTTAAAGTTTTCTAAGGTTTTGCGGATATGTTAGCTTGTTTTTATTTGTTTTTGTTTGTTTTGTTAAATTAAATATTACCATGTATTTATCCGATTTTTCGTTCATGATCTAAATAATATAAAAGAGAAATACGGGATGTTATTAATTAAAAATACATATATAAAGTATGCATAAGTACCTATTTATATGTAAAAAAATCTAAAGGATGGAAATATAAAAGATATTTGGAAAAAATCGAGTATGGAATCTTTCTCTGATAATAAACATCTTAGTCGTTTAATTTAAGGTTTTCGATATTAATTGTCGTAAAAATTGTTAATCATTAGAAAATAATATAATATATTGTTTTAAATAACAATTTTCTGATTATTTTTTCTTTATATGGATCGATATGACGTTTTTATATAAATTCTTTTACAATCTTTTTCAAATAATGACTACACGAAGGATCATATTTTATCGTAATTTATTTCAATTCGTAATTATTCAATCATAATAGTCATCATTCCAAATGTTTTAATCATTTTCATGGTGCTTGAAAGATGTTTATATCGCAATATCGTGCAGAAAAGTTAAAGTAAGTCTCATAACGAATAAGAAAGAAAAAGAGAAAAATGGAAGTATGAATTTGACGGGAAACGAGTAGGACGTTTGCTCTTCTCGTTCTCCATCGTGTCGATGAAAAGAGGAGACAAGCTTCGGGCACTCGTGAAATTTGTAAAACCACGAGATACAGGAAAGAAGGAAAGGGAGTGAAAGAAAAAGAAAAGGAAAAAAAAAGATAGAGAAAAGAGATGTATATGTATAAAGATAAAGAGAAAGAAGGAGATAGCTCGCAGATCCTTGCACGTGCCATTCCGTAAAGTGTTTCTCCTTTAGTGAAAGAAGGAGCTGACGCATATGGCGCTGGCGAAAAGCGTTAAAATGTACAAAAAGGAGCGGGAATGTGTGAGACAGCTCTTCGGATAGACTTTCAAGGTGGATTTTACTATACGTCCATAGAGAGTATAGTTGATTCGATGTGTCGACCTAACATTTCGTGATGTACGATCGCCTTTTCAACGTAAAAATATGTGATCCAAAAGGGATGCTGTTTTTTAATTTTTTTATATTTTTTTTTTCTGTTTTTCTTTTATATATAAAAAATGTTTAAGTTACTGACACAGAAAAAAGTTGTAAAAGAGATATTTATTAGATGATTTGAAAGAACAGTAAAATGATTTATAGAAATAAAGTTTGAACTTGTGTAGAAATTTATTGTATACTTTCGATTAGTTCATATGAGAATGAAATTAAAACTGTGTGCATTGTGCAAAACTGTATGTCGATAAAATATTTAAATAACGTAAAAGAACTTTTCTAAATTGAATTACTAAAGAGATGCTAATTCGAAGAATTTCTAACTTGTGGAAATTAATATGCAAGTAGCGTATTAAGCTTAAGATAGATTTGCAAATAGCTTTTTTTAGTTTTCTATTTAAAGAAGGAACGCTTCCTGTATCTAAAAATATCTCTGTGCTGTAAGTTAAGACTTCATTTTCTTGTATCATCAACTTCGGAAATTTTTTATATGTAATTCTTTTCTATAAATCAAATTTTGGAATATTTTCATATTAGAAGTTACCTATTATTATGTGTTTCTAATTACCATATAACATAGTAACTAACTTACGAACTTGAAATATACTTTATTTTGGTTTCTTCTGTCTCTCTCTCTCTCTCTCTCTCTCTCTCTCTCTCTCTCTCTCTCTCGATGAAAAAATTCTTTTAAAATCTTTACCTAACTCTTGAATCTTAGATAGGAGTATTGAACGACCAACTCGAACAGGCTTATCGAAAAGAAAAACCAAGTTTTCTAGAGCTTTTTTTCTCGTGTACGTTTCCAAGAAGAAATGTGCGGTTCGTGCACCCGCGAAAATATAAAACTTCTCAAAACTCTCCGTGTTTTAGTAGAAAAAGAGCATAAGAGAGTGAGGTAGGTAGGGAAGGTGCGAAAACGTGCGAGGGTGAAACGTGGCCCTAGGGTTGGCTCCTAGGAAAAGGAGAGAAGAGATATCACCGAGAGTCGCTATCTCGATTGGACACCTTCGGGTAGTAGTAACAGTAATGGTGAACGTGAGAGAAAGAGAAAGAGAGATAAAAGAGAAGGAGAGAGAAATAGAAGAAAGATAGAGAGAAAGAGAGAGAGAGAGAGAGAAAGAGAAAAAGAAAGAGAGATAGGATAGGTACCCCCTACGAGGTGCTAATGTCTACCAGCTTAAATCAAGTCCCAGCGACGAGTAACGCTGTTGTTGGGTGGTGGTGCCACCGACGCCATCCTCGAAAGCCCCAGGGCATGGGAAAAGTTTGCGTCGCGATGCTGCAGATCAGAAACGAACGTCCCGCGTTGCTTTTCGCCAGACCATTTTAAATTTTTTCCGTTATATCTTGCTCTCTAACTTTCCTCGCTCAAATTTCTCTCGGTTCTTCTTCCTTTGTTAAACAATCTTTCTTTTTTCTCCCTCCTTTCCTCTCTCCCTCCCTTCCTCTTTCCCTCCCTTCCTCTCTCCCTCCCTTCCTCTCTCTCTCTCATCTCTCCATGTTCTCTTCCTCCCCTCCCATTCCAATTAGTTTTAATTAAGTATGATTCGAAAATTCAATTAACCCCTTAAACGTATGTATACATAATTGTAAAATAGAGAAACATGTTAATGTTTAATATAATGACCAATTTAATAATTTTTCATTAAATCTTGTATAAAGATAATTAGGACAATGTAATATTTTCATTATTACTTTATTAAATATTTACTTAATATAATTGGTATAATGTTTTATGTTCTTTTTTCTTTTTTTTTTTTTTTTCTTTTTTTTACAATTTTTTAACGAATTGAATCATACGTTAAAGGGTTAATTTCATTTCTTTTCATTTCACTATACGTTTTATATTATTGGAAATACGATGCGTCATTTCACGAGCGATTAGTTTCAATGAAAGTCGAGTCCTTGCGATGGAACGGACGTTTATAGGAATCTCTCTCGTTTGATCGTGTTCGTAATTACCGGTTGGAAAGTGAAAACGTCGTTATTACCATGTTGCCGATTGGTACGCATCGTTGTATTTGTATATGTATATGTATATGTATATGTGTGTGTGTGTGTGTATAGTTCGCATTCAACAAGATAGGCACTTATTGCTGAGGATTTCTGATAAATTCGTGAAATGGATTTACTTGGGCGATTATTTGTGATCTCTAACTATTTGGTATCATAGTTTGCGTTTTGGAAACATAAGATATATCACAATTTTTAAAAAATATACAGGTAAGGAGGATATTCAATTAATATCTATTAACAAAGATTATCCAAATAATAATTTGAAGTATGAAAGATCTGGACCGACGGTTATCGAGTTTCTTTTACATTTATGATAATAATTTGACGTAGAAAGTTAAGATTAACATATCGAGATATTTAACATTATGGAGGAAATAGAAAGATAAAGCTGTCGAATAATTCATATCCACAGTCAATCACGGAAAAGTTGGATTATACTTATAATATAAAATATTTTAAGAAATATAGAAAGGGACAGAGGTATGTATGAACAGATATAGAGTGGGTGAGAGAGAGAGAGAGAGAGAGAGGAGGATACAAACGAAGGTTATATAAACGTACAAGATACATATGATAGACCTTTGAATTTGTTTTTGAACTACCATCTAAAATTCCTATAAAAGTTAGTACGACGATTGGCGTGAAAGTAAACCAATCTCTGATTTAATGAGGTCGTCTCTCGAAATCATCTTCAATTGGATTGGATGGGAACTCGATTGATACCGGTTGGAAATAAAATTTTAATTAAAATCCGATTGATGAAGGTGATAATAAAAAGAAGCACGTTTCAAAGATATTTCTATGAATACCGGCCATTTTTCTTCTTCAAGATCTTCAAGAGAGAAAGAAATGAAACGAAACGAAACGAAACGAAACGAAACGAAATGAAATGGAATGGAATGGAAGACAAATATTCAAAACTATGATCGCTATAGTATGTTTTATTGTGTGATACACGATGAGAACTAAGAAAAACGTGAGAATGCTTTCGAAGTTTGTAGCTTAGTGCGTGTATGGTACGAAGTATGGTACGTTTCATCTCTCTTTTATTTTGAAGCGGGGTAGGAGGTTAGGGAGAAAAGGAGGTAGGAGCCAAGACTATTTATCTTCGCTTTACGAAGCTTTACGGGGAAAAATGATTCAGCTTTGTAACTGGCAGAAGGATCTTTCTCGCGAATCGAGCAATTTCGTCGTAGCCTAACGACGGTCACGTTCTTTCTCAAAAGAGAAGGATGCAAGAGATGCTCGGCAAATAAAGTAATCTCGAGTAGCCATCACTGTGTGTTTGGTTCTCTTCTATATACATTTATATGTCTACACACACAAACATATACATATATACATAGTATATCTATATGAAAAAGGACGTAAACTCTCGTGATGGCCACCACGTTGGAATCGGAGTACTCTATTCGACTTGAAGATATATGTATGTGTGTTCGTCGACGAGAAAAGAGTTCTCTCTTCCTTTCCCCATTTTTTTTTTCTTTCCGAAGAAGGAAGGAACAGAAGAGAGAGAGAGGGAGAGAGAGAGAGAGAGAAAGAGGGAGAAAAGGGTAATCTAAATTATCTTGAAATTGTGAGAGAAAAATATAAAAGTAAGAAATTCTTTTCTTTCCTTTTAAGCAACCTTGTTTCATACAATAGAACTTTCATCAATTTATATGTTATGAGATTAGATAAGATCTTCAAATAAATTTTTCTCAGAAAATTTCAAATAGTGCAGTTTTCATTTACGGTAGTAAATAATTTTCTTATTTTTCTGAATATTCAGATGAAACAATAAATTATCTTTATGTTGATTATTAATTTGGTTATAAATTGGATTTTTCATGTATTTGTCCAACTTTAAAAGCTTTTAGAAAATGTTTATCTTTATAGAATTTACGATTTATTTTATAGAATTTATGAAATATAAAATAATATATTTAAATAATGAATAACAATATACGTATATATATATATATATATATATATATATATATATAAAATAATTAATACGTTATATTCATAATTCGTCTATTTGATTTCTATTTTATACATATACTGTATATATATAATAACGATATAAAATATATTTGGAAAAAATTATAGAAAAAAAATGACAATTTTATAGTATCGTTTAATTTCTTTCACATAAATGGAACAATATAACGACCATAATCTCGAATAATCGATACCGATCGATCAGTAAAACGAATTCCTCTGCATCGATTGATCACAGAGAGGAATTCTTCCGTTTCTGTAGATAGATGCTTTTCAAAGCACTGTTCCTCGTTTCGAAATAGTTTTAACGAAGTACATGTTGCAATATTCGATACTCTAAAAACACAGGTAGTGTCCGTGGAGCAAGCATTGAAAACGCGTCAAAAGTGCAACTAACGTGAAAACGTTGCCCGTCGTTAACCGGTTTACAGTCGGAGAAACTGCCGGAAAAGTTTTTTTCGCCGTTTGATTTTATTCAAAAAATTCGTCCGAGTTGGACTTTGAATTTTTTCTTACTATTCCTTATATAATTATTTAATCCATTTCTAAATGAGCTAAGCTTCATAACTAAATGAGCTGTCAATTTCATTTTAACTTTTATCAAGACAATTGTTATATTTTCTCAAACTTATTCTTATCCAATTTTAGAAAAACTTATTGTTATCCTTTATTATGTCTTATTATTTTCTTTGAAGATAATTTCCAGTAATTGTCAACTTCTATATCAACATATTCCATTCTTTCTCTCTCTTTCTCTCACTCTGTTTCTCTTTCTTTCTATTTCTCTAGCAGTCAGCACGTTTCACAAAAGTTTCCTGACCACGATATATCGTGTTACGAATGAGGTGCCATGGGGACTATATTCCCGAGTAGCTGTTACCCCGTTAGCTTCTTCGCCGTGACTCGCCCACACGATTTATCTTTTGCGACTACTAGTCTCTCTCTCTCTCTCTCTCTCTCTCTCTCTCTCTCTCTCTCTCTCTTTCTTTCTTTCCATTCTTTCGCGTGCTGGTGTTGCTGCTACTTTTGCTTCACGTATAATATTTTCTCTCTCTCTCTCTCTCTCTCTCTCTCTCTCTTCTTCTATTTTCCTCCATTTCACTACTTCCACCAAGATGGGTGATATTCTGGAATCGTTTTTAGCAAGGATACAGGCAAGTCCTTCAAAAAGAAAAAGATAGTAAAAGAGTAAGAAGTTTCTTCGATCACCTCTCGAAACTTATCGTCTTTTCTAAGATGTAGGTATATTTTTTATTACAGCTTGCCAAGAATTGTTTCTGTATATCCTCGCAAAAGTCTTTTCCTTCGTATGACGGAAGCAATTTTATCAATTTACGAGTACACAACCCCTTCTCGAATCTCAGACTTTCACGAGGATGTATGGCGAATTACTCCCTCAAAAGCTTCGTTATTTCGCGATCGAAGTATCTACGAGAAGCCACGACATTATTGGATTATAAATCAGCTCTTGGTAGAAGTCTCCCTTCGATTGGACGTTTTTATTATTCCAGGCTAAGAATTTATTTCTTGTCTCTTTTGCTGTTTCTTTTTGTTTTTTTTTATGTCTACAAAATTTGTCTAAATTCAATAAAATGAGGAAATATAAAATTTTATTTATCGTAGATATTATGGCTACGTTTGCATTAGCAATTTTCTTTTTCTTTTTTCTTTTTTTCTTTTATTTCTTTCCGCAAAAGCGAGATCGTGTGTCTTCGTAACTGGTATCCCGAGGCACGAAAGAAAACTTATCTATATATCCACCCTGTTCATATTCGAAGCGCATTGCAAGATGGTTTTCATAATGGGAAAAAGGAGGACGAACTTTCAGTTGAAATCTAACACCCAGAGAAAGAGAGAAAGAAGGAGAGAGAGAGAAGAAGAGAAGAAAAGAAAAAGAGAAGAAAGATAGGTATATATATATGTGTATATATACTCGACTCTTAAGGTTGCAGGATCCCTGCAGTATGCACATATATCTTCATCAGTAGTCAGCCGTCTCCTTTCCTACGAAAGTTCGTCCCTTTCGTCATTCATTCTTGAAATTTCAAATCTCTTTATTTCTTGATCCTTGAAAAGGAACGTATTCTTTTATTGTTAGAAAAATTCAAATATTTTTAAAAATGATATTTTATTTTCTAAAATCATCATTTTTATACAAGTAAAGAAAATATTAATAAACATGTTATATATTATATTTGATAGAAGATAAGAAATCGGTGAAACAGTTAAGTAATATCAATAAAAAATATATATATTTAATAAAATATATATGTATAATATATATAGAATTCTATAAGAGGCTCGATATAACATTATGTTATTATATTCGACGTTATACAATTCGATACTACTCGACAGTATGCAACTCTATACTATAAGATATTATACTATTCTATATAACCCTTCAACAAAAGTGAACTATTAGATTATTTGACGCTTTTTAACAATTGTTCGCTCAAACCTTAATACATTTAAACCTTTATTAATGCTTTTACCTGAAAACATACTTAAGATATATGTACATGCGCCCTTAATCATTCACGTACGACCTTTTTATATCACTCATTTTACAAAATATTTTTAAAAACAACTTTCAAACACATTGTTAGTCTTTTATAGTTGTAATATTGTTACAATAAAGTTATATAATTGTTACAATTATTTACACTATCTTGCATTACTTATTTTACAAATCTTATAATATTATAAATGGATATATTAATAAATCTAATAATCTAATATTATTAATCGCGTAATAATAATTTTAATCAATTTTGCAAAATTATTATATTCAATTAGATTCTTAAAGTATATATACATGTATTTACAGTATCTACATATGAGCATGTAGTACTTACATAGCTATATTTAGGTGTGTTGGCTAGCTCGAGGGCGATGTCACCGTGGCGCGTGCACTCGAGCATCCACCCGCGAGAAGGTTATACTTGGTAGAGAGAAGCTATCGGGTGTCTGCAGCCATTACCACGTCGACCATTAGTAACGCGATAACCCGTGGAAAGGAGATCGACGAAGCTGGTGGGAAATCACCTCGGACGAAGTCTTCCTAGTAGAGTAATGATGAACCTCCTCCTCCTTCTTGGGAAGATATATCCAACCAATGGTGGTTATCGTTAGGAGGTGAAGTCCTCCCGGTGGTTAGCCACCTGGGATCTCGTCCTACCTTACTACTATAGACATTCTGCTACCATAATGCTTGATTCTAGGATACCGGTGTCCATTGTCTCTTAAAATCTTTCATTAATATGAGTCAGGTCTTGGCTAGATGTAATTATGGAAACGTGAGATTAATTTATTGGACGTAATTAACAATACAAAACAAAGATTTACAATATGTATTACGGTACGTTAAAAAGATATATGAATACGTATATATAATCTAAGTTAATTGATTATTTTTCTTTGCGGTAATCAAGATGAGATTATAATCAAGATAATGAAAGATATAATATTCAGCTAAAATTTGTATCCCTATTATTTCAACTTTTTCGTATCGAAATTCTTTTTATCTATTATTAAAAGTGACTAAAATATTCTCACATTTTTTATAAAGTCCGATAACACTTTAAATGGTAATTAACATTTAAACTCAACATTTCTTGTAAAACTCAAGTAACTTTCATAATCAACAATTCATAAAATAGATCTAATTTAAAAAATTAATCTTAATTTAATAATTTCATTTTCATTCTTGATAAATATATCTATAAAATTTCTATTTTTAAACAATCCAATTATTTTTCAAGAGCACAATTTGAATTTTACGGTTTGGTTCTGTTTCCGCAATAAGAGAGATATCAATACTTATTTTCATCGGAAACGTATCTTCTTAGTATGTACATAGTAAGATTTATTCTAAATAAAGAAGAAAAACAAAAATGAAAGAAATTATGGATCGAGAGCTCATAACTAGCACGAAGAGAACTATTACAGTATAACTAACATTATTTCTTAGACGAATTGCCATCGAATACGAGCGCAACGTAAACGACCGTTCGTTTCAGTGATAAAAATAGTTGGCTACTATCCAGCCACGTTTATTGGTGAAATTTTTCCTCCGTTCTCTGACGTTGCGCGGCCAGTCAACCGTTCGATGCACACCGATGCAGTCGCGCGCGCTAGCACCAACCAGATGTTGGAATTTGCACGCTGGAGAGAATCCTTTATAAGCAATCACACGAAGGAAAGAGAGAATGAAAAGCTCTCCTTTTTCGATCGTACCACGTCCAATTTGCCTTCCTTTAAAATCGTGTTATATGAATTTTATTTTCTTTTTCCTTTTTTTTTTGCTTTCCTTTTTCTTCTCCCTTTTCTTTTCTTTTTTCTTTTTCGCAAAAATTACATCTGCAAGAAGTTGATTTATATCTAACATTCACTTTGTTTATTAATTTAATATTCTCATATTTATATCGCTAATTAATGATTACGTAAGAGTTATCAATTTTCAAAAAAAAAAAAAAAACGGGTACTAGTTCGTTAATACCATCCGAATTATTATTTCATATTTGTCCTACTTGTCTTAAAATAATATTGATCATTTTGTGAAAAAAAAAGAAAAAAAAAAATAAGAGCGAGGATATATTTTATTTTGAGATTTTCTTTTTTATTTTGCTTTAACACATTTCAGAATTGTTGATATTTGAAATATGCCTATCATCATTACGATAATTTTTTTTCCTTCCTTTTTTTTTTTACTTTTGAAAATACCTTGGCAAGCACACATTTTAGCGATGATTATTGCAATAATAGAGAATCATGTGGTTCGATTTGTACATGGGTACATCCGGTTGCGTTATTACACGTAGCGAGGACACTCAGGCTAAAATCAATGCAGACACATTATCTGTTCCACCAGCAGCAGCGGCAGCAGCAGCACAGCACCAGCAGTAGGTCGTCTTTCTCTCATACATCCTGTGTTGCACGTGCGCGTTCGTTACCAACGATAAAAAGTTCTCTCTCTCTCTCTCTCTCTCCCTCTTTCTTTTTCTCTCTCTCTCTTCCTCGCTTATCAAAATACATTAGATCAGGAAAAATAGATAAAAGTGAGCATGCTGCTTTTCAATTTTTTATATTAACAATTTTTGTCGAGATCTAGATCTGAAAAAACAAAGAGAAAAAAACGATCGAATTCAAAAAACAGAGAGGAAATTCGTTCATCCGTATATATAAAGGAAGATATATGTATAAATTCAGATGTTATTTGATTAAATAACATCTCTGTAACTTTGTTTAACTTTATATTATATATATTACTTCATTTTTTCTCGTTAAATATTTAATCATTTTTTATATTTGAATATTGTTAATAAATTATAATTGTTTAATAAGTTTTACAATTATATAATTTGTTTTATAACGATAAAGAAATTATTATATTAGAAATGTTAAAATGATAATAAAGTTAATAAATCGTCATGATAGATAAGATCAATACGAAGTGTTATAAATTGTACAATTTTCTAATGATCAATTACAAAGAATCGCATGGACGAGTGATCTATGCCATCCGTTTTTACCCCTTACTTCGAATTACGTCGAAATCGTGCGACGTCCCGTGATTCCTGTATTTCCATCGTCCGAACATTTCTCCTGGCTATTTCATGGACCATATTTATTGCTCTCTGGCAGTAAACGATGACAGTCGACGGTAGTCAATGGAGAGAGAGAGAAAGAGAAATATATATATAGAGAGAGAGAGTGAGAGAGAGATGGATGAATGGATAAAGCAGAAGTGAGTATACAGTCGTGTCGTGGTGAAGCAGCTGCAGTTGCGCACCAACAAATGCACCATGAACTGAACGGTTCATCGACTATCTCTTTTTCTTGATTTGAGGATGGAAAAAGAGGGGGAGGGAGAGAGAGAGAGAGAGAGACAGAGATAGAACGAGGGAAACGAATTTCACCAAGCCGCGACGTAATTCGTCGTTTGGCTGCTTATATTTGCGGAATTTATTGTCACTTTATCCTGAGAGAGAGAGAGAGAGAGAGAGAGAGAGAGAGAGAGAGAGAGAGAGAGAGAGAGAGAGAGAGAGAGAGGGAGAAAGAGAGAGAGAGAGACTGGCCGCGAAGGGGCTTGTTTGCGACGTCGAGAGCTTCCGGGGGGATAGTTGAAGAGGTCCATTGTGTTCCTGGTTCCAGCGCGCACCATGCCACTATCCGCTTTCCGGTGCTTTTGAGAGATACGCTCGTGAACACATACACAAATATACACACATACATACATATATTTGTAGGTGTAGAAACACGTTCATCCCTTCCGTCGACGTTAACCCACTCATCCAATCCTCGTTGTCCGAACGGTAGCCGACCTATCGGTGACGATCTACGGGCTGGTCATGGATGTTGGGACCGGTCGCGTGTCTCTTCCGTGCGTTCACGTTTCCTTGGACGAATGGAAAAGAGAGAGAGAGAGAGAGAGAGAGAGAGAGAGAGGGAGAGAGAGAGAGAGAGGGAGAGAGAGAGAGAGAGAAGGAATGAACAAATCTCGAATTCGCATTGTCCTTCGTAGCAGCGAGGTCGAGCAAATTAGCCGAGTTTCACCGTGAAATGTCCGACAAACTAGTCTCCCTATTTCTCTCTCTCTCTCTCTCTCTCTCTCTCTCTCTCTCTCTCTCTCTTCGTTTGTCTGTCTGTCTTTATCTATATTCTGTCCTTCGTCTTTCTCGTTCAAATTGTTTCTACTGTTTTCTAAACGAAATGCTAGTTTTTCTATCCTTTCTACATCATTCCACGTTCTAATTAAAATGCTGATAATTCTTTTAAATTTTATTGTGAAAACAAAAAAAAAAGAGAACAATGCGTTTAAAACACATCACATGAGATTTTTCAGAAAGATTTAGAATTTTCTTTCGTTCATTGCCAATTTTTAATTGTAGAAAACATTTACACGTGTATGTTTACTCTTTTAGCGTTTTCATGTGTTATAATTAAATAAACAACGTATATAAAAATCTTTCATTCGCAGTAATATCGTGGTGTTTGACAATTTAAAAAGATAAATAAACATTAAAGAATATTAGTACGGTGAAAGTGAGATTTCAAAAAAAAAAAAAAAATAAAAAGAAATTGTGAGTATAAATGAAAAATTTCCAAAGTCTCTGATTTGCATTAAAAATTCTATTTATCTATAATATCTATTTGAGCTCATCGCAGAAGGTTAATAGAACAACAGGTAGATATCATTGATCAATGAGATTCAATAAGATTTCTATCGAATTTCTGTCGTTTATTATCGAATTTCTTAACGAATAACTATTCCCTTACATTCGAGTTATTATTTTAACGAGGTAAATTAAAAATAATGGTTTAAAAGTCCGACTTTCAACGTTTCATTTTTATAAAATGGAAGGAGTTTGGAAGAGAAATCGAATCGTAAGATCGAAGGAACTAAGTAAGCATGTATATACTACGTATACACACACACACACACACACACACACACACACACATACATGCGCGCGCATATACACATGCTCACTCGCGTTGGAGAAACGCGCCGTTTAATTTCTCCCCGATAAGAGCAATCCATTAAGGGGAAGCACGTAGTCCGTAAACGTGAGAACGGTTGCCGCCTGCTAGTAGAACTTGGAGGGTTAGCTTCGCGAGAAATTTGGTGAAAATTCACACCGTACAAAGATCGCAATCTAGAATCCCGTTTCTCTCTTCTCCTTCATCTTCTTCTTCTTCGTCTTCTTCCTTCAAGCTAGGACTACGTTTACCTTTCGGTCTTTTAACCACATCTCGGTACGCCGGAAATTACAATTTTCTTTCGCTCTCTCTCTTTCTCTCTCTCTCTCTCTCTCTCTCTCTGTCTCATGCACTTTCCCTTTATTTTTAGATCCATCTCTCGTCGATTTAATTTTATGCTTTTAAAATTTCAAATAAAGAAAAGAATAAAAATCAAAAGGAAAATAAAGAACGAAGAAGGATTTGTTTCTACTCGTAACAAATCGTTCGAGCTACTGTCGAATCAAGCTCACGATTTACAAGCTCCTACGTCTTCTTTTTCATTCCCTACAAAACGAAGAAAGTGCGATTGGTGATTGGAAGATAGGCGTGTCGGTAGGTAGTAAAGAAATATATTTGATTTTCTTTCGATAAGAAGGGCTGTAATGTCGGGTGACGATCGTCCTCGCTTAGGAATCGCATAAAATTCGAACCTCAGAAAACCAATGAGAAGAAAAAGAAAAAGAAAGAGAAAGAGAAGAAGAACAAGAAGAAGAAGGATAGCAAGAAAGAGAAAGAAAAGGAAAAAAGAAAAAGAAAGAAGAGAGACGAGAAGAAAAATAGTAGTAGTAGTGGTAGTTGAAAGGTTGTTCGGGGTGAAACGTTTCATCCTACCATCAGGAATTCTTATCCCTGGTTGGGATTTATGTGTCCTGCGAAGGAAAACGGAAAACATTTTCTAGGCCTGTCGTTGCCGCGAGACTTTTCTCGACACTTGGGTACCTCGAAAGATGGCGGCCTTCGAGGAGGCCGATAGAGCTTGCTATCTTTTTTTTTTTTCTCTCTTTCTCTTTCTGGGCATTGGTGAATAGCGTAAGGGAATCTAAATTGAATTCTTCCGTTTCATTTGACAATAAACCTTCACGAATGCCGTGTCGCGTTAAACGAACGTAGCCGCATCATTCGGTAGAGGTTGGATGCTGTGCTGGGGATGAAATCGGGGAGGGGCGAAGGGTGAGATAGCCGCACAGTAGTATCCCGCATCACCATTCTCCTCTCTTCTCTCTCTCTCTCTCTCTTTCTCTCTCTCTCTCTTTCTCTCGCTCTCTCTCTCTCTCTCTCGCTCTTTTTTTCTATGTATAGTCAATACACACACACATACACACATACACATATACACACATACACACATACACACATACACACATACACACATACACACATAAAGAGAAAGAGCCACACGATTTCTGTCACTTCGTGGTAAAATGTGGTGCGCGTTACATACACCTTGCGCATACCGCGACCGCATATTTGCGTTTATGAAAAAAGCGCCGCATAACGGAGGGAGCATCGAGAGAGAAAGGGAGAAGGAGTGAGAGAATGAAAGAAAAGGAGAGAGAGAGAGAGAGAGAGAGAGAAGAGAAGAGAGAAGGATAGGAATGTTCTCAGCGTTCACCATTTTTTTCTTTTTTCTTCTTTTATATTCTGCATTCTTTTATCTCTTTTCCTTTCTTCTGTCTGTCTGTCTGTCTGTTTGTCTGTTTGTGTCTCTCTCTCTCTCTCTCTCTCTCTTTTTCTACCTCTCTTTTTTTTTTCTTTTCATATTTATTTGCTTCTATTTTTTGAATTCGAGAATTTCGCTCGCAAATGTAGATTCTTTATTTTCTTCCTACCTTTTTTTTCTTTTTTTTTTTTGTTTCCCACATTGAACGAACGAGAGCTGAGAAAATTAAGGTTATCCAGATTTTATTTTGAACTCCTAATATATATTAAATTTGTATTAATCTTGAGTTTAATCATATACTCATTTCGAGAATCTCAGAAGTCAAGACTTCGTATAGATTAAAAATATTTCAAGAATTATCATGTATTTATCATATACTATTTATCGTATGTATTTATCGTATACTATAAAACGCACGTAGAAAATTATCTCTTTGCTGTGAATCCTATTTTTTTTAACAGATTATTAAGTTTGATAAGTTGCAAAATAAGAACGGGTTCATTAATTTTAAAACTGATTGCAAAATGGAAATGTAATGAGTCGGAGTGATTGGCATGAAAGAGGATTTAACGATTAGTCGAACGTTAATAAATCGATATGCGATGGTTAATCGAACGAGTAACGCACATTATGCGATACAAAACGTGAACGTAATTAGAGACGATTATCATTATTAAATTGTTATTTCGGTCATTCGTTTCGTCGATCGTTATCGAGTACACGAAGTAAAGGTTAAACATATATTGAGGAATTAATCGATTATTACCTATCGAGTTTACCTATCTCTATTTTTTTTCTCTCTCTTTTTCCCTCTCTCTCTCTCTCTCTCTCTCTCTTTCTCTTCCAGTTTTTCTTCTTGCATTATAATATCGAAATATGTATTCTAAACAATAGATTTCTTATTATATGGAACTTTGAAAACGTTCACAGAATAAATCGATATATATACAATAGGAAATAACATATACGGAAGAGTATGATCTTGTTTTTTTAAATACAAGTAAATATAGCTTCATCTTTACTATTACTTACAAATCGTATTTATCTATCGATATATTATTCTAATGTATCCATTATGTTTAAGTGTTTTTATTGATATAAAAATGTTATTTTTTTTTACCATTCATAGATCATAACTAATAGAACATAATAGCCCAATTATTATGACAAACATTTTTCTTTTATAAAATTTGAATTATTTTTTCTTTCTCTTTCTTTTTTCTCTCTCTATGGAATAAGAAATTGTATCCTTGTTACCGTCGACCAACCGAGTGACCTAAATTTTAATGTGAATCTTTCGCAAATGCACACACACGTTTCAAGCAGAAACAGATATCAGTTCTTATCATAGAATAATTTAGGTCGAACGTAGAACACGGGAGATCCCTCCAACCGGAAGATTTGGGGGTACGAGTTATACGATGGGCCTTGCATGGAATGTAAAATCAAGTGAAGGAGAAGGTCTCTATCGTTGTTATTCAGAGGAACTAACCGAATATCCATTCACTCTTGGAGCTGAGCTTGTTTTTGAGACCGATCGAAAGTTTTTCCAATTAAATCGGACTCGGTGTTTACTTCTCGTTCGTTTCCGTCGCCTTGACGACGACGACGACGACGAGGACGACGATGAACGAATATAAATTAAAGGAGATCGACGTCTTTCTAGTTTTCTCTCATAAATTATGTCTCTACGAACACTAAATTCGATCGTGGTAATTCTACCTAATATCCAAACGAAGCAAATCTTATTAATGTTATCCATAATTGTGTTAATATTTGAAATGGCACGTTGTTCATTTATCAAAATTCATCTGTATTAAATGCCATCTCTCCGAATTAATCACTACTGTATTAATGCTATTACAAGTGGATATTACAAAAATTGCTGGATTTTAAATAAAAATTTGATTTACGATAAACTGTATGCTTAATTTAAAAAAAAAAAATAAATATGAAATAATCTTTCAATCTTTTAAAATAAATTGCACATTGAAACGTAAAGAGTTATTAATCGATGGATCTCTTTTAATAGATATTATTTTTGCTAATGAGGCTATCGTTGTAAATAAAGAAAATCGTGGAACATGAACACAGGAATTACCTGATGTTTTGAGGTCTCGATGTATTAACAAAAACATAAAACTAATGAAAAATGAAATTTGTAGAAGATCGAATATTACAAAAGAAATAATAGATAGCATCGTAGTACTGTTTCGTAGCAGTATTATTGTGTTGTAATAATTATCGAAGAGTCAGCATTATTTCGAGCTTGCCGTGTTCCCTCGCGATGTAATATTATTTTCATCTCTATATAGACATTTATCGAATTCTCGAGAGATTCGATGTGAACGAAATAATTCATGTTTCGTGGTCGAACACCGGAATAGAGATGAAAAGATAAAAAAGGAAATAAAAAGTAGTAGTTGACTAAAATAAGAGAAACTAAACCTAAAAAGAAAGAAAAAAAAGAAATGGAAATAAAAGGATTGGGGAGTATCGAAAATGGTTAAATCGATCGAAGGTATCAAGGGGAGAGAAAGAAACGAATCATTTTCTACTCTTTTCTCTTTCTCTCTTTCTCTCTCTCTCTCTTTCCTTCTCTGTACTATAGATTTTCATAATCTTCGGGCTCCTCTTATCGTCGAGTTGGTCTCAAGCTTTGTGAAAGTGGTACAACGAAGAAGAAGAAGAGAAAGAAGAGAAAGATGAAGAGTGAGGAGAAAGAGGAAGCGAGTCTCCAGCGGCTTCTGGAATTATTAATAATGGAGAAAGGATCCAGGACAATGCTTTCTCTCTCTCTCTCTCTCTCTCTCTCTATCTCTTTCTCTATCTATCTCTCTCTCTCTCTCTCTCTCTCTCTCTTTCTCTCTCTTTATCTCTCTTTATCTCTATCTTTCTATTTCCCTTTCTATTTTTGTTAGATTTTCTCGTTGAGGACTATACGAAAATAGAAAAGGCGCGATCCGAAAAGGATGCCGGACAAAAATAAAAAAAGAAAGGAAATCTCTTTATTATCCCTTAAAAGAAGTATCAGCAGGAAGTTTCGTATAAAAAGCCGATAAGATATTAAGAATTTCTGAAGAACCAGTAGTATGATATAAGGTGTGGCGCTTGCTGTTCACCGACTTCTCTTTCGATTTCTTATATACCTATCTCACTCTTTTTGTTATACGAGAAAGAAAGAGTAAGAGAAAGGCTGATAGATAGAATGACCCTTTCGATTTCAAGCTTTTTGCGAGGGACGTTACTTTTTCTTCTTCTCCATGCCTCTTGCCTCCTTCTCGTCCTTCTCTCTATCTCTTTCTACTTCTTCGTACGAAGCTTTATTTCGAAGACTTATTGCTCGGGACTTTTCTTCTTCCTACTTCCACAGAACACGATCGTTCCTTAATCTTACTCCTTTCCGGTACTTCGTCGATAAAATCGATGATAATTACAATCTCTTTATCTAGGAGCAGCCTCGATCTTTTGTCGTTCTTTTTTCTTATCGATTATGTTTTATAGATATAGTTATGTATTTATAAGAAAAAGTAAAAAATAAAGAAAAAAATAGAAGGAGAAATTTAAGGATAAACAATCGCAAATGATACAATAATTAATACCAAAGGTAACTAGAAAATCTGATGTAAATTTGTGATATTATTTATTCTCTCTCTCTCTCTCTCTCTCTCTCTCTCTCTCTCTCTCTCTCTCCCTCTCTCTTTTATTTTATTATTTTTTTAACTTTACAAAGAGGAAATGGAAAGTAGAAATAAGGCGGAAGAAAGACAGTGGGGGAAAGAAAAGGATCATTTTACATTATCCTTCGAGAACAGACGTTCCATATAAACGCAATGAGATATTAAGTGCTCGACTCTCGGAGCACGATGAGAATAATGGTGACAAAGATACACTTTACTATTGCACGTTATAGTTCCAAGCTTCAGAAAATATTTTAATGAGACGAATATTTTTCTTCTCTCTTTTTTTATCGTCTTTAGACTTATATGAATCATACAAAAGCTAAATCGATTAATTAAATTCTTTGAAATATTTTTAATTCTAATACCAATACTTAAAACAATTGGCAGAGGTTTTTATCATATAAATTACTATATAATATTTTATTTAATATGCATTAGCTATAAATGATAAAAATTTTTCGGTTATTGTTGATATAATAAATTATGTAAATATATTTTTATGTATATATTTTATAAGTCGATTATGTCTTTAACATTTCGTATTCTCGGATATTTATTTGTGTTCATATTTCGTAAGAAATTACAGAAACGACATTTGCGATTTTATTCCTATTATACGTTTTGTTCGCGCTAAAAATTGGTATCATACGTTTTGTTTCGTGTTAAAACTGATTCTCTTTTACTTTCTCGAATTATTTTATCTTCCAATAAACTTCAATTCTATATTTCGGTTCCTAATATGCATAAGCACATGGATATATATATATATATATATATATATATATATATATATTCATTATCGTTTTTATTACCATCTTATCACGAAAATTTACGATAGTTTATTCCTTTAAAAAAGATTTACGATAGGCGACGATGACGACCGGCAAGTCCTTCCGTCGATTTAATGGCCGACACATTTGCTTTTATTTCTTTTCTTTTATACTCGATTACGAGCGTCTTACCTGCACATCCGTGTGTTCTATCAATAAACGAAAACCGTTACTCCCTTACGACCTAATCAAATCCTATACGACTTTATCTCGATCGAATATCTCTATTCAGTTCGGTGTGGAGTTATCGCTTCATAAACTTCAACATAGATCTCGATCGAATTATGTCAATAACCATCGATGCTCGACTAACATCAAAATGAACACTTTAATGCGTTATCTTTTTTAGTTTTAGATTTATTTAAGGAATCTAAACAATATCGCTTTTCTATTTTTCAATAAAACAAACGAAAAATTTATCGAACATTTAATTTTGTAGATATTATTCAAAACATTTTTGCTATTATAACTATTATCAAATTTATTATTATTATTATTACTACTATTATCAAAACATTATAACTATTATTAAAAATCTTTTAACATATTATTACTATTATCAAAACATTTTAACTATTTATTTACAATAAGCTAGACTAGGTATCAGATGTATATATCGATCATTGCAAGATCATTACTCGGCATATCAATATATTAAAGTGATTATATCTTTATCACTTCTGTCTATATTTATCATTCATATTATAAATGAAAAGAATAGAAGGTGAAAATAGAGGAGAAAGGAAAAAAGAAGAAAGGAGAAAGTCAAGCAAGATCGAATTTCTTAATTGGTCTCTTCGAGTATTGTAAAACTACTTTGGCAGTTCTCTAATTGCTGTTTTCTTCGGCAAGCACTTACAGATTCCTGCCGTTGGTTAGGAGGACGTTCAAGAGGATTTCACGATTGGGAAAGTAAATGAGAAAGAAAGGAAGAAAGAAAGAGAGAAAGAGAGAAAGGGAGAGAGAGAGATAGATAGATAAATAGATAGAGAGAGAGAGAGAGAGAGAGAGAGAGAGAAAGAAAGCTAAGAGTTTTAAGTAAGAAGAAGAAGAAGAAACACGGGTTGCGTTCATTGGTTCGTTGATATCTTAAGATGTGTTTGTGCGCGTTAAGAGAAACGAAGAAGCCAATTAACGGTCGTTAAGCTTGCAAATATCTAACAGACACGACGGTGCACTCGTCTAATGGGCCAGCTTGTAGTTGAAACTAAATATCTCTTCTTGGTGTTTGGTTGATGGCGATGCACATGATTCTCTTCTTCTTTGGTATGTGATAGAGCACGCGCGCACATAAGCCAACCTGCTAGCGCCAATTTCTCCTCGAGCGGTAACTGACTGGGGCACGCGAAACATATTTCATTCCCTAATGGCCGACTTAGCATAATGTATGCCTCGGGCAGAATCTCCCAACTCTGGCTAGGAAGCTACGTTCAGCTCCTTTGCCGTTTACCGATGCCGATGCCGATGCCGATGCCGTCTGGTGCATCCTCCTACGATCGAACTAGATATCCCTCTGAGTTATCGTACTGACGGACTTACCATTGGTCCGTTCCTCTTCCTATCATCGATCTTGATGCGCTTACTTAATTGGTTGATCAAAGGTTTAGGATTATATGATCAACGTATTTTTAATAGTTCGGATTAGTCTATTAATTCTAAGATTTTTAAATATTTAAAAAAGAAATTATTTAAAACGATAGATTCATATAATCAATTTTATCGATATTTCGAATTAGTCCAGTTATTTAGAGATTTTGGAAATAAGGAATTATATTTTTTATTTATATGTTTTTAGTAGCATTAGCTTAATGATTATATTTAGAAAGGAAAATTTATTTATTAGTAAATCTATTTTATTTAGAAAAAAAAATCTATTAGAAAATTTACCTTAATTATAACGAAAAATCTGTTATTATGAGGAAAATATTGAGAACGAAAATTAATATTTTTAAATAAAATGAATGTTACGTCATGAGGAACGCAACTATGAGAGCGTTTTCAGATAATCGCATCGGACCAGCGATGATAGCCAATTTACACGGAGAAAGTTCCCCTGTCTCTTCCAAATATTCAGAGTTATAGACACACTTGTCACGATGAATAAGGGCAGCGATATTAGTTTAAGATACCGTTGAAGGCCATCAGCAAAATTCACAATCCCGTAAATTAATGGGAGAACGTGAATTCTTTTGAAGGATCCTATGGAGCTCATGAGATAATTGCAAGACAATAAATGTAATGTGAATTATAGTTTTCACAGTATATTTGTGGAAGTATGATACAATTGTTGATGTGTTCTTGTGTAGTGATGTAATTACACGTTAGTCGTGTTGGCTATTTCTGAGGAATGGTAGCCAATAATGTAATAAGACTCAGAGGTCTGGATGTTGTGAATTTGAAGGATGTAAGTTTGATTTAATTTGTGTTGGATATCTCTATTTGAAGAATAGCCAGTGATATTGATAAGATCCAGTTATCTTATCGATGAAAGCAAGTGCTTGGATGCGACTGTGTGTAGATTTTTCTCGAACTATTCACGAAGGCATTAATGAATTAGGAAAGAAAAATGGAAAGGGAAAAATTTTAATAAAAAGTATCTGGAACAGGAAAGCAAGATTCTTATTGATAGTGGGCGTTTTGGGATAATTCATTCGAAATGTTTAACCAATCTCATGCTTGGTCCTTTGTCCTAGTGACCGTGTGGATCCATGAGTATTGCATTGATATTTGAAGGATAAGCGCCCGGCTTGACACATTATCGAAAATTAAATACTTTATTAACAATGCCTAAACTCGGAAAAAGATGGCAATATGTTTTTTACGTACTCGTTTTATTAGCGATTACCTAAGACATTCCCAAAACCCAGGGGCAGATATACCCTATAGGGATATGTGACCCTTAGGAGAAAGTACTGTAAATACCTGAGGTTGCGCATGTGTGTCAACAAACGGTTATGAGATAGTACTGTAAATATCTCAGGTTGCGCATGTGTGCGTCAACAATGAACATATTCTGACACATATTCATATTGGATGCTATTTATGTGTTTGTATTGCCATGAATATTATTCTAAACTAGATGACGAACGTATATCAAATGAAAATAAATTGAACACTCAATTCCTTACGGCCGTTTCATTAAAAATTACCTTTTTCTACATAAATATAATAATTGTAATCAATCCTATATTGACATTTATCCTTCTCTGTTTGCATTTGTATTTGATATAACTATATGTGTTATTATAATTAGACTGTGTAATAAACTATTTAAATATCATCATTCTTGTTAAATCGAGTTTTGTAAAACGAGTAAAATTCGTTAATAAATGTCATTATAATTTAATAACGTTATCCATTTGATTGACATATTATACATATTATGATAATATAAAAATCATATTGGTTAGTAATAATAACAGATCGACTTACGTGAGATTAATAAACGAACAAAAATATTATTCTAACATATTAAACTTTTAAAATAGTCAAACACAGAATTTTTCTGACACATATTCGTTACATAAAATTACACGATACATATTCATTTCGTAAAATTATACGCTTCAATCAAAGATTTTTCAAGTTTTCAATCATTATTAGGTAATGAATATTTGACTTGATATGATCCAATTAAATCAAGAAAGAAAGAGAAAGAGAAAAAGAGAGAGAGAGGGAGAGTAAAAAAATGTAAAAATGTCTTCTCATTTAACGCATCTATATGCAACTACAACTACTTTGACAAGAGAATGAGTAGAAAAGATTTGGTGATCTGAAAATAGGAGAAAAAAAAGGAGGATGAGGATCCTCTATTAGAACGGTCGATCAGGTCGCGAGATGGTTCGTACAAACCGACACACGAGGAGAGAATCGTGACCCGTCTCGACACAAAATCCTCGAAATTGCCATACCCATTGGGACGAAGCAATTTGTCGCGGAACCAGTGGAGCAATCGTACGGCACTGCCAACGGGATTTAAACGGAGCCTGACCACAAAGAGGGAAACACCGGGATATCCATTCTACGAACGCACCTCCATCTCTTTCTCTCTCCTTCTGTTTCTTCCCCTCTCTCTCTCTCTATCACTCTATCTCCCTCTTTCCATCTTTCACATAGACATCATCATTTCAGGAATATCCACTATGGCCGAAGTGGAGAATCTACTTTACCACTTGCTTAATTCCACTACAGTACTTTATACTCTCTCGATGGAGAGACCAAGAGAGAAAGAGAAAGAGAATATCTCGTCGTTGTTGCAAGAGACGAGCCGAGATTTAATCAAAGCTAGAGCCCAAGGTCTTCGTTTTGTTTCGAACATCGTACACGTTCGATTTAGTTCTGACTATCTCGATGTGGTTTATATTATCAAAGCTCACACGTGAAAGCATGAGTTTCCATTTGTATTTCCGGTGAACTGTTTCTACATATACAGGAGGTTTATGTTTCCAAAATTGAATTTCCGTATAACTTGATTTTTTTTTTTTTTTGATTTCGAAAGAAAGAACTAGAAATAAATAAAAAAAAAAAAGTCATTTAAGTAATACAAATTGTTAATATTAGACAATGTAAGGACTAATCTTTGTGTTCATTTGATATCGTTTTAAACAAATTAAAATCGAAATATGATAAGATTTACAGAAAGATTTTATCCGATAGGAAGAACGTATTATACAAGAAAGTTTTAATTGTATCGTTTGCGACACTATTAAAGAATAAAAATCTTATCGAGTCATTCTCCCAATGACTTTTTCACTCTACCATCTAGATTTTCTTTTTCTTTACTGATTTATGGAGCCACATAGGCGAAACGTGGTTTTTTCCGTTATTGCATCGTACATACCATCGATGTATAACGTTGAAACGCTATCGTGGATTATAGGAATTTTTATTTCCGGTCTGTTCATAGTCCCGTCGGGTCTATAAAGTATAGAGACTTTAACTCTCTTTGATTTCGAGGCTTAATAACTATGGAAACTATATCCGTGAGAAGACATAAAACTTCGTTCCCTTTTTATATTGTCGTTTCTCGTTCAATTTAATATTTATTAAAATTTTTAGCGAAAAAGAGAAAAAACAGAGAAAAGAAAGAAGAAAAAGAAATAGAAAAAAGAAAAGAAACAAGTCTGATCAACGATTTACTGAAAATTCCGATTTAAACGTATCTATACTCGTACCTATATCGTCAGGCAAAGAGATATTCAAGATCGAAAATATTTTCTTTTTCGCCAAGAAGATAGAGAAACTTTGGGAAAAGTTTTTTATAGAAAAATGTGAGTCAACTTCAAGACAATGGGAAAACGCAAAGCCGGTTGTTTCGCTATATTCTAAACTTTTAAAAGTAAGAGAAAAGGCAGAGTAAAAGAAAAGATAGAGTAAGAGAAAAAGGAAAAGAGAAAAATAGACAGAGAGAGAGAGAGAGAGAGAGAGAGAGAGAAATCAACATAGAAACGATAAATATGAAACCGGGATGAGGATATATTATTATCGGTTAACTTGGTCAAGTTATGTCATTTTCACGAAAGTTAATATCTCTGAAATATAATAAATCCTTAATAAGGAAGAAGCCTAATGCAGAGAAATTGGAGAGATGACTTGATTCTTCGGGTTCTCATCTATGGATTCTTTTCCTTGAAACTTGTTCACTCAAATGCAATCATATGTTCGGCTAACTTTCCTACCTCGAGTTAACGGCAAACGTTCTATGGTCTTCCTACGCCTTTCTTTTTCCTCTTTCTTTTTATTATTATTTTTCTTTTTGTTTACTTTTTTCAGTATTCTGTATCTGTTCATTTTCTTTTATTACTATTACGTCTGTCCTCTTTCCAGTTATCTTTTCTTTTTTCTATTTCTTACTTTTTATAAGTCTGTTTCTCTCTCTTTCTTTCTCTCTCCCTTTTCTATTATCTTGTTTTATCTCTTTGTCTATTAGTTCGTATCATTCTTTCTTATTAAATATGTATTTCTTCTATTCCTTCTCTTTTCTGTCCGTTTATCTGTCCGTTCTTTTTCCCTTTCTCCCTCCAACTCACGAGGGTTCTTTCTTCTACGTTTCATCCCACTTCTTTGTACTTTTTTTTTCAATTTCACCAACTGCTCCAACTCGATATTCCAACTGGAGACGCAGAAAGTAGCTCCCTCGGAGCTATCTCTCGATCTCGTTTTAAAATAATTCAAGTTACTGACCTCTTTCGTTCTTACCCATTTTCCCTCTTTAAAACTAGTTCCAATGTGATAAAAGAGCACGGTACCAATATCAGCATCGACACTACCACCAACACCAACTGCCAGGGGCAATCTTTCAGCTTAGTTCGCTTTTACTATCACCCTATTCCTCCTCTCCGTCCTCCACCTATCTTCCTTCTCCTTTTCTAGTTATCCGTAAATCCAAACGATACCGCAATTAGAAACCGCGTGGAAATGCGACTGCCTTAAACACCGCAGGGCGTCGTTACATTTTCGGAACAGTAAGAGAAGAATCAAAGTAACGAGAAAAATAAAAATGAAGGTGAAGTAATAAACGTTGCGCCTCGACCATTTTGTTTCTTTCATATATAGAATATTTACGGTAGGAAAATACGTAGCTCGAAGAGAAAATAGCAAACTTTTATTTGGATACATATAGTATACATAACAATTCGAGTTCATTCTCTCGAAAGAATTTTTCAAAATTTTTTCAAGAACCCTCGTTCATTCGATCTCAATATCATATGGATTTAAATAATAATTCAATCATTTTTCCACGACATCACAACAGGGTTCTTGTTATTATTTATGTTGATTATATATTAAAAAAAAAAGAAGAAGAAAAACTAAGCATAAAAATATAGAATATAACCGAGCTCGAAGAGAAAATTTAAAATTTTTATTTCACGTTCAACATGCGCGTTTTTCAAAATTTTTTAAAGTGGGAACTCTTTCGTTTGTTTCATAAATCACAATATCAAACGAATTATAATAAGAATATTTACTTCTTATTACATAATATCATAATAATTATATTTTTTTATCGTTCGTCTTTAAAGTATCTCGGCGCAAAAATTACATACAAAAAATATTCTACTTGTTGTAATACAAACAATGCGATTTCTTTGTCCTTGACTAAAAGGAATGAAAAATAAAGTTTATCGCTTTTAATTAGATCAAGTTGCGCTTAGTGATGCTCGTCTCTTGTTCCTAACCGTCTTTTTTCATTCATTTTTGTATAATAAAAGAACAATAAATTAGATTTACCACACGATTTAAGGTTTTATCAAACTCAAAATGGAAATTTTCTGAATGATCGCATTACCGTCAAAAATATTTATATGAGGTCATGCGAATAATATTGTTTGCTCTTTTTCTAATACTTTAAATCTAACAACGAGCTTACAAAGAGTAACCTGATTTATACATATATTTGCTAATCTTTTGTTTCAAACTTTTCGTTTGATGCTTCAAAATTTTCATGTTTTTAGATTCAATAATAAATATAAGAAAAAGAGACAAGCACATTATCGAAAACATATGTCAATAAGTTATTGTTCAAATTTGACATAACATGAAAGTTACAAAGAAATGATTATTATATGAAATAATCGATAAAAATCAGTATTCTACAACGAATTAGGAATAGAAATTGCAAAATTTTGATTATGAAAAAATGTTATAACAATAAGTTGTTAAACAATCTTACAGTGAAATAATGGAAACAGACTTCAAAAATAAATATACATAAATGAATATGTAACTTAAAGATTGCATTACGTTATAGGAGTTTAACTGAAAAGCTTTCTTCTCGTGTAGAGGTAAATAAATATATATATATATACATATATACATATATATATATATATGTATATATATATATATATATATATGCACAAATGTATAACATCATTGTACCTATTCGAAGTCACAATGTTGGCGATGCTTTTGAAAGCGTCTTTTCAAATCAGATGGCATTAAATGCTCCGGGCAATCGTTGATCTAAAGTCTTCGAAAAACAAAATAAAGAGAAGAGAAAAGATAGACAGACAGAGAAAGAAGGAAAGAAAGAAAGAGAGAGAGAGAGAGAGAGAGAGAGAGAGAGAGAGAGAGAAAGTAAAAGAGAAAAGAGAAGCGAAGCGAAACGTAAGAAGACAAAGAGTAAGATCAAAAAGAGAGAAAAAGAAAATGGGATAGAAGAAGAAGAAGGAAAGAAGAATTCACGTGGACTAGAATTCACGTCGGAGAAAATCTTTTGTTGTACGCGACCTGGCTTCCACATAAAACTCAGCCAGACGTTTGGATCGATTTTACGCGAAGCTGCAGCGGCAACGGCAATGGCAGTAGCAATGACGATGAGGATGGTAGTAGCTGAAACGACGACAAGGAACGACGACAAGGACGATGGCTGATGGCAGTCCTTATGGACCCTCGTGGTTGCAATACATATGCGCTGAACAATGTCGTTCACCTGACAAGAAAGGAGGTGGAAGAAAGTCTTTTCTTTCTTTTTTTTTTTCTAGGAATAGAGAACGTTGTTGGGAAAGGGTACGGTATTAGAACGTAGACCCTTTGTCCAGTAACCTCATTGTCCGGAAAAACTTGAGGAATCGGAAGGATGAAGAAAATCCATCAAAAGTCGGTGGACGGTCCACATTATTTCTCTTTATGCATGAGGTATTAACTTATGAATAATTCATATTTTTCAATTTTTGCATTATATATACATACATAATGTACATACTATTCTTTGATTTAGATATTAAGCCATGTATAATATTTCCGATAATTAAATAGAAAATAATTTATAAGAATATAATTTATTCAACGAAATATCAGATCATAATGCAAAAAAATATATATAAATATATGTATATGTGTGTATATATATACATATGCATATATATATATATATATATATATATATATATATATATATACTATTATGAAATTGTAACATACATTTTGAAAGAAACGGCAATGAGACATAAGTAAGATATAAAGTATAAGATTTAAACATAAACAGATTTGCTTCTGATATTTAGGAAAATATCATTTTCTCTATTATCAATTCCCTAACACCTTTTCGTTAAGGCCAGATAACAAAATAGAAAAATGAGCTTTATGTGTGATAATTAATTCCTCATGCCTAAATAATCGTTCTTTCATGATTTCATCTTTTTCTATCGAAAGATATCGGGCTCTCCCTCTTGCGGCAAGAAAATAAGTAGAAGACGAAACGAGATCACGGTTAGCTCATAACCCGGCTGAACGATAATGTGGAAGATTATGCTCGTCGTAAAACTTAAAAGCGAAAGAGAAAGAATGAGAAAGAAGAAAGAGTAAAAGATAAAGATAAAGAGAGAGAGAGAGAGAGAGAGAAAGACGCATAAACATAAACGCACACACACAAATAATTCGTCTAAAATCTAAAAACACAGCGTTTATGTTGTTGCGTCGTATAATCTTTCTCGTCAAATTTTCTCGATATAATTTTCCTTAATAAATATCTCTTTCCGACGTCCTTTTCTATATACAAGAATGATAGTAATAGTCATAATAATAGTAGTAGTCAAACGTACGATACACGGGCCATTCTGGAATGAGAGATAGGTAGACGTAAGAACGTCGGTCACATTTTACGCAAATAAGTTCTATGGTTGGCATTCTGAGTTCCGTACGTTCTCAGTTCAATTTGCTCTTTATGCATAAGGCATTATGTGGCGGACAACGATGTTCTTCTTCTTTTCCTTTTTCCATCGTCTTCTTTCTCGGATAGCTCGCAATGGCCTCGCGAATAGTCAACGACTGCGATGGCCGTACGTGTTTTACGTGGTCGCATTTACCGAACACCTAATGCACATATATATACACACATACACATATCTAGCATACAAATATATAGATAGAGAAAAGAAAAAGAGTAAAAAGAGAAAGAAAGAGAGATAGGATGAACCTTATACTACTTTCTTTTTCCTTTTCATTTTCTTTTCTCTTTTCTCGAAAAGAAGGTACCTCGAGAATAGAAGCGCGAAATGGATCTCACTTCTCTCAGAGAAATGGCTTCTCGTCGTACTAGAAATGCGCTCATCGTGTGAGTCTGCCACGCAGGATGCACCTTGTACGACTCTAAGGAAAAGAGTCCGCATGTTAAAGACCTCGTGTATCTGCTACCACTTTCGACTTTACTCTTTCTCTTCTATCTTTCCGATTTTCTTTTCTTTTTTCCTTTATTTCTTTTGTTCTCACACTTTATTTCTTTTTATTTCTATTTTCTTTTTTTCTATTTTTTCATTTCTTTTTTGTCAGAAAATTGTTCTTTCCATTCTCTTATCTATGAGTGACGTAAGAGAGTTTATGATATATATTTTATTTTATTTTGCGAAAAAAAAATTTTCATTATAGTATTCCTTTGTTAGTAGTATTCCTCTATTAACAGATCGATTCCTGATATTAACACGAATTTTTCGACAAATTATACAATTAAATATGGTTTCTATATGTTCTGGATTTATTCTAGAAAATAAGATAAAAGAAATATCTAAAAAAAACATTTGGAAGGATAAAGAAAGTGAAAAATGGGACATAGTGGCATGTTTAAATTATATTGATGCTTATAATTTATAATAATGATGACAATAATTGTAATAATAGTGATAACGATATTAATTCCAGATGAAATGTAACCTAATATTTCGTTATAGTAAAATCATCACATTCGATAAATTCATATTAGATAAATATCTAATTGTATTAGATAATTCTTGTTTTACTATTCACTTCCAATCGTTCGAATTATGCCAAAAAGATTGTAATTAATTTCTTCTATTTGTTTATGATTGTTTGATATATGATCGGTAAATATTGTATTTTTTTATATATTATTTTGTTCTTTCTCTCTCTCTCTCTCGTCCTCTTCCTAGTTATCGGAAAATGCTTCTGTTTAACGATAGCGTTATTACTTCGTTATTCAGAAAATATTGATATTTAAAAAAATCATAGTACAAAGGAAGGAATTTTCATCTCCCGCATGTCCATTTTTAATACCACATATACGAATATCTAAATATGTATTATTTATTTATCGTACGAGCAGGTAAATAGATGATCGAACGTTCTTTGATCTCTCAACGAATAACATCATTAATATCGAATTCTGTTTTTTTTTCTTTCTTTTTTTTTTTAACCGATATCTTTTCTTATTCGTTACTAATAATGATTTTTCGTTAACATACCCGACTGAATCCTGATATTTTATTCAAGTATTTCATTTGACCTTCGTCCTGTTCTCAAAATTCTATTGTACCCCCGATATCCAAATATCCCATAAGCTACAAGAAACTAGAGTTATTTTCCTTACTCATTCTCATTTTATTATATTTATTGCATTTTCTTATTTCTATCGTATTCGTCTCGAATACAAATTTATATAATATAGCTTCAAAGAACGTATCGCATTAAATGTCGGAATTACGTGAAGGAAAAGCGATTTAAAACGATTCGTCTCAAGTACTTTATGAATCTTTCAACGTTTAAGGAATTAGAGATTAATGGAATATAATTTATACATAGAATAACCGCGTGCCTCCTTATAAAATGAATTTTCTTATCGTACTGATTGTGGAAATCGTGGAAGAGAGAGTATACCATTAGTAATAATTTTAAACGGGATCTTGTGTTTCGTATTTTTTCGACGACATCTTTTCATTGATGTTATATTTATGAAAACCTTTCTTCGTTTTTATTAATTAAATGAAATACGAGAGGAGTTTTCAAAAACAAAGATAACATAAGAAAACGTTTCTCTTTCGCTTTTCTTTTTTCTCTCTCTCTCTCTCTCTATTTTCTTCTCTTTTTTTTTCTTTTTCTTTACTTTTCTTTCTCTTTATTTATAGTAGAAAGTCGAGTCAGCGTAATAAATAGAAAATTAACTTTTGCGTAAAGGTTGAATAAAAACATGCGAACGCTTCGTAATTAATAGAAACGAGTGAGAGTATAAATAATATGCATAGTATATTTTGTGTTACATAAACATTACGAATTATAAATAAAGTTTTTTAAAAAAGATGAATATGTTCTACGATGTAAGGTACTAACGTTTGACATTTGATATCCAATAAAGTTATATTTCTTTCTGATTCGTGTAAATAGAGTAATCATTTAACTTGTCTTGGATAAAACTTCTATTTTAATCTTTTAAATTTCTTTTTCTCATCTTTTCGTTTTTTTTTGCTCTTGCATTCTCTTTACTTTTTCTAGTTTTTTCTCAATTCAGCAAAAATTCAAAAAAAGTTCTTTGTTTGGAATTTGTCTCTATGAGATAAAATGTTAAAAATTTGCCGAATAAAATAGAACGAAAGTTATCCTTTTAATATCTTGTGAACAGCTCGTATTCCAATGAAAATATTGTACTTTCGATAATTTTATTACCATTCGATTTAATTTCGTCTTAGATTTAAATAATGTACATATTTTGATTATACGTAGGTATAAGCAAAATTTAACGTCGATTAATCTTACTCAAAGTTTTAAATAAATCAATCCTTAAATGCAAGTTTCCTTACAAAATTATATAGGTATTAATTTTTAACGATATGAAAAGTATTACATTCTTGAAATGAATCTATCGAGCTATATTGTATTACTATAATATTATTTGCTCAATTCTTACTCAATTACAAACAAACAAAAAATTATAAATTCTATAGTTCTAAATTGCCGATATAATTATTTTGTTTTCTTATAAATTTTTAAACAATACATTTATAAATCAAAAATATATTCTACAGATTGACATGTTTCTATAATCTTAATTACGCGAATAAAAAATAAATATATTTGTGCTTCTATATAACAATATAATCGTCTGCAAAATTCAATTTCGAGTTCAGAACATCTCTTGAAACACATAGCACGAAAGTGTCGTCTTTCGTCAGTTTCAATACGACATGTTCTAGATAGGTCGGCTATGCTGCCGCAGCGTATTATTAAATTCTAACGGGCTGTGGCGAGATAGCGGCCGAGCATGTAACGGATAGCGGCCATAATATTATACGCTTTACTCGCTATTTATTGCCGCTCGGGCTGCACAACGACAACGACGTCGGTTACGGTTTTTCCTCGAGATCGTTTGTTAACGCCCGTTCTTTTTAAACGAATCCCAGTACTAATTTAGATCGGCTAATAAACTCGTGCTACTGAAAGAATGAAAGAAAAAAAAAGAAAATGACAGAAATAGAGAGAGAGAGAGAGAGAAAGAGAGAGAGAGAGAAAGAGAGATAGAAAGAGCGAGAGAGAGACAACGTGGACAAAAACAAAAAGGAAAGAATGAAAAAAAGGAAACGAATAATAAAGGAAATAGAGCGGCAGCTTTTTCAAACGAAGAAAGAATGGCAATTCGTTCGTGTCGAATTTACATTTCCACGATAACCGATATTCCGATAATATTACCAGCTCAAATGCACGAGAACGAACATTGTGCATTCGTAGGAGAAAGAGAGAAGAAAAGAGAAAATGAAAAGAAGCAGAGAAACAGAAAGAGAAATTGGATTATTTCATCGTTTAAGAATTTAGAATCGTCATATTTAGAAAAAGCGAGAGAGAAACAAAACAAATAGAAGGATGCATGAATTTTTAATAGATTTACGTAGACAAGTAAATGTTCTCTCCAAATACGAAATATTTAAATGGAATCGATGTAAAGCGACATCGACGTCTTCATTCTTGTCCATAAATTTTTAAATGCTCTATCCAACATATCTTTTGAAAGATTTTTGAGCGTTCTGAAAAAACTTATCAAATCTTACGTTAGATCATACATACATACACGTACAAATACGAATACATTTTCGCGCGTTAAAAAGAAAAAAGGAAAACATTTTTAAACATCTGGATAATTAAAAAAAATAGAAAATAGATAAACGAAAAAGAGAAAAAAAGAATGTTATGAGAAAAAATATTGTTGAGAATCTTTTAGCCTTTTCTTTTGAACTTTTTTAGCAAATTTCTGATTATCGCCGTGCCGTGTCGTTACTTGAAAAGGAATCCCAAAAGAGCGAGGAGAGAGAGAGAGAGAGAGAGAAAGAGAGAGAGAGAGAGAAGTGGTGCTGATGTTGGTAGGTATAGATGAGAGAAAAAAGGATGGAAGGAAGAGAAACGATTCCTTTCTTCTTTCTTTTCGAGAACGTAGAAAAAGTGTGTAAGAGAGAGAGAGAGACAGAGAGAGAGAGAGAGAGAGAAGAAACGATTCAAGCAAGACAAGGGAAATCCTTTCGGATATTACTATACTCCAAGTGCAATTTCTTTCTCGTTTTAGCTCGATGTAAGTATATAAGCGACTACTATTCGGCTAAGAATTCCGCGAATCCCTATAATCTCGGATATATGCGTTTCCTGTTCATTGAACGTCTAGCACGAGGACTGCTTTCGCCTATGCACGTAGAATCTACGTATATGTGCATACATATATATACATGTATGTATATATATATATATGTATATGCATGTATGTATATCTAGATAAGTATTCACTCTTCGCTTAGGATGGATACCAAGACGAGATATAGAACCCGAGCGTTCGCCTAAGTTTTCCGATAAAAGTTGAGTCGTCTATGAAGCCGATCGCGTTTATTCCTGCGATTTCTTCGACGGCTTGAAGGATAAGCTGATATCTTTTGTCACTTTTATTCCCCCGATTCTTCGAGTCGAAATGATTTTCAACGTTTCGTCTATCTAGTAGCGAGTAAGAAAATCCTTGTAATCTCCGAGTAGCAAGAAGATATCATATTGTATTTATATTTATTATTTTTATTCGGATAATATATATGTATACGTTTATATTTATATTTTAATTCGGATAATATATATATATATATATATATATATATATAATTTCTGTTTAATATAATATATATAATATATATATATATATATATATATAAATATAAATATAAATATATATATACATATATAAATATAAATATATATATATATATATATATATATATATATATATATATATATAATTAAGAAGCTAATTATGATTAAACAGAAATTATTTATGAATCAACCAAATATATTGGACAATGCTGTGAACAATATTAATAACATTTGTAATTTCATATAATAATTTTCATTGATTATGCAAACTTATAATAATTTTATAGCTCAGTTTTTTTTATCTTAGTTATCTATTTTCCAAAAGATTTTCGTTATATTATATTATTTTATTTAATTATTTAATTATTTAATTATTTAATTATTTATCGATCTTAAATTATTTATGTTTTTCTACGATCTATTTATTTGATACTATTTTTTGTTGCTTTCAACAGCTAAAATATGTAAAAGTTTTAAAAATATCTAATATACAACGAAACGCATACGTATATGAATATTTTTTATATTCATTTTATATTCTTTATGCTTTGAATACTTTTTAAGATATACGATATGGATTATACTCGTACGATCGATCATACGATTGTATAATAAGGTTCAACGAACCTTAGGAGAACCTTAAGGGTTTGCGTTAATTAAATCGCAATTTCCACTAAAGAAAGTGCTTTTAATTCAAAATATTATTCATATCAGTATTTTGAGAAAGATAGATAAAGTTAAGTAAGTAATAGTAAGGGACATAATTGTTACAGAACACAGCCATTCAGGATACGAGCTAATATCCCTTTTACGTTCCTCCTTTTAATAGCCGAACGTTTCCGTCGTATAATTTGAGGTTATCGCTTAGAAACCGTCGGTCTCTCGATTCGATTCCTTCTTATAAGCGTCCGACCAAATCGTTGGTCCTTCGGTTTTACTACGATGTCGAACGAACGATTGATAGTGTTGAGGATGAATATAAAAAATTGTTAAGATTCGTTGATTATATAAAAAATTGCAAAATTACCTTAAAATGTTCTTAAAACGGATAAATTTTAAAAACTATATATATATATAGTATATATATATATATACGTATATATATGTATGTATGTATATACACACATATATATTGAGTTGAGATGAATAAGACGACATTTTGAAAGGAAATTTTCTTTTACGGAATTCCTCTTCTGTACTCTGGAGAATTCTTCGTAAAGTCGTTTCGTGGATATTATACGTCAGAGAAATACTGAAATTCAGTCCTGGCATAATCCGTTCTTCCTCGCGAACTCCAAGGCGAACGTCGTCTCGAGTAATCGAGAAATCGGATTCCGAGCTATCCTCAAGTTCCTCCTTAATGTTGGCAGTGGGTTCGTTGTCGTTTTATTCGGAAGGTGTCTGTTTCTCATGCATAGAAGTTACACTTGCGCAATCGCGCGTCTACATACATACAGATACGTCACAAGAAACGAACTTCGACGTACTTAAGTAAGTACTTACCTGTATATGTATCTACATACATTCGTATATACACACATGCACACATATATTCTATATACTTACATATTTTTACATTTCGATAGTATATATAGTAATAAATACTTGCGTGTAAAGGATCGCGAGAATGCTCCAGCGAGAGTCGTTATCAAGAAAAGCTTCCGGCGTTCGTTGAGTCACTTGGGTACCACTAGCGAATCGTTGAGAAAAGATAGAAACGAATGTAGTTTGAGTACGATTCGTAGAACGATGACGATATAGGTATATAGCTATATTCCCGTCGTTCCCGCTCTCCCTTTCTTTCTATTTTTCTCTCTTTTCCTTTCTCGAGGTCAGAGTCGAGAATTTTTATCGCAAATTTTCACGGTACACGCTTTTTTATCGCGCTATCATTTGCCGTGAAATTCGTTCGTTTGTGAACGGTTACTTTCTCTCTCTCTCTCTCTCTCTCTCTCTCTCTCTCTTTCTTTCTTTTTCTATTTCTTTATCTTTATATTTTTTCTTGCTTTATCGAACTCTTTATTTTTATTATTATATATAATAATCAACTTTACATAAATAATATCTGCAACAAATAATGTCAAGTTTAGAATAATGTCGATTTTATATAAGCCTCGTTATATATTAACTTTAATTTACTCGTATATATTATATTATATTATATTTTTAATACAAAGATTTTTTTCTAATAGAAGAAATATCGTAAAAACTATAACGTTATGATAAACATTTACAAATATAATGAAAAATAGAGATATTGGAAAATTGTAAATGTACTTGTATCGTGAGGATAAAAAAGAGATAGAAAGAGGTATAAAAGGGATCTCTTTCCAACGGAAGTTGCATGGAGTTATCTGACAAACGGGACTTAACATTTTTTCATTGTATGCGTTTTTTTCAATGGAAACTTATACTCCTTGTAAAGTAGAAAAGATATAAGGATCTTTGAAAATGTCTTCGAAGCGAGTGGAAAAAGGTTAAAGGTTACCCTGTATGTCGTCGATAAGATTTTAAAAGAGCCGAGAAGTACGGCGTCTGTGACGTTCTACGAAGATCGAAGGGCTTTCTTTGCAATCTTTTGACGTGTTCTCGAACATTGTGAGAAGCATTTTTTCTTTGGAACCACCAAAATCTTTTTACATCGACAAATCTTATTCTTATATATTTCTAGTTAATTTTCCCGAAATAAGAACGATTTTAATTGTAAGATCGACTAGTTACAATTTTGGAAGATTGTTCAAAACGTTCGCAAACTTTTAACAAATTCAAAAAAGTATTATAAATTATTGGAATGACAATAACCATAAAATCAATCATAGAAGGTGATAATGTTCGTCTTCATACCGTTATATTGTGTATTTAAAGAAATAGCACTTTCATAAAATAAGATAGTATAATAAAACAGATAATTACGCATATAAACGACAAAATCTTTCTTGTTGAAAGAAAGTTCGGAAACATTATTTAAAAAAGTTCAAATTTGTCTTTATTACTTGTCAAAAAAAGATCGACGATTAATAAAGACCTCTTTTAAGTTACAAAACCAAACACTTAGCGGATGGTTGAAGAAAAAAAGAAAGTAACAGAAAAAAATCTTTGGTTTTGCGAACGACGGTGGCCACTTCGTTAGAGCGTCGGAAGCAAATTC
>NC_062188.1:9923853-9953853 GCF_912470025.1 Vespa velutina
ATTGAGTCATCGATTATTACATAGCGAGACGTTTAAAAAGAAATGAGAATGAAATAGCATCAAGATGTTATTCGTCGTAGATAAAACTAAAACCTAAAAAATTGTACTTCATACAAGTGGATTTTATTTCGAAAATGCGTATCATGTTATTGGTTGATATGTTTACAAAGTAAACAAAAAAAGAATTAAAAAAAAATCATTTCACACCGTCGAAATGTGTACTTGACGTCTTGACAAATGGGCTCCGTTGTGTTGCCATTTTCGGAAAATACTTGGTAAAGGTCAAACGTGTTCACCTGTATCGTACATAACAAATCATTCTTACAAGTCGTACATTCGTTTCCGCACATTCCAATACTTTTCGATCGTGAAAGAAAAAGAATGAGGAGGCATAGCTTTTTCGCTTTCTGATCGAAAGAAAAATTTAATTGTAAGAATTCGTTCTTAAGCATTTTAAATATTTGATGATTAACAGGAATTTGATTTCAATTGGATTTTATAAAACATTTGTTTCATGAATCAAATTGAGTTTATGAAATTGATGAAAGAAAGTCGAAGAATTGACTCAAAGAAACTCGAGTTTAGAATCGATATTCTATTTAAATCGAATCTACTAAAATGAGAAGAGATAAAATAAAACATATATATGTACACATACAATTACAATACTAAAGACATGAAAACATGTTAAATCGATAAACAGGTTCTGTTTAGACATAGATTCAAATCGAACTTGTTTCTCAATTTACGTCAAATATGTATCGTTAATATATAACGTGTGAATATGTATATATATAAAGTATTCCAACTAAAAGTGTCCACCATGACCATTATAAAATCTAGTAATTTTTTCAAAAAATGTCGAGGCATATCAATATTGTTTTGTTTATCATAAATTCATCCATTTTTGATTAACTCGCTAAGAGGTGACAACGCCCTAAGAAAATCTTAAATGACAAAAGGTCTCAAATAGTATATCATTTGAAAGATCTTTTAAATCTCCTTACAATGGTGTTGTTCTTTTTGAGTCAATAGTGTTCGAGAAAGTGATTTTCAAAGTTCTTTTCTTTTGTTGAAAACAACTTTTACTTTGTTAAATATTCAAAATGTTCGTCGTCAATCTCCATGCAGTAATAAAATACTTGCTTAGTACATTTCGGTTAATGTATGGACTGATATCTCAAGTAATAAAATAGTTAGTCCATTCAATTTACCACATAATTTGACCGGTGAGTTGAACTTCAATTTACTTAAGAGTTCTATTTATCCTTTGATCGTAGAAATCGTTGAAAATAACCTGAATGTACCAAAAGAAATGTTTCTTTAACACAATAAAGCTACTCCACACTATGCAGCTCCAATTTAACAGTTTCTTTAAAATAAGGTATTAACACACGCGCGTGTGTACACACACACACATACACACATTCAATTTCTATGAATCCTTGTTGGGTACCCTATTATTTCTCCTTCTCTCTCTCTCTCTCTCTCTCTCTCTCTTTCTTACTTTCTCATTAAGTCACTAACCCCAGTCCTCTTTGTCATCGAGTGGACATTGATTGTGCTAGAATGGTCAGAACTAGTCAGACTGGTCTAGAATACAGAGACCTTCCCGTCCTTAAGGAATAGTGGGAGCTGGAGGAGATCGTGACGTTTCAGGAAGACGACAAAGGTTTCCTCCCCATAGTAATGCACACGCGCTAGTATTGCACCAGTAATGCACACGCGTGGGTATTTCGATTCTCATCCTACAATAAAGCTCGATTGTATTTTGCGAACTGGATAGAAAATTGAAGAAAGAGAGAGAGAGAGAGAGAGAGAGAGAGAGAGAGAAAGAGAGAGAGAGTCCCATTGAACATTCCACGTTAATTAAGACTTATATAGATGCTGAGATATTATTCGATAACAAGCAGGTATACACTACAGTTTTTCATGAAAATATCGATTTTATGTTTGGCTAAATTTTTCATTATAATTCCCTGTGCTATACTTGTTATGTCTTTTTTTGACGTAATTTAAAATGATCAGTTTTTGGTTACATCGTGAAGCATTTACCAGGGATGGATCTTATGGAACGTGAATTTGATGATATATGACGGAATAGGAGACAACGATAGGATAAAATAGAAGGAGATCTGATAAATAAGTAGACTGGAAAATAAACGAAGCAGTAGATAGAATATTAAAAACAATATATATATATATATATTATTATTATTATTAAATAGTATTAAATATAATATATTATGATATAATATATTATTAAACAGTATTAAAAATAAACAGAGATATCGGAGATTTTCTGAACTGTTTGTTTTCAGAGATGTTAAATCAGTTCATGGGTGGTCTGAGTTTTGAAGAGTTATAGGATATCGATAACGGCGCAATAATAAATTTTAATAAATGCTAAAATGATATTTACCAAAATATAAGTGAGTCCTTAGGTAATGCATTTCTAATCTTTAGCGAGAGAAATATTAAACTATTCACTTTGTGAGTAGAAAAAGAAATAAACGTACTATTCAGGGACGTAACAAATCATTATGAAACCATTTAACGTTGATCTTAAAGATATTATTATAATATGAGAATATATGAAGCTTCTTTAATTATCCACATTTAACAATTTATACAAGTATTTCAAACATGTAGGTTCTTTGAACTGAATTGTATTTCCTTGAAGATACTAATTAGAAAATAGATAGATGAATTATCAAGATAAACACAGTGATTATTTTGGACAAGAATGAATGTGATAAAGAAACATAGAATAATTATAAAACAATTAGCGTATCCTTCAACAAATTAGTTAGGAGTGTAAGTATTCTATGAATAATTTCGTACTTTATGAATGATCATATTCTCTGACTTTATTAATATAATTAATTAAATATTATTAATATATAATAATAAAATATATTATATATACATATAAACATACACACACAAAAATAATTATACATCTACTATTAAAATGAATTGCAAATAATGTTCTTTCCGTTTTCAAATCTACAAATGTTTTATATAATATAATAACGCAAAAAATTAATAGAATTTAAAAATAACTCTTAAAGTTGAGCTTTTCATCGAGAAAATTTATTTTTCTATTTCATTTTCAATCTCGCTCGAATAGTGGCAGCTCGAGAGAAACGTAACGTCGTTTTCTTCGCGTCGAAGGATAATGGAAGGCATTAATATTCTGACACGAAGTCGATCTTGCGAGCGCCTCTACATAGATAAGAATGTATATGTGTGTATATATGTATGAGAATGTCTTGCACTAGAACGTGTTCTTTGGCGCAAGGCATGTAAGCAGGGAGGGTCGCTTTCGTATATCGATGAGACCACGGAAGGATAAAGCCGTCGTCGTTAATCGAGAACATCCCTCGACCCTCTTTTCTCATCCTCTAACCCACCCTTTTCTTCATCCGACTCTCCTTTCTCATTCGACCAGCCCGTATATATAGTTTACACATATACACATAACTATATATACTTAGCTTCTTTACATAGAAACCGACGAATGTACGGTATTGTAATATTACCTTAACTTGTCTTTCAGAGTAATATTACATATGTGTGTGAATATGTACATCCAATATTATTTAGAATCCACGTTAGTCGAACCTACTTGGCACTCAGTTTCACTTCGATTAAGACATGGTCCGTCAAAAATCAATTCGACAAACAGAAGAAAAGAGTGAGAGAAACAATGTTATTTGCGCTTTCAATATCAGATAAATGAAACGTTTACTGATAAATTAATTAATTTTTTATAGCTCTAACGATTGTTTTTTTAACAACGTCGCTCATTAAACGTTGCTCTTAAATTTTCATTAATGTATATTTCCTTCGCATTTAATGTTTCATTTCTAAGAGAAAATGTGTCCATATATGTTCGGAACGTAACTATCGTCGAGCTCTTAAAATTTCTATAATTGCGAAGTTTCGAGTTTCCGTAATTATCGAAAAGTTAAATTATGAAAAAGTAGAAATTTAAAATCGTTGCGTATGAGAGTGACCATTATTAGAGAAGTGAGAGAAACGGCTTATTGAAAATTTATCCAAAAAAAATTTATCCAAATTTTCTTAATAATTAAATTTGTAGGAGAATAAAAAAGGAAAATCAAAAAATAAAAATAAATCTTCGAGTTTCTTTTTCTTTTTCTTTTTTTTCTTTTGTTTAAAAAAAACTCAACAACTGAACCGATTAACATATTTATATATATTTATGAACCTATATATACTTATATATTTATATTTATATATAGGTATTTTTCATGATATTGTATATAATATTATATATATATATATATATAATATAAAATAAATAAATAAATAAATAAATAAATATATATATATATATATATATATAACACTTTTCATATTGTCTAATTTAATGAAAAAGGAATTTTACTACAGTCGATAATTATTATCTAATTAATGTTAGTAAACGATTATTAGATATACAAAACTTGAAGATCAACAATTAATATGACCAGTAGAATAAACAACATGTTAATGAGACAACACTTTGATCGGATTCTCATGAATCTTTGTTCGAAGTCACAAAAGAAAATGCGATCCTTACTTTGTCACAATAACAAACCGAGTTCAAGTTTCTTCTTTTTGCTTTTATCTTTTATCTTTATATCTTTTTATCTTCGCCCTCGAGCTTCTCCTCTTCGTCCTTTCATTTTATATCAACGGCAATCTTCTCCTGCCTCCTTTATCAGATATCGGAAATAGATCTTCGATGATCCTGATTCGTCGGTGTGCTTGAAACTTGCTATCTCTTTCTAACTCTCGCAAGGGTGGTTTATAAGCGTCGTTAAAGCAACGCTTTTCGGTATCCGGGTCAACTCGAGCGTTATTTCGCGACAATGACGACGGGCCGCTCGTTAGCTGGATCGATGCAGCAACGGACCTTGTCCGTTGTAACGTTATTATTTTATCAGGTAGAGACAACCGAGAATCCTCACTCTTTACTCCTCCTATATTCTTCACCCTCTATCACCAACCGCTCACAACCCACTCCATCACTTACTCTTCTCCGTGCTTCTCCAATATGTAATATCCTCCGCGATTCTTGAAAGGACGAGAGGACGCTTTTAATATTCCAAAGATCGACGTTTCCTACAACCCTACGGACAAGCTTGTTTTATCGATCTCCTGGAAAAAAGAAGAAGAGGAAAAAGAAAATGGACGATAATTATGTACCAACGAAGAAATAAAGTCGCGTTATATTTCTTCCTTTATTCATTTATTTACAAGAACGCTTTTAACAAGGAATAGAGAATTATAATACGATATAAAATTGTTTTATCGGGAGGCATGTATTGATCGAATTTTCATGAAAGAAAAATGAACCAGAACAAATTTATGAAATCTAAACGTTAATCATGTACTCGACTATTAATAATACTTATTATCGGGTATTCTAGTTTTAAAATATTTAACTACTACACTAGGATTACTAATTTGTTAGTATATTATTGATATAATTTAATATTAACAACTATAATACCGCGCTATATTAACCCGATCAATAATAATATATTAACATAATATCGATATAATAATATAATTTTTTAAAATACACATTATTAAAAAAGATTCTTGAGAAAACAGAAAAGATCAATCTCAATCGCCTTTCCATTCCTAACACTGAACAGAAAGTATAACGTCGTAAACGTAGCGAGCAGAAAAGAGTATAACTACGCACCGGCGCCGAATACGATATTTTATTTCTGACCCGTAGTACAACGACGTCGGGCTAATATTTTTCAACCATGGTCGAGCAGTTACCCTGGCCGTTTATCGAGCATACTTGACACGTAAAATCCATCGTCCTACTCTTTTCTCCTTCCTCATCCACACACTCAGCACCCCCGTTTTCTCACTTTTTCCTCTCCTTTTTCCTTCGACGACCCACGCGGTAAACTTCACGTGGATCATTCCACAGTTTTCGCGAAATTAAAAGTAAAGGAGGTTCCTGTATCTGGAAGTGACGTATGAATTTTTTCTTTTTTCTTTTTCTCACTACTTTTCCAAGGATCAAGAACAACGGAGAACGGTGTATCCTTTTTGTATGAAAGGGAAGAAGGAAGGAAGGAAGGAAGGAGAAAGAAAAGAAGGGCTTCTTCTATTTCACTCACTTTCTCTCTCTCTCTCTCTCTCTCTCTCTCTCTCTCTATCTATCTATCTATCTATCTATCTATCTATCTATCTTTTCTCAAAGTTCTGGTGTTAATGGCAAGTCTGTCTTTCTTTTTTACTGTAGATGGAATGTTTCCAAAATCTCTGGAGGGACCCTTCTCTCGATAAACAATTTTGCGAGAAGCTTGAACGATCATTTGGCTCAACTTCGTTCTGCTTGCCTGTCTACCTACGAAAGACAGCAGCTTTTTTTCCTACCTGGACCCTTGTCAAAACCATAGGAATGTCCGATCGTTCGTCTATCGTTCTGCAAGCGTGACATAAATCTCAAGCGGCAAAAAGGATGCCCTATACGTTCCGAGCCATAATTTTTTACATTCTCTCTCTCTCTCTCTCTCTCTCTCTCTCTTTCTCTCTCTCTCTCTCTCTCTCTTGCTTTATTCTTTTTTGTTCTTTATGTTTCTCTACTTTGCGATACATACGAATTTGCTTCCAATTCGTTTCTCATTTGTTAGTTTGCGTACAGACCAGTGTCGGCCATCGTCATATTTTTTTTTCTTTATTTTAAATTTAAATAGGAAAAGTCACTATGAAATCTAAAAAAAAATTAAAATTGTTGTCTTCTTTTCTTTTTTTTGTGCTTGCATTTCTTAATACTTCGAACTTCACGAATATGTTTTTCACTTATTACACCGAAATTTGAGTTATTAAATGAACAGAATTGTAACAAAGTTGTTGTGAGGTTGCGTGCGATTACTTGCATATAATGGTTACATTTGAAAAACTTCAAAAGAGTTTTTCTTGATACTACATTATACAAAGTAAATGCACATATATCTCGAAAAATTTTTATTCGTATGATTTAATAGTTTTTTAAGATGTTTAATATAAGATCATGTACTTTAGTAGCACTATGTTAATAGTACACTTAATATATCTTCTCTTATACACTCTCCCAAGAATAAATCGGAAATTAGCTAATAAACATTTTTAATTTTTCAATTAAGAATTTCAACTTGGAAACTTTCTGTAAGGATACGATTTGTTATAACTTAAATAGATTTATATAGTAAAATTTTTTTTTGAGATCATGATCAATTTGTATAACTCGATTTAAAGTTTAATTATAATAAATTTTCATTCAATCGAATTTATTAGAAATTTTGTTAATTTAAATCTTCCTCGACGATGCCTTATTTTGATACGACAATTCAACTGAAAATTGGTCATCGGAGTAGTAAAACATAACTAGCAATTCATAAAAGCAATATTTTATATATATTTTATAATGATATATATTTATTTTTTGTTTATATTTTAGATGATATAAATATATATATATATATATATATATATATATATATATATATATATATATATATATTCCCTTATAAAGATATAGATTGGTCCAAAAAAACATAGTTGATAGAAATAATCTCTTTTGCGATGATCTTTCCTTATTAATAAAATACTCAGCTCGTCGACATTGAAGTGGTTGAACAAAAGAAAAAGAAGAGTACTGTTCTGTCTCGTCGTTCTTTCGTGAGAGTGACCCGAGCCAATTCGTCACTTCGTGTATCTTCGTCAAATTTTAGAGTCAAAACCTTGGACTAGCCGGCATAATCGCATTTATCTCTTGAAGGAACATTCATTTTGTGGAAAACGTCTTGAGAGCGCAGAGTGCAAGCATTATCACGCTTCTGCAGCCGATCGAAAATGAGAGAGAACGCAAGTGTGTGTCTGTGTTGTGTTTGTGTGTGTATGTATGTGTGATAGAGAGAGGGAGAGAGAGAGAAAGAGACGGGGAGAAGGGTGGAAAGCCATTCTGCCGATGTTTGTTCTTGCTGGTAATTCTAGTTTAACCCTCCAGTGACTCGAAAATATAGACGAAGTCGCAATGCTCTCCTCGTCTATTGAATCCATCGTGGATAGGGCAATATCATAAAAAAAGACAGAAATAGAAATATGTAGATGTATATAGATGTGTGTAGATGTGTAGATGTGTGTGTGTGTGTGTGTGTGTGTGTATAGAGAAAGAGAGATTGTTTTTATATGTATGTATATGGATAGGAATGTGAAAGAGAAAAATTGTTTATATGTACATATGTACATATTTGTATGAGTGAGAGAGAGAGAGAGAGAGAGAGAGAGAGAGAGAGAGAGAGAGAGAGAGAGGAAATATTCGATCGTACGGTTAAGTTAGTGGCGAAAATTTGTCAAAAGTCTTTGCAGAAGCGGCTTCGTCTAACATCACCTCCTTTTCTTTGATCCTCATCGTCTTCTCCGTCCCGAAGGACCTTTGGTTCTCCCAAAGTTTAAGGCTTTTCCAGCATGAATCTTATCTATGTGCCACAGGCACGACCTCTTCCAATCGAGCGTGTGCCTCTTTATTTCTTCGCGTTAGCATCAGCAGCAAGAGGGCTTACGATCGAGTTCTTCTTTTTTTTTTTTTCGCAAAAATGTGCCACCCCATTCTTTGGACACTTCTTCTTTTTCTTTTTTTTCTCTTCTTTTTCTTTTTCTTCTTCTTCTTCTTCCTCTTTCATTTCATCGACTTTATCCTATAATATCGAGGTAACGTTCTACTTCGTGGATTTTTTAGCGTTCAATAATTTCTTCCTCTTTTCCATTAGATTTTATCATTAATACACTGAAAATCGAATTTGACTTCGTTGCAATCCTCATTCCAAATATTTTTTCAAGATCCAAGCTGTTTACGGGATTGTAATTATAGATTTAAGATTTTTCTAAATATATATGGTGAATCGTTTAAGTTCACTCCTATTCAATTCCAAAAATTGAACATCTCCCGCAAGGATTATTATAATTGATCATCTAATTTGATTATACAATTGAATATATATTTCAGTATAAATATATATCAATATTCTTAAATTCATATTTAATGGAAGTTAATTACTTATGAAATCAACCGAATAAATACAATACGATATTTTATAATCAAGATTCGTAGCTTTATCATTATGCATAGCTATTAATTAATCGCATTTAAGAAAATCACAATACGACAAATTAATTATCGGTTAAATCGATGGTTAGAAAGAAAAAAGAATAAAAAAATTAAAAATCTTCACCATCAATGACCTATTAGTCATACGATAAACATAATCGATTTCACTTCCAAATCACGTCGAGTTCCACATTACCTGCTTAAACTACTGCGTGCAAGAACCTTTCTTACGTCGCGCATACTTTGTCATTTATCCTCGAGGCCACCTACTCTGCTCCCTTTTCCTTCCATTTTCTACTTTTCCGGCTTCTCTCTTATTCCGTTCGACCGCCCTACTTAACAATGGAACACGAAATCGGGACTCGGCATTGAGCCTCGATCAACAATGCTTTACTCAGAGTCTTTCAAACCGGATATAAATACATATATATACATATATATATATATATATATATATTCGTATGTGTATGTATGTACATACATACATAGTTACATACATATACTATTATAGTGAAGAAAAAACGCTGGTATCATCGTCCATAGTTACATATTCCTTTATTTTTCTTTTCTTCAATGTGGAAACGATCGACAATTGGAAAAAGAGAAGTATCAAACGATAAGGGGAGCAGAAAGATGGGATTGAGTGCAACTTCGGAGGAACACGAAATAGAACACCTAGAAGGAAAGCAGATGATCAAGGAAAGCTTTGAGCAATCATATGCGATACTTCTAACACGACCAAAAAGATCCATCCGTTCGCAATTTTTCGCGAGTCTTTCTGTCTTATTCTTATTGTAGTATATCTACGTGGATGTGTGTGCGCGTACGTGAGAAATGGAGGTTAGCCTTTCATCTTGATGATTTCTTTCACTGAGATTGCACTGCTCTAATTCAGCTTATTCTCTTTCTCTCTTTCCGCTATCTCCGTTCTATTACGTAGATTCGCATGTCGTCCTGCAATTTCATCAGATTTTTAACTTGGAACGAAATATTGTTTGTTACTAACGTTTACTGTGATCGAAGGAAATATCATTTCTATGAATAGTTTTATTTTTTTTAAATAATAAAAACATTTATATTATTGTCATAACAGATTGATCATTATTTATTAGAAACTATACGTTCAATTCCTCAGTCGTTATGGTATAGAAGTTCTATATTTTTAATTTTTTGTTATTTTAATTATTTATATATATATATATCAAAATTTATAAATTAATTAGTCGATAGATTAGTCGATAATATTTTTCTATATTAATTTTTTATTGGTTATTACGTTTATTAAAGTGCTAGAACGAATTTAGACGTTCATTTTTTTATTTTATCGAAGAAAAATCTGAATCGGTCTTTGGATTTATTACTTGATATATAAGAGATGATAATTCTTTGACATTTGTGTTTTCTCCCCATTAAACTTTCTAATTTTGAACGTGCTTCTTCTTATTTTTAAAATAATAAAAAAAAAAAAAAAATTAAAGAAAAGGACGTTCATTATTTCGTGACTATTTTTAGAAAAAAAAGCAACTTTCTTTATATTATTTTTTATTTAACTCCATTCGTAAGTAGGATAACTCGAGATAGATGCAAGAAGTGGGACGTGAGAATTCGTAATACCAACTTTCCTTATCATTGAATACGTATTTGAATCCAATGCATTGCAGATTCTTCGCTCGATTCTGAAGTAGATCGAACGAAAGAACTCGTGTGAGCGGGTTAAGCTATGCTAGAAAATAGTTACTGTAGAGTGAAAGAGTAAAAATAAAGATAAATAGAGATAAAAGAGATAAAAGAATAAAATCTTTCTTTTCGATGGAAATACGACGAATTAACAATAATCTCTCTCTCTTTCTCTCTCTCTCTCTCTCTCTCTCTCTCTTTCTCCCTCTCTCTCTCTCTCTTTCTCCCACTCTCTCTCTCTTTCTCTCTCTCTCGCTTCCTCTTCCCCCTCCCCTTTCTCTTTCTCTCTCTCTCTCTCTCTTCCTCATCCCCCTCTCTCCGGCTCTCTATAGTTTTTACGAACTAAAAATATCTACAAAAGAGACGTAACTTTTACAAAGAGATGAAACTAGAACAAAACATATTTGAAGTAGCATTGCGGTGGACATGCTGTTACTGCATATCGAATAGATATTTCTTGGGCCGAAAAGAGGTACTTAAAATTCTGTGCATGAAAGAAATAGTATATGTAAACTTTCAAATGTATCCATTGGAAAAATGTATTATATTTGTTCTGTCTTTCTACGTGGTTCCATATTTGAGTATAATATTTGGTTAAATCTATGATATTTTTGCTTTTCTTTCTCTCTTTTTAAAAACAAAGTTTATTTACCAATATAATTTAATATCATATATCGAAACTATAAAAGTTATATTAGTTAACGTAATATATAATCTGGGATTTCTTAAAATGATAAAATTATTTATCTACTTTGAAACTTAAATACGAATTAATTTAATAAAATAATAATACGACTTACAGTATTATAAGACAGGTAGGAACATTTTTGTAATGAAAATAAAGGTGGAATACTAAGATAATCAAATTTAAAATTTAGAAATAGCAATGTTCTCTACGAACCATTAAAGATTCCTAATCGTTATCCTAAAGTGTTATAAAATCTCTAAGAGTTATCGCGAATAAGAATTGAGACAAAGAATGGAGAAGCCGCGAATCGAATGTAAAAGGGAATAGAAACGAGAGGAAAGAGAAAAATCTCCGATAGCAGGTTGAGAGATCCATGTGAAGAGCACTCAGTCGAATGCAGCGTCACGTTGGCAGATCTTCTTGCAAACTTCTAAGTCTCCTTCTCTTCGGGGTTCGTTGATATCTCGTGGTTCTTTCTTTTTTATTTCAATCTCTTTTGAAACTGCATGCAAAAGCGTTTGTTCAATACAAAAGTCATGCGAAAGTAGAAATATAAATATTTTTATTATATCGTTAAAATAATAAAACCACATTGTCTGCAAGAATAAGACAAACATTTTATATGCGAGACTGAGAAAAAAATTTTATATTACAAAATTATTATTATTATTATTATCACGATGAGAAGACAAGGAGAAAAAGTTAACTATTTAAAAGGGCTTTTTATTTCAAGTTTTTACGGTTTTTAACTGCTAAGATATTTCCATGAAAATAAAATATTTATTTTGACTTATTGACCCATATAATTCTTTTGTAAGAAATCATTTATTTCGTTTATAAAAATTATTTATAATGCGTTATTGAATTAACATTACGTAACACACGTGTACGTAATTGTTTCTTAAAATTGTTGAATAATTCTTATTCATATATTAACAAGATGGTGGAAAATCTGCCTTTTAAAACGATATTTGTTTAGAATCTCTGTGACTCTTTGTTCTGGAAATATTTCCTATGTAAATAAAATGTCTTTGCTCGAGCATTCTGATATTATAATTTTCTTAAAGATTCATTGAATTATATAATTTTCTGATGAAGATTTACATATTAAAATTTGTTCGCGTGCGTGAAAAATGTTTATCTTTTATTTAAAAATAATTGTTTAAAAAATAAAGTTTTACTTCAATAAATTCAATCAAAAGCTTCATTCAAATTATATATAATTTAATATATAATATTAATTATTATATTTTTATAATATTTAATATTACATATAATGTTATATATAATATTAAATATTATATATAATTTAATTATAATATGTGTATAATTGTTCGCTTAGCGAATAAGATTTCTCGATAGATTTAATATTTAAGTGACCTATAAAAGCTTTCTGAATTACATGCTTGACTGATTACGCGACGTGTACATTAATTTCCAGAGATAATTCTATGTAAATAGAATCTGTTTACGTCGATACATTAACCCATATAATTTCTTGGAAAATGCATAGATCTATATAAACACCTCGAGTTATACGCTTGAATTGACTTCACGACGAAAACACTTTTTTTTTTCTTTTTATTACTACTACTATGCACACACATATATATATTAAAAATAATATTTCACAGGAGATATTATATATTTTTGACTATTAAAATTAAAAGTCATTGAAAAGTAATAAACGTTTTAAAAATATAAAATACTTAATTCTTTTTAATTTATTTACTTCAAGAGCGTCGTTAAAATATATAAAAAAAATTTATTTTTCAACGAGTCTTAGATCATTAATCTCATCTTTATTGGTCCACGCAGCATCACACATTTCCATGGACCATTCGGCATGGTCCCGCTAACAGGAACTCCAACTAAACTTCCTCTTTCCGAGGATTAACTTTGGCAATTAACGAAACGACGAGAATTCCTCGAAGTTGGAACGGCTGTGCGGAAATCATTGGTATTAAGAACCATTCGTTCGCGTTGTTTTGTTTGATCTTCAAACGGAAAAACTTAAATTTTAAACTTAACTAAATTTCTTTTGAACTAAATCTAAAAGAAAAAATGAAACCTGTATCTCGTCGAGAAGAATTTCATACAACGTATTGTATTTCATTTACAGATAAATTAAACTATATCATACATCGTATATACAATTTTTTATTCTTAAAAAACAAATTATCGTAAACATCAAAGCGTCGATTTGCAAACTAAAAAAAGACTTCAATGTAAGAAGTTCAGCGACAAACTGAATACATCATTGGTGTCTAGAAGACAATGAGCAATGTACTTCGAGAACTAGGAGAAGTTGGAAATCAATATTCCGTCTCTCTCTCTCTCTCTCTCTCTCTCTCTCTCTCTCCCTCTCTCTCTCCGTCTCTCTCTCTTTCTCTGTCTTAGAAAGGGAAAGAGAGAAAGAGAAGTTACCACAAAACTTACCATCTGTCCGATCTTGGACACAACGGAGTCCGTTAATCCAGCTAATCCGTGGATAGGAAGACCGGCGAGGAGTAAAAGTGGCCGTCGAGGGTTGGAGAGGAGCAAAGACAGTGAAAAGGATAAGAGTGAGAGAGACAGTCGCTGGGTTAGGTACGTAGGAGAACAGACGAGCATCGTTTAGTGAGTGTTAGAGAGAGAGGAGGAGAAAGAGAGAGAGAGAGAGAGAGAGGAGATAAAGAGAGGAGATGGAAAGAGAAAGAGAAAGAGAGATAGAGAGGAGAGAGAGAGCGACGATGCATAGCTATTCAAACTATTCTAGTTGCGAGGAATTTGGTGCAGCCACCCGGTATATACAGTTCCAGAAGGGTTCCTATAGCCGGCTATTCGTGCCATAGTTTCTCGACGTAACCGCGATCGAACGATCCGCCTACACTTTCTCGTTTCCTCCAATTCTCTATCTATCTATCTATCTATCTATCTATCTATCTATCTATCTATCTATCTATCTCTATCTCTTTCTCTCTCATTCTCTTCTTTTCTAGTAGTAGCAGCAGCAGCATCAGACCACTACTACCACTAGCAGCAGGAGCAATTGTGATCTACCTCCACCTCTTCTTCCTATCCCTCTACCCCTTCTATCCCTATCGCTGGCGCTCATTGTGGCTCATACAATTTGTCTTCGCATCGATGAATGGGATTACGTACCCTCGAATCGCCATCACCGCGATTAAGGGTGAAGCTTGCCTCTACCGGGGGGAAAACTGAAGTGCCGACAATACACGTCTCGTCCGTGGTTGTGAAAGTTACTTGTATGTGCTTGTCGATGGTTTGAAACAAGAATGTTTTGTAAAATTACAATTCGTAATTGCTCCATGAAAGAAATTGCCAATGATAACGTGTTTTTTCATTAATTTCTTTTTATCGATTATTATTTAAATATCATTTTGTAGAACGCAAGTATTTTTTAGTATTATATATTGATTTTTTCCCGTATTCAATCACTTGAGTATTTGTCGGCGACGATCGACTTCGTCGATTTTTTATTTTAACATGTTTTATAAATCTGTTTAATAAAGTCAATTGTGTATATATATATAATATATACATATATATGGGTTGTCTGGAAAGTTCGTGCCGATTTTGTCCTTTTGGCTACCTACCAAAAATCGGCATGAACTTTCCGGACAACCCAATACATATATATATATATATATATATATATATATATATATATATATATATATATATATATATATAATTACGTATTAGCTAGTTCATTTTTCTTTCAGTTTTTGCTTTTAAACGTATATGAAAGCAGAATGAAAACATATTGATAGTTAATGCAGTTTAATGCGGAATGTACAATAATTACCGTACTTTGTTACTAATTAGTAACAATTTAGTTTTTCATTAATCTTTTTAATATCAATTATGATAACGTAATTTTTCCATTATTTCCATATTTTAAATATTTCCTTAAAATCAAATAATTAATCGTACTTTCAGATCGTTTAGAAAGTTAAAGAAGTATCCGATCGTTTCGTCAATTTATATACAATCGACTTAATCATAATTAATTTATTAATGATTTGTTAGACCATTTGCGAATGAATTGATTTATCGATAAAATGATATATGGATTGATTTATCGATAAAACGATATATAAACGTTAAAATTCTTTGATTTTCAATATTTCTCACGATATGTATCCTATAATTTCGTTCTAATCTTTTTTTCCAATTTCCGACGATTTCTACTGGCCAATAATATCAAAAGCTGTTGGAACATATTCATATAGCCATTGCGATACCATATTCCGAATAGAAGAGAATAATCAAGAGAGAAAAAGTAAGAAAGAGGAAAATAGAGAGAGAGATAGAGTAGTCGCCCGATCGTTTACGGATATTAAAAGAGGATGATCGACGACAAGAAAATGGAGGAGTCGGTCCATTATCGCGATCGATATACCTATATGAGATAGAAAGAACAAGGTCGAAAAGATACGAAAGAGAGAGAGAGAGAGAGAGAGAGAGAGAGAGAGAAAGAGAGAGAAGAAATTTATCGAAGACAAATATCTCAGTTCGAGAATTCATAGATCACGATGTCTTTATACCACTTATATACCACACGTAGACACACACACACACACACACACACATATATATATATATATATGTATAATTTTCAAGAGAAAGGAAGAACTAAATTCTAATTAAATTTTGTTGAATCGTGGAAGTAGCTATTATAATTAGAATGATAATATTTGGGAATAATGTAATTTATAATGTTGCTTAAATAGACATTCAGTGATTTTGTCAACATTCATTACTTAACACTGGCTGTTCTAATCGAGACGATAAAATCAGATTAAAGGAACAATGAAACTTTTATCTTCTAACTACTGATATCGCAAACAGACTTTTGTTATTATTCTTTCAGGTAGATATCATTTCAGGCATACATCTTTTAACTTAAAATTTATATTTTTTGAGTCTGTATTCTTCTAGAGGTGCAATATTATCCTAACTATAAAAATAAGTTTTTATATATTATCAAGCAATTTTATATCTAAAATTGTAATTTGATGCTTCAAACATCAGTTATTACATTTCCAATCATTTAATTGAAATAAATAGAATCGGATCGAACGTTATTTAAATTCTTTGCCTTATTATTTTAAATAAATCGAATTGGGTTTTTATTAAGAAATGTTAGTCCTTTAATTCATCAATTAAATAAATCGTATACAATAGGAATTATGAGATCCACTTGCAGTTTTTTCATTAAATTTTTTCTTTCTCTTCTCTTCTTTCATTTCCTTCCAATCCATGATGTAATTTTAGCCGAGATGGCGGTGGTACCCGTAAAACCGCTCTCCCTTCTTCTCACACGCCAACGTGGTTGAGCTATATTATATAGGCAAACTACGTAGTCTCATCGATATTGGCGACACCGGCACGAGTCGTAAAAGATTCTCTTGCACGGAGCGCGAAATCCTCTCGTGATCGGAATAACGAGTTACCCGCGGGACGTGGCCGCATCGAGTGTGCGTGAATGGGACCCGAAGGAGTACTAGGAAAAGTAGGAGGCTGGTGGGCGGATGGAAAAGTTCTCTTGCGTTTTAAAAGAAAAAGGCTCGTCTTTCGTTCCCAAGGCTGCTGATCGTGAAGATCCATTCTGATTTCAACTCGTATCTATGAATTTTATTACATACAACGTATGGACCTGGTATTCGATCTATCTTTTATATCTCGAAACGATCAGATTTTACATTTGACTGACTTTGCTTATCAATATCTCGTTTAATTGTGATCATTTTCGTTTATTTTTCAAGAGTTCGTAACGCTTCGAACAGTTACAAAATGTAACAATAATTTAAATAATTTCAAATATTATTATGTATTTATTTATTATTAGTTCTATTACTATGTAGTTTATATTAAATTATTTATATTAAATTATTATGTATCGATTTATTGTTTATTCATTATTGACTTATTAATTATACAATTTAGACATACTCCCCGTAAACGAATGAAAAATGTATAATTTAATAATTCGTTTGTATTAATCAATTTTATTATTTTTATTAGTTTTTATTTTTGTATCGTTCATGGTATTCTCTTTCTTACGGATCAATGCAAGCAATCGATTAAAAATCGTCATCCAATTTTGTTTATGGATTAAATATGAAACTCTCTGTAAGTTTCGATTTGAGAGTAATTGCGAAGTTGATTATTATAAGCAAATCCGATTAGAAACATAATCCTCAATCGATATTTGCATGAGGTAGGGAAAAAGGCTTTCAAGGTGTTAAAAAGTCAATACGAATTCTCTGGAATAGCAGGGAGAGCTATAAACGAGCTGCCATCTTCGAAACCGCCCTTTTACGCTGATCCTCGATCAAAAGTCTTGGGAATAGGGGTGGATGGGAATGAGAAGGAAAAGGGAAGTCGAAAGGAAAAGGTCGCTTTAAACCTAGATTGAAATTTTAATCGGGTCCATCTCGAGCCAATTCCCTCAAATATACCATTATCTATATTATTTTACCTTTTTTCAATAAAAATGATTACACTAATTTTGTTAAATTAAACTACGATTTGTTAGAATCGATCAACATGTCAATCGTTAATTACCTATAGTTACGATATATCTCAGTGTCTCGACAATAACATCGATAATTTGTATTTCATTCGATTCTAATTCCATTAATGTATGATTCATTTGTTTAAAAATTCGTTTAGTGTTGCGTTGTGAGAGCTCAACTACAAGAGCGTTTCTAAATACGCATCTCACACTGGACCAGCGATGATAGTCGATTTGTACGGAAAATTTCCCCCGTTTCTTTTATGTTTTCAAAGTTATAGATCCACTGATCGCGATGTATAAGGGCGGCGGTAACAGGCTAGAATACCATTGAAGGCCGTCAACAAAATATCGCTTGCCAAGTTCTTGCAAATTAATGGGAGAACGCACATTCTTTTAAAGGATCCCGTGAAACTCGCAAGATATATGCGCGATAATAAATATTGCGCGAATTAAAGCTATCATTGTATATTTGTTGAAATAGGATACAATTGTTGATGTGTTTGGTATAATGATGTGTAGTTAATTGTGCTGGCTATTTTTAAAGGAGTGATAGTCAATAATATTTAATAAGACTTGAGAGTCTAGATTTCGTAAGTCTGAAAGATGTAACTTGATTGACTTTTTGGTGTCTTTAGAATTATCCACGAAAACTGAGTGCAATTAAGGAAGGGAATGAAAAGGGCGGAGTTGAAGTATGATCTGAGCCTGGAAAGGGAAGGAAAAGATGACCATTGGTCCGGAATAGGTCAGGATAGTTCATTGAAATGTTTAAACATTCTATGTGTACCCCTTTGTTCTAGTGATCGTGTAGACTAGAGAGTGTCAATGGATATTTCAAGGTTAGATGCCAGAGAACCCTTGGCTCGTAGCACCTAGACGTCTACTTTTATTATTTATTTATTGCCTGGCTAGATACATTATTGAAAATTAGATATTCAACTAAAAATGTCTAAGCTCGCAAAAAGATGGCCATATGTTTGTATCTATACGTTTTCTTAGCAAGTATCCAAGGAGTTCCCAAGGGGAGATATTTCTAATAATGATATATGACTCTTAGGAGAAAGTACTGTGAACAATTGAGGGACGCACATGTGCGTCAACATTTAGGAATAAAATATTATACACAGGATGGTGTAAAAGTTCCTGAATGATCTTAAAAATCAATTACCAATATTTTTTTTTCTTCTCGATTATAAAACTACAAGATTTGAGAAGAATTTTAATTCTCCTTGTATTAAGTATAAGTAAAATATTACAGGAGAAATAATATGTAGATAAATTACATCGTCGTCATGTTATTAACGCGACTAAATAAAAAATTCTGCAAATACATCCGTTCACAGGTTCAATCTTGTATAAAAGAGTGAACACAAAAGTATATTTGTACGTCTACGTATATGTGCACATACCAATGTGTGTTTTCTTTTCCTCTTTATCGTGCACTTGAGCAGTCAATATAATAACGGTGAGAGAGCATTCACGAAGTGGTCTCCAGATGGTACGCAAAGGACTACGGACGTTTTCCTTTGAGCGTAGATTTTCCAAGTGCGTTCTCTCACTAGCCCTTATTACGGTTGATGCGCTCGTAAATCGAGTAGTTTCGAGTACTAGTCACGGATGAGAATCCTCGAGAGTCCAAGCCGTAATAATTTTCTAGTAGTCCAAAAGTGCAATCAGTTTTGATTTTCCTGAATGAGCAAACTAACCAAAAAGATCTTATGCTACTCCATATTTTTTTTCTTCTCATTTTACTTTATAAAATGTCGAATCTCATCGATGGGAAAATCGAAATAGGGTAGAAATCAAAATGAATTCGTAAAATAAGGGAACTGTCATGCGGAATTATCGGAAGTGTTATCGAATCTATTACTATGGAGTCTGAGCCAATCGAAAAGGGTCGTTTCAGTCAGTAAAGAAATTCAGTGGGAGCCAAAGACGACGTGTAGCGGGAACGACCTCGCTAACGGCTTCAAATGGTCGTTCGTTGGAAGGGGAATATAAGACACAGAGAAATAAAGTAAGAGAGAAAGGAAGAGAGAGAATGAAAGAAATGTTGGAAGAGAAAGAGAAAGAAGGAAAAAATGAAAGGGACATTCGAATAGAAAGGGAAAGAGGATAGAGAAAGAGAGAGAAAGAGAAAGAGAGAGAAATGTTGGAGTCAAGAATCGTAGGTAGAGAGAAAGGATAGAAATGAGACAGAGAGAAAAAGAGGATACCTTTATTACACGGAGGGGAGTAAAAGGGAAAATAGAGAGACAGGTTGACTTCACCCGTGGCAAGCTGCCAGAGCCTCGCGAAAGAAAAGGGACGAAACCGTGAATATACCGGGGATGTATGGTACGCGGTTCAAGAAGAACACAGGGATAGAGAATGCTTGAGGGGGTTGAAACCGTCGAGGCATTGCCTCCGGACCGTTTTCAAGCAAAATAAAATATTGCAAACGGTGGCAGCGAGAATACGGAAAAATAAGACAGAGAGAGAGAGAGAGAGAGAGAGAGAGAGAGAGAGAGCTATTCTTTTTCTCGACGAACCCTCGGAAGTCGATCCTTTGACAAGCTGAAAAGGGACACGCATAGACTCGGAACATTCGTAACCGTGAATTTGATATTTCCCTAGAGAGAAAGTCCGCCTTACTAGAGAAATATTCTTGTCTATTTCGCTATCATTGTTTTGCGAGATTTCATCCTCTTTACAGATTATAGGTATCATTCGAAAATTGTTGAAAATATGTTCAAAGGTCTACTTCTATTAGATATGATTTTAATCTCTTATATATGAATCACTGGGCTAATTCAAGTACGAACTATATAAGTTAGAACTGTTCTATATATATGGATAGCATAAACTATGTCAAATGAAGTTTATTTTTACATTTTTTTTAACAAAAAGAAAAGACGGTGTTATTTCAAGTGCACTACTTTTCTAAAAGTATGCAAGTACAAGAGATTAAAATAAATGTTTCTTTTAGTTTTACGATTTGGCAAACGTATATATATATATTTATATATACTATATCTATATATATAATATATATACACACATACGTACATACATCGTGGGAATAATAATCGATGTTGCGAAGAAAAAGAAAGAGAGAGAGAAAGAAAGAAAGAGAGAGAGAGAGAGAGAGAGAGAGAGAAAGTTCTAGTTCTCTTCGATGACTTGGAAACTAAATCGAGTGGAGTTGAGTCGACTTCGTGCCGAACGACGACGTAGGTTATTCACGAATGGAATTGGTATAGATTGAGCCTCGAGGTGGAGGCGAAGAGACTGTGATCGATGGATGCTAGCAGGCTTGGCTTTTGGGGATCGACCGTTAGGAGATTGACCTCTGTCAGGGCTTTCTATTACGACGTCCCTGGATTCTGGAAAATAAGGGTTACGAAAAAAAGGTTGAAAAAATTCTATAGATAAAGAGAGAAGGTGAACATTTCTACCTCTTACTGCTCTTTTTTCTTTTTTTCTCTCTTTTCCTTTCACTTATATAAAACTCATACGTTCAACACAGAGATACGCCCACGTAGGAACCAACACGACGCGCCTTTTGAAAGGGAGACGACGAAGGGCTCGTACGCATGCCAATTTTAACGCCTTCTATGTGCTGTGTGTACCTACGAGGGAGAACTTCTCACTCTCTCTCTCTCTCTCTCTCTCTCTCTCTCTCTCTCTTTCTCTCTCTTTCTCTCTCTTATGGTATTCAGAAGGCACGTTTCGCGAAAGCTGTAAAAAGGGCAAAAAATAAGGGGATATAGGAAGGAAAAGGCTGATGTTGGTACCCTCCTGTCGTAATAAGATTTTCTAACTTTGATAAGTTCATGGAAGCTTTTCTACGCGTTTCACAAGTAATCGTGATCTATTGACCGAGCCGGTCGGTGGTCACGGTACATTACGCTTTATATTAATCGTTACGTTTAATCAAAGTTGAGTTCTACGCTCCGATGCTTTCTTTTTATTTCCAACTTTCTCATATACAGCTTATACTACTCGTTATGCTCGTCGATCAGGCTGGCTAGTTTATAACCCCACTTCTCCCATTTTATCACGTGTTAATCGTTTCTCTTTCTCTCTTCTTTCTTTTTGTTTTTTTTTTTGTACTTGAAAGAGTTATTAATCACTTTAAATTGTTTTTACTCACAAATGTAAGCTTTCGTTAATTTCTCTATACATAAATAATATTTTTTTTTTTCTTTCCTCATGTTTCAGCCTTAACCCCGAACTTATTAAAGTACGGAGAAAAAATCGTTTTAGTATAATCCATAATTATAATTAATTATGATCGCATCGTTGGCACCAAGAAATGGTTAATACTATATTTCGAAAATAAACATTTTAAACTATTTTAGACATATCAGTTCTGACTGGAACAGTTATGAAAACCGAAAAAAATGTTATAATTATTATGTATGCAACGATATCGGTTTAGATTTCGATTCTATAAAACCAATATTATATCTGTTCCATATTCCTTTACTTTGGGAAAGTTCACTAGACATATAAACTAGATATTTGCCAAGCATATATTTACGTCTTTTGATTTTTTTAAAAGTCCTGAGATAAAATTAGTTCGTATATTAGACGACTCCAATTTTTAGTCGCTTGGAAAATGACAACTTTGTCGTAGCCGATTAATTAGCGAATTTTCGCTCCATTTCTCATGTCGATATCATAAAAGAATTTTATGCATATTACCCAATTTCCCAAACTCAATATTAGAATCAATATCACAATCAAAAATAGAACCGATAGAAGAAAATATGTATTATATATTAAGAGGAATCAAATCATAACCGATACAGGACCGAAAAATAACAGTTATAGAAACGATAGAGAACCGAAACTGAAACCGATATGGATCAGAATCTATATATCTATAACAGTTATAACATTATTTCGTTTCTCGTAACTGTTTCAAGAACCGAAATCGATATCATAACTATTTTCAACTTCTTGGTTATGAACACTATTTTGAAATTGTTCGAACAAATCAAAGATTTAAGATAATAACAATATATACGTAAGTAACTATAATTCGTAGATATATAGAATAGGCGTGAAGTAACATAATAATTAAGTCTTCTTACACTATTAGAATATAAAAGTGAGTACGAAGGTTACGACTTCATGAGTCATTGATATTCGAAATAGTGGTCGCTTTAAAAGCGTCTTTCGCTGCCGTAGCACATAGTCAACTTGCCACGTAATATGTACTTATTGATATATATTAAGTATAGTATGCAATAATAATAATAGTAGTACTAGTAGTATGTATTCATATATGTGTGCCATTTTCAATCCTTATAAGCCATCCTGTACCTGATGACATACTAACTGGTTAAATATTCTCAGAGCATGCTTCTCTACATGTACATATATGTATATATATATATATATATGTATATATATATATATGTATATATATATATATATATATACACGCGACACACACACACATATTTTCTTTTATCAACTTACCGGTTTATCGAAAGAGGATAACTTTTATTATTTTGAGCTAGGAAGTCCACGTTTCTTCTCCTTTTTCTCCTCCTTCTTCTTTTTCTTCTTATCGTGCTTGATGACGCAAACGAAATGGTTCTGAGAAAATCTTGTTTATCTACCGAGAACGTACACTTTACTCGCATGGATAAACTTGCCAAGGTCGTGGAATGATTAGTTTGAACGATTGCGCGTAACGACAACAAGAATAAAAAAAGACGAAGAAGAAAGAAGAGAAATAGAAAGAAAAAAGAAAGAAGAGAAATAGAAAGAAAAAAGAGAGAGAGAGAAAGAGAGAGAGAGAGAGAGAATGAAGAGGCTGGTGGTAAGTACAAGATAGAACGAACGAAACGATAAAATGGCCGTTCGATATTATACTTTGGGTACATTTACGAGCAGAGTTCTCCAAGCTAATTAGTCTTACACTCGTTCAATAACCGTTTTACGATCTTCGGCGAAACGAAAGTTCGATATTTAAACTCGTGAAATTGGCCACTCGGTAACACGATTATATCGCATGGCCGATACACGTGCGACTCCAATAAAAATAGTCATTCTCTTCGTGATGGTGAAAAGGCACAGAGAGAGAGAGAGAGAGAGAGAGAGAGAGAGAGAGAGAGAGAGAGAGAGAGAAAGAGAGAGAGAGAGAGAGAGAGAGAGAACTCTATAAAAGAGGAGGTCTTCGGTAAATAATGGAATGCAATTTTAATCCTGAGGATAATGGGATCTTCCCGTAATAGCTTTATCGAGTAGAATTTAAAGAAAAATAATGCATCGAAATTATAAGCCAATCTATACTTTATTGTATCTTTAATTTAATGTCGAATGTTAAAAGTATTCGGGAAAAAGACGTATTGAAATTTTAGTATTATTATATTTTTATTCCGACCGGATGTTCATTTTTGCAGTTTATTTTGTTATGTTATTCATTCGAAAACCGAACTGATAAAACATTACTTCTTACAATTTTTCCAAATTTAAATAACAAAATTACATGATCATATTTAACTTTATATTACGTGTATTTTATGTTTTATGGCATAAAAGTAACATGTTTAATATCATCGTATATTTATTTGGATATACAGAATGGTAAAGAAAAATATTTTTTTTTTCCGATATTTTAAGAACTTATTAGTTTTTACCGAGTTAAGTAAAAAATATCTAATTAAAATGAGTCCTAAAATCTTCTCGATTTAAAGTAACTTTTATTATTTATGAGTGTTCGATGTCGTAAGCACGTAACTTGGCAACATATATATTGCTTTGTGAGGGCGCAATTACGAAAGCGTTTATAGATACGCGTCTCGCACTGATCATGATAGTCGATTTGTATAGAGAAAGTTCCCCCGTCTCTTTCTAATAGTCAGAGTTATAGACCTATTGGTCACGATGAATAAGGTCGGGGATACTAGGCTAGGATACCGTGATAAGCCGCTAGCAAAATACAACTCGCCGCGTTCCCGTAAATTAATGGGAGAACGGGAATTTCTTTAAAAAATTCTGTAAAGCTCGTGAAATAGATGCGAGACAATAGATATAGTGTGAATTGAAGTTATCACAGTATATTTGTTGAAATAAGATGCAATTATTGATGCTCTTATATAATATAGTTAGTTGTACTGTCACTATTTAGATTGTGCTGAATATCCCCGATTGATCCATAGCTAGTGATATTGGTAAGACTCGGCTGTCTTACTTGTAAGTGCGAATACTTTGATGCGACTGTCTGTAGATTTTTCTCGGACTATCCATGAAGGCATTAATGAATTAGAAAAGAGAAATGGAAGGGGTGGAGTTTAAGTAAAAAATGTCCAGAAAGAGAAAGCAATATCTTTATTGATCGTGGGCGTGTCAGGATAGTTCGTTCAAAATGTTTAAACATTCTCATGTGTAGACCTATGAGTATTGCATTGATATTTGAAGGGTAGGTACTCGGCTCAACACATTATCGAATAACACATTATGTATTTTACTAACAATACCTAAGTTTGAACAAAAGTGACAATGTGTTTTTTATCTACTCGTTTTCTTAGCAATTATCCAAGAAATTTGCAAGGACAGATATACCCAATAGGGATATGTAGCTTTTAGGAGAAAGTACTGTAGAAAGTACTGAGATTGCGCATGTGTGTCAATATACATTAGGAGATAGTACTTTAAATATCTAAGATTGCACATATGTGCCTCAACAATATTGATTGTACACATAGATATTTCATTATTACATTATTTATAATTTTTATTTATTTCTATAATAAACATATTTTGATAAACTTGAACCAATATATTTCTAAGCAACTTCATTTCATCTGTGTGTATATCTCGGTGAGTACTATAAGCTCTTAAAATATCGAACCCTTTATTTTTAATCCCTTTGTATTTCCCGAAATCTTTTAGAAAACAATGTATATAATTGTTTGTATAATATATTTATTAACTTTCTATTTGTTGTTCGATAAAGTTAGTCCGTTTGACCTGTAACTCGCGTAATAAATCTGCAATAAGTTTCAAAGAGAAGCAATTTCAATCGATAATTCTTGACGACTTCATCCGATCAAATTATGAACACTTTCATAAAAGGGAATATTTTATGGTTTATTTATATCGTTGCTTGATAAAGTTCGATCCGAAACATACTCTCAAGCGAGATGAGTCGGACGATCTAGAAAGCTCGGAGGACCTCGACCTACAGTTTCTCTGTTCAACGAACTCGTTCTTCGAAAAGTTTCGCTTTCGAAATTACAAACGGAACAAGGAGAAGAAGCAGAAGAAGAAGAAAAAGATAGAAGCTTTTTACTTCTTGGATGACGTAGACCTCCCACCAGTTCATTCTCTGGGGGAATAAAATGAGTTTTTCGGATGGTTTAGCTAGGTACTTATTTGGATGACTTGTATCTCGATTCGAAGAACATTTTTGGAAAAATCTTTGAAACAATGTAACGGCATTGATCTTTTAACTTCATCCTTCATTGTTCATTTCATTTTGTAACTTTCTATGCATCGATCGGATTACATCGATGACTAAGAAAGATAAATGATACTTTAGATAATCTTGATTTATTCATTTTACTATACAACTATCAGTTATTACTTAGAATATATACTCAATTTTTAATAATTTATTCATATATTAAAATAAATAATAAATTTATCAATACGTAATCTTCATAAAAAAAAATATATATATATTTATTAATTTAATTTTCACGAATAATAAATCTATGAAAAAAGACAATTATATTTTAAAAAAGAAATTTTAATTAATTATTTATTAAATGAATTAATTTAAATTAATATACTTTTTGTTCTTCAATATTTAATCAAAAACAGAAAACACAAACGTAAAACAAAAGTAAATCAAAAACTGATTAAGACTCATCTTATTCTTTCTATTTCTTTTCTCTTTTCATTTTTTATTCTTATACTATAGTTAATACGTTATCAGCATATACAAAAAATATTGAATCAATTAAAATGTTTCAAGAAAAGAAAGAGAGAGAGAAACACAGAGAGAGCAAAGTAAGATAAGAAAGCAATACGGCTGGTCTGATCACGAATATTTTTATCTATTTATCTATTTATATATATTTATTTATTTATGGCGAAAAGAAAAAGCATAGAGAGATATAAAGAACCTTAGAATTATTTCATAAAATATGCTGCCACAAATATATAGGATCATGAATACTTTTCTTCCACTTCCTTCATTTTTATTTTTATTTTTCTTTTCTTTTTATTCCCTTTCCTTCTTTTTTCATCTTTTTTACTGAATTTTTTTATTCCTCTCACTCCTTTCTATTTTTCCTTTTCTCTTGACGCTTTGGTTCACTCGAAGAGCCAAACCATCTCTTTGCTTGGCACGTCTTTTCGTCATTTGTAGAGGGAGAATTTGCGAAGGTTCGAAGATATAACTAAGGGGGATGGTTTTGGATGGTAAGGTATAGGGTGGTGGTTGCCCGTGCAAATTGCCACACGCCGCATCATCCCACGGGATCTCATGCGAGGCAACTTCTCGGCCGAAGGAATCTTCTATATCGCATCTCGTTCATCGGTGTGAATTTCTATTTATCGGAAGATGGAATAGTAAAAAAGAAAATAAAAAAGAACAAGGATATAAGAGATATGAAACGTTTCTCTCTCTCTCTCTTTTTCTCTTCTATCTATATATCTATCTATCTATTTATCTATCTATAATATCTATCTCTCTTTTTAAAAATAGACTCGTAAAAGTCTGCGATTTATGCAACATAAAATATAAGCGTGATTTTTATCATAAACTTTAAAATATATAGGGTGATTCAATAACATCTCTGTTAATATTTTTGAAATTATATAACCTAGAGCAGTGATAGTGAATTTTTTGGCGGTTAGGTCCGAATCAAATAAAAGAATGTTATATTTTAGAATCGCGAATCAAATATTTCAATCGATATTTGAATATATTGAAGTAATTAAAAGAAATGAAAAGAAGAAAAAAGCATATTCTATATTTAACTCTTCTGTCAATCTATAATACCAAAAGAGCACAATATCGATATCAGATAATGTAATTTTATTTAAAGTGCGAAATTTTTATAATGCTTTCGACATGATAATTTTTCTATATCAGGATCATTTAAAGAATGTGTTATACAAATAGATTAATTTATTAATTATTTCGAGATTATATTAAAAATGAAAAATGAATAGATAACAATATTTTACTAATTTTGTAGATAATTCACAGATATTCTTTTTGTATTTTATAAAGACTTGAAATTTCAATACTTTTTTAATAATTTTTTAATAACTTTGGCTAAATTTTTGGAAAATTCACGAGTCGCTTAAACTTCCCTCGTGAGTTATTGCATGGTTCACGGCCCATGCCATCGCTGAGCAACTCAAGAGCATGGTATGGTTATTGTTAAATAAGTTTTTTCAGTTTTCACAGTCTCAAAGATATTTAAGATATTATTGGACTATTCTGCAAACGTGTAAAGATAAAAGATACTTACCTGCTTAAAGAATCATTCTCAATTCAGAATTTATATTCAATTATAAGAAAGATAAAATAAGATGAAATTTCGATAAAATAGATTTTACATTACATTGCTACCAATACTTAAATATTTAAATCTCATAAATTATGTTTATTACATATTATACTAATGTATGTATATAATACTTTAAATAAACAAAATTATTCTATTACATTAGTAACAGTTCTTGCTTATTTTCATAATATAGTTATCTTGACGATCATAAATTAGTATATTTCTAAGCAAATTTATTTTTGTATGCATTCAAATATTGGATTCTTTTTTTATCACCCTGTACAGTACATACATACACACATACGTGTATATATATGTGTTTGTTTAGAATACGTGCAAAATGTATATGTATATATGATAGATGTTTAGAATATATGTATATATTATATATATATATATATATATATATATATATATATATATATATATATCCTGTATACACGTAAAATATGGTATTTCTTTACGTTTCATTTGGAAACGATCGTTTTTGAACTAAAACGAGTTACATTATGTATAAGCTATTGTACATTTATTCATCTATCTAAGAGAAATCCTTCCTTTTGGTAACAAGACAACCGTGGCATTACATGTTACGAGTAACGCACGAGATCGCCGATCGGCAAACGTTCATTCGATCTCTCGACGGTCTAATATTTGACAGCACGTGCTCCGAATATGCAAGTATTCTCAAACAAGCTCGCCTTCGAATCGATGTATTACGAAGCTATCTTATAGGAGCAAAGGAGAAAGAGAGAGATAGAGAGAGAGAGAGAGAAAGAAAAAAAAGAGAGAGAGAGAGAGAAAGAAAGAGAAAGATAGCAATCCTTGTCTTCTTTGTAATGAAAGAAGAAAAAGAAAGAAAAACGCTGAGTAAAAAGTGTTAAAAAAAAAAAAGAAGAAAGAAAAAAGTGTCTTCTAGTCGCAAAATTGTCACGCGATGAAGTTGTCTTTTTCTTTCTCTCTTTCTCTCTCTTTCTTTCTCTCTTGACCTTACTTTTTTACTACGGTTTCATTTTTCTTGATCTAACAGTGAAATTAATTAAAGAGAAAGAACGATTATCAGAAAGAAACATAAGAAGTGTCTGTTTGTTGTTGACTCGGGCACCTGCAATCATACTAAAATAAAACTCATATCCTAACGATAAATTCATTTTAATTCATTTTCTTTCTCTATTTTCCTTCTTTGCGCTATTCTTTGTTTCGTCAATGCATTAGAAGTGAGCAAGTGTTGGCAGAAAGACATTAATTATCGGTCAATTTTAATATTCTCATAGAAAGCAGAGATATAGAGAAAGAGAGGGAGAGAGAGAGGGAGAGAGAGAAGAAGAGAGAGAAAGAGAAAGAGAGAGAGAGAGAGAGAGTGAGAAAGAAAGAAATAGAGAAAACGATATTAACACCTAATTTATTAATTCATTTCTGTTCGCTTAGAAGTATCAGGGTGGCTGAT